>NC_082661.1:72637163-72975913 GCF_025265405.1 Mesoplodon densirostris
TTTAGCATGTGTTTTTGATGTTCTGATTAATGTGTGTGTGTGTGTGTGTGTGTGTGTCTGTGTGTGTGGGGGGGGGTTTCTTTTCACCTTCTACTCCAACTTCTCTTTCAGGAACCCCTATTTTGTAGTCACTGCTTAAATGTACTTTATTCTCTTGGGGATTAAAGTCATTGTGAAATGCAGAACAATTGCTTGGCAATCAACCTATGTTCAACTTAGAGGCGTGCCTAATTACTGACAGATCAAGGAGATTTTCTGCCAAATAGTAATAGTATTGTACTCTAAGATATAAAATAAGAAAACAAATTAAACAGAGGTTGGTGGTGTAGATCTTTGCAGGAAACTACCCTGCCTTCCCACAGGCTCTGAGTTGGCACTGATTCAGATCTCATTAGATTTTTCTCACACATCTCTAGAAAGTATGAAAACACACTTTAGAATATTTGAAGAAAATTGGATGTCAAATAGTAACTACCCTACTTCCTTTTTTTTCCTTCTTTTCCATATAGAATATCATAAGAAAGGGAAGAATTTAACTCTAATTTTAGGGGACCTAAAATTAGTTTAATCTGTAAAGCTCTTTCTTCCAGGAAGAACTGCACTAATAGTTAGCTGCTTTGTAATACATTCATAAACTATTGCATGACCATTATTTTGGAAAAAGAAAGAAATCAGAATCAATTTGTCTAACTGCCTGGATTAAAGAATGGTTTAAATGTTTTTAGAAAAATGTGACAAAACTCAACCAATAGAATTTTTTTTTATTAGAACAAAAATCCCTAAGTATTCTTCACAAGTTGAACTCAGGCAACTTTCAACACTTCTTTCTCCCCACTGCATCAGGCAATCAGTCCTATCACTTGCATTTTCCCCTGCCCTTTCATTTTTTACTAGTAATAATCTGGGTCATTCTTGGCTGCTAATTATTTATCTCTTCCTCAAAGGAGAGTTGTTTGTTTGTTTGTTTTTAACCGGCCACAAGAGAACTTAGAAGGATTTAACCAACCTGAAATACAGAAAGGGAGTCACAGGCAAATTTGCTCCATCTTTGCAAAGGTGTGAGGGCTTCACCAGACTGTAGCGAGATACCCACTCTTTGCTTTTTGTCATGGGATGCTCCATGAATGACAACATTTTGTGCCATTAACTATTAATATTATGTGTCAGCATTAATTGTTTTCATCGTATTTTTACACATTAAGCTATACCCGTGATTTTTCAGCAGAGCTGTACATCTGATTATCCGTGAATCTTTTGAAAAATACTGTTACTGTAGCCCCATCCCAGACCTCATTAATCAAACCAAGACACTGCTGGGGGTAGAGAAGTGCAAGCTAGTTATTTGTATTTTTCAAAAGCTCCAGAGGTGAGTCTCATTCATTTTCCCAATGGAAAGATTTGGTGCCATCCCATTCTGAGTATTTTATCCCCAAAGATCCATGTCCTATGAACAATTTCAGTAGGTGGCACTCTTTCCACCTGTCAGCTTCCTTGTTTGGCGGGAATAAACCCTAAGTCATTCAAGGAAATCAGGAGTAGATCAAGGGTGCAACATCCTTTCACCACACTAATACTGAAAACAGGTAGCAGAACTTATCTGTAAACAATTTGTTAGTGGGGTTAAGACATATGTTATAGGGATGGGGGAGTGGGCAGGAGTGTGATACCACATTTGTTTATTACACAAATGTAATCATTATTCCAAAAAGTTCAAGCATGCCAACTTCTAGCATACAATTGGAAACAAAAGAAACAGCGTAGAAAGCAAATGATTTAAAAACAAAAACAAACAAACAAACAAAAAAAAACAAGTAAAGGTTTAGACAAGAGTTTTTGTTTCTGCTTTTGTTTTATGAGGAAGAGATAGGGAACACTAATGTTATTGTAAAAAAAAAAGAAACAAAACCCCAAAACACAACCCCCCCACACACACCCTAATTGTGTGAAAAACTTATCATGGCATTAAACATAGATATCTGTATCTGCTAAACTGGGGAGACAGAACAGTGTAGCTTGCAAGGACATGAGCTTTAGAATCAGACAAACCTAGATTTAGATTTAGACCTTGGTTCCAGCTCTTTAATCCCAACCAAATCACTCAACTGTTAATTCTCAACAAGCTTTTACCTACCTTATTTGGTTATGCTAAGCATTAAATTAAAAGATAATAAATGTACAAGAATTATTACAACGCTTGGTACATAGCCAGTATGTAACGAGTAAATGCAGTATATGTAAATGCAGATGTTGAGTTGTTTTTTTTAAGTAACAGAATAATGGAAAATTATTTTGAGTTTTGAAGGGAAGATTCTTATACTAGTTAGTTCTAATAATGGTGAGAAAAATTTAGAGGGAAATGAGCAGGAAACGATATGAGTATAGTTTAGGTATAATGAAAACTGCCTGATCTTGGATTCACAAAACTTGGGTTTGAGAGGTGATCCTCTATTGCAGGAAAAGTCACTTAACCTCACTTTTCATTTTTATAAGACAGGAATTAAATGCCATTTTAATGTGGCATATGATTTTGAATATTAAACTGTTAGTATACACCTTACCACAAAAATGTTAGTGTACAAAAATGCTTTTAAAACTATAAAATCCTATATAATAAACTTCATTATTGAAGTTTATCATTGAAACTGAAAAATTATTCTCTCAGAAGAAAGTGGGGGACTTCCCTGGTGGCACAGTGGTTAAAAAACCACCTGCCAATGCGGGGGACACGGGTTCGAGCCCTGGTCCAGGAAGCTCCCACATGCCGTGGAACAACTAAGCCCGTGCTCCGCAACTACTGAGTCTGTGCTCTAGAGCCTGCAAGCCACAACTACTGAGCCACGTGCCACAACTACTGAAGCCTGCGTGCCTAGAGCCCGTGCTCCACAACAAGAGAAGCCACCGCCATGAGAAGCCCACGCACCGCAACGAAGAGTAGCCCCCACTCACCGCAACTAGAGAAAGCCCACGCAGAGCAACAAAGACCCAACGCAGCCAAACATAAAATATAAATTAATTAATTAATTTAAAATAAAAGAAGAAAGTGGGATATTAAATGCATTACCAAAGTTGGATGAGAATAAGAAGAGTAGTTACTGGATTGTGAATTCAGAATTTATGAGAAGAAAAGAGATTGATATTAGCAACACATTTACAATACTTCTGGAGGCACTTCCATGAGATTTGTCTCACTAATGAGCCTAATATTCTTTGTCCACACCTCGTGGCATGTGGGATCTTAGTTCCCTGACCAGGGATTGAACCCATGCTCCCTGCAGGGGAAGCTTGGAGTCTTAACCACTGGTCCACCAGGGAAGTCCCCCTTATATTCTTCTTATAACGCCTTTGACAATATTTTAACAGGATTAAGCTTTTGAGTTTCATCTGACATTTCATTTTAACCCCCATTAAGTTAGTACACACATTGGAAAGCTCCTGATTTGAGTGTTAGGATTATATCATTTGTGTCTATTTCCAAATGATAGAAAGAGAAATTAACCATATGAAACAAGGTCAGGAAAAAAGTAGAAATCATATTAACAAGAGACTCTATCAAGAATCTCATAATATTATGATCCTCGGCTTTAGACAATAATGGTTTGTATTAATAATAATAATAATGTATATCAATAATTTAAAGTGTTCTGTCTAAATGTTTCATCTCTTGGGGATTTTTTTAACTTGGCATTCTACTTATATTAAATATGTACCTTTGTATGGTGTGCAGTAATGTCACTAGACAAAAGAAACAAGCAAGTCCCTTCCCAGCAATGACTGCTGTGCTGTTTGAAGGTCAACTGTCTTTTAAGCATGGAGAGAATCTTTATCATGTCATACTTCAGAAATATGTTTTTGGAAATGGGAAATAACAGGCCATGATTTAATGTTTTTGTTAAACCACTGTAATTCTTTCAAAGGAGTATGCACCACAACTCCCTCTCAGTTAAAGAGAAAATCAAGTCCTTAAAGAAAATTTCCTTTCTGCAGGTGGGGAGGAAATTAAGAATCATCTATTATTTTTTTGTTAGTACAAGAAATTTGCATTGTAAAGCAAGCTGCTGTTGTCAGCTCTTTTTCTTTTTAATATAAATTTATTTATTTATTTTTGGCTGCGTTGGGTCTTCGTTACTGCGCGCAGGGTTTCTCTAGTTGCGGAGAGCGGGGGCTACTCTTCTTTGCGGTGTGCGGGCTTCTTATTGTGGTGGCTTCTCTTGTTACGGAGCACGGGTTTCACTAGTTGTGGCTCGCGGACTCTAGAACGCAGGATCGGTAGTTGTGGCGCATGCGCTTAGTTGCTCCACGGCATGTGGGATCTTCCTGGACCAGGACTCGAACCCGTGTCCCCAGCATTGGCAGGGGGATTCTTAACCACTGCGCCACGAGGAAAGCCCTGTTGTCAGCTCTTTAAAGGACAGAGCAGACAGGAAGCTGCCTCCACCCTACGAGGCTTAGAGACCGAGCAATTGAGTTAGACAGCAGGTGCCCAGCCCAATCAAGTCAATTTTCTAACACAGAATAGCATGTCATGGGACTTGTTCTATTAGTTTTTTTCCTCTGGTAAGGAAGCAAGGATTTTTCTGTGTGGAAGTAGTGCTGGTCTTTCTAGTTGGAGAAAAAGAAAGAAAATGGTAAGGAGTTTGATAGCAATTGACTGCTGTTAAAACAGCAAAATATCTTTTAAAAATAGATTAACCACATCTGTAAGAGGAGAAATCTCAAGAATGCACACAGTTAATAAAAGCTTGCTCCGAATTACCCATACAAATGTGCACTAATATCCAGTCAACAACTGATTATCTTCACTATAGCTTATCTTTCCCAGAAATAGCAAGTAAGAAAGAGGTTTTTAAAAACTCAACAATACAAAATTTCACTAAGATACTTTACACCTGGAGACCTTTAGAATTTTACTTCCTTTTGCTGTTGAAAAGTCATAACAGCCAAGAGGAGTAAGGCATTTTCTTTTCAATTAACAAATGTCATGGTGGTTAAGGGTGGGGTGGAGGTGCAAAGGAAGAAGTTGGCAAGAAAAGGTTCAGGGCCTGTTGCAAAACCAACTGCAAGCCATCTATGATTCCAGGTAGACGAGAACCACCTGCTACAACAGAGAGGTTTAAAAGATGAGGAGGAGGTGACCCTACAGACCATTTCCCCAATTATCATATACATAAGGGCATATTTGGGTGTTTATATCAGACACATGCCAATACAATATCTGCCATGTTATTCAATGTAGGAAGACATATAATTACTTCTATACTTCTAGTTAAACAAGAAAAACTCTTGAAAATAGATGGCTTATGATTGGTAATAGTAATAACCAGTAGTAATAACCACGTGGGCGCTTAGTATCATATTTAATCCTCACAGCCACACTGTTTTAGATGGTGTTGGACAGGTGAGGAAACTGATATACACAAAGGGTTAAGTACCATGCTCAAGGTCACACATTTAGTTAGGGTGGAGTCAAGATTCATCTGCCTCTGTGGACTCCAAAGCTCATGCTTTCCACAATTCTGCTGTTCTGTGCGCTGCACAACTGTACGTCACAGCCTTCGGAAAACTTTACTTTTTGGACTTGAGAAACAAATTACAAGGCACCTTTTTAACAGCTTAAAGTCCATTAGCAATTGCCAAGACTTCAATGACACATTAGTGTACAATTAGAAAAGATGGAAATTCATTTTACATGAAGGCTTAGGGAAACGAACGATTTTACTTAGTCTAGTGCAAAACTAGAAATCGAAGTCAACTTTGTCTCAAAGTGGAATAAACAGTGTTTCACTTCAAACGCTCTTCTTAGTAACAATGTGACACATACAAAGAGTTCCTTTTTTAACCCTTTTCAAAGAGAAAATATTCCGATTTCATAAAATTAGGTAAAGACTTCTAAAGAAATTTGCGGACAAAAAACCGTGAGCTACACAAAACATCTTGTGTTTACTTAAGAGTATCGTGATCATAATGTAGTGATCCCGTAAAAGATGTGTCCAAAACGTCTATCTAAAATTTGAATGCCAGTAACGTGAGAACTTCTAATAGAGGGCAAATCTCAAAAACCATCTGATATTCCAATTCACATGGGCTTTGTTCTTTATCTCATCTTCACATAAAATATTTATGATTAGAAAAAATAGCATTAAAAAGAGAAGTAAAACTACTCGGCAATGGAAAAGAAAATCTGTCAGTGGATGCGAGCGGTTATATAGAATTCCGAACTTCAGGGAAAATCGAGCGTCCGTCATTCGGCGTTTAGTTCTTTATGGGTCGATTTCTTCATTACTTAATTATAAGGCTGGACATTTTTTCAAAATAGAGGCTCTTATGGGGGTAAATTTAAGCATTTGAAAGTGCAGATTTATTTCTTGCAACCGAATCCAGCGCGAAGTAGAGAGTCACCGGTGCGAAAGCCCTCTCGGATCTGCGTGAATCCTTCTTCCCAGCCCACGTGGCCAAAGTAAACAGAAGGTGGACCGGGGCGGGGAGAAGCGGGCCTGGGTCAAATTCCTAATTTGTCGAGTCTTTAAAACTACAGGCCCCTAAAGCACTAAGGGCATGCCCTCCACGAAACTAGGGAGTGCTTCTGCTGAGCGAGATGAAAGCGACTGTGTGGAGAGGATGCCAAAGCGGGAACGAGGCGGGGCGGGTGGACCTACCAGGGGGTGGGTGCGCGAGGGGGCGTGTGCGGGGATACCTGCCAGGAGGTGGGAGTCGGGGCGGGGGCGGCGGGGCGTGCCCTCCTACTCTAAGGAGGCGGTGGGGTGCGGTACCAGCAAAAAGTTTCAAAGGTTAAGCTGGGGTCTCTCAGCCTCCTGCCAGGGACGCACGCCACCTCCCCCTTCGCGCCCGCCCCGCGCCTTCACCGGAGAGGAAACCCATCCGAGGGTCCCGGGGGCCGGACCTTCCCCCGCGCGCCCCCGCCCCGCGCTCCTCCGGGCCCACGGCTCCCCCCGCTGGCTCCCCAGACCCGGCCTCGACCGCGCGCCCCCTCGTTCGGCCCCAGGGGCCGCCGGCTTTTGTGCGGGGAGCCCCGGGGCGGGGAGCCGATTCCCGGGGAGCCGGGGCCGAGGGCCCCGGGGCGGCGGCAGAGACCGGGACGAGGAGGCGGCGGCCGGGTGGAGGGGGAGGAGGCGGAGGAGGAGGAGGAGGAAGCGGGGCGGAGAAGGCGGAGGAGGAGGAGAGCGGCGGCTGCGGCGAGAGCTCGGGCGGCCCCGCCGCCTCCTCGCGAGCGCCGCGCGCCCAGGCCCGGCTCGCATGCGAGTCACGTCCGCCCCCTCGCCGCGGCCGCCCCGAGACGCCGGCCCCGCCGAGTGATGAGAACAGACGTCAAACTGCCTTATGAATATTGATGCGGAGGCTAGGCTGCTTTCGTAGAGAAGCAGAAGGAAGCAAGATGGCTGCCCTTTAGGATTTGTTAGAAAGGAGACCCGACTGCCACTGCTGGATTGCTGCAAGGCTGAGGGACGAGAACGAGGTCAGAGCGCTTCTCTTGTGCCGCGAAACTCTCCCTTTCCTCTCCCCTGCGCTTTCTCTCGGGCTTGTGGGGACTGGGGAGCAAAGCCTTCAGTGTCACCCACAAATACCAAGAGGGAAGAGGGAAGCTTCACAAATTACTGGAGCCTCTTCAACATGGCTGACAAATATAGTTTTAATTCCCCCCCACCCCCCTTTAAACCTGTAGTTCTGTGTCCTTCTCTCTCTCCTGCTAGTGCTCGTGTCCTCCTCGCCCAGAAAACTTACCTTTGTGAGTCCGGCCGGCTGCTTTCCCGGCCTTTTATCCTCCGGAAAGTGATTTTTCTCTGCTTTCCTTTCTAAAATAGTTCAGCTGTGGGGGGCACGACCTTCCCCTTGAAGCTTCCCCACCCCCTCCCTTCGTGGAAGGCAGACGAGCCTCGGGTTTATTCTCGCCCGCCCTGGGGAGAACACAGACGGAGTGGTCTTCGACCCTTTTCTCCGCTGGGGCTCTGGGTCTGGGTGTGCGTTTGCGTCCGCCCCCTTCTGCCCCGTGTCCCCCTTTTCGGGGGCTGCGCTCAGCGAGTGTCAGGCGAGTGGAACAGGAGTTCACTCAGTGGGGTTTTGTTTTTTCCTGAAGTCCGCGCGTTTTGTTAGCGGTGCCGAGCGAGAGAGGAAAGAATAGTTTCTCTGGTTCCCCCAATAAGACCCGAAACCACTTTTCTCGAGGTACATCAGCTCTGCGATGGGCTGTACCTTCCAGCCTGGGGAATGTGTGTGAGAGAATTTGTGGGCAAATCTGTGTCCTGGCTTTGTGCTTCTCCCGAATCAGCTTCGTCGGGTTCCCCGGTAAGTGACAGGCAGACACAAAGGCAGGCGCAGGCCGGGGGAGGGGACGGGCGGGCGGGGGGTGGGGGGAGTGTGGAGAGTTGGAAGACTGCAAGGTCAGGGGCGCCGAAAGAAATGAAACCCAATCCCAGTAAAGAAACAGAGACGTAGAGAGCAGATTTCTAACAGTCCCATCCAAATTTCTCTTTCCCTCTTGGCTGCTCTCTTTTCTTTGGTCTTTTATCTCTCTGCTTTTCTCTCTGTCTCTTTTCTCCTCATCCTCTTTCCTCTTCTACTCCTTCTTCTTCCTCTTCCCCTTTCTTCCCCTTCTTCCTCTTCCTTTTCTCCTCTTTCTCCTCTTCCTCCTCCTTTTTACACACATGAATGTTGCTGAATCTCTTTCATTGGGGCTGCTCGTCTAGCGATATTAAACTAAGTTTCTATGGAGACTTTTCTACCTATGGCAAATAAAGCGTGGGCTGGATAGACTGCTGAGAAGGTCGCATGTGAAATATAAGTGAAATTTACTGGCTATTACCCTCATGACATACTTTTAATTGCATTGAGTGAGTTTTCTTCCTTCTTGTAGTGTTTAGGAATTGAAAAAGGATCATTTTCCGGTTGTTGAAAATTTAGTGAAGTATTTTTATATTTGTCTGTCTAGGGGGTAGGATATATCCAAAATTTAAAATCTCGAGTCACACATTGTGCTTTTCCCTCTCCAATCAGGGATAATAATGGCAAATACAAATCTAAAAATATTCATCAACAAATGATCCAACATAAGAGGAAGAGTATATCTTAGGGACAGTTGGAATGTACATAGAAAAGATGGTTGGATTGGGTTGGGTTTGATTTAAGACTGTGGGTATTGTTGCCTGGCTAATGAAAATCATTATATTTGCATTTTAATGAAAAGTTGAAATACTGGAGGGGAGTTATATTCTTTTCCATGTTTGCATGTGTGTCTTGTAATAGGTTTGAAGTAGAATATAAATTTCAACACAATAAATACTGATTTTTAAAATGTTATCAAGCAGAGAAGTGTTAGTGAAAGATTGGAAAGTCAAACAAGTTTAGAAGGCATGGACATGGTTAAAAGATGGACAGAGGGAAAAGCACAGTAATGGACATTACTCCATAAATCGGATTTCCAAAACTATTTGTCTTCGGTAGTTCACTTTGTAACTCCTTGTATTTTGATCTCTGGAAAAGCATTTAAGTTTACTTTAATCATTGATATTGGAGGCATGATTACAAGGGAGACATATTACTCATCTCTGTGGAATAGAAACAGCTCATTTGGTTAGTTCTTATTTGTCCTAAATAATAAAGAAGACACTTAGGAATTTAGCATAAATGCTTACTATTTGTTGAGAAAACTGTGGTTAATTATTCCAGCAATTCAGAATTTAAAATAAATAACTTCTTTTGCTAACAGTGGTATGTAACTACTTTTGGGGGACTTTTCAGATGTTGTATATACTGTCTTAAGGCTATTCAACTAATAGATATATCACATTGATAAATAAGGATATCTACATTGATTAATAATTTTGATTGTGACCATGAAAGCTTGTTCTTTCCCAGCATCCAATTTAGACTCTTTTCTGAAAATAGCTGCTAATTAATATTGTATGAGGGGCTTCAATGATTATAAGGAGGAGATGTGCATATTATTCACCAAAACAAGAAAATATTACTTTTTCCTTTACTAGAAAAAAAAATTTTTTTTTCTTTTTTTTTTTTTGCGGTACGCGGGCCTCTCACTGTTGCGGCCTCTCCCGTTGCGGACGACAGGCTCCGGACGCGCAGGCTTAGCGGCCATGGCTCACGGGCCCAGCCGCTCCGTGGCATGTGGGATCTTCCCGGACCGGCGCACGAACCTGTGTCCCCTACGTCGGCAGGCGGACTCTTAACCACTGCTCCACCAGGGAAGCCCTAGAAAAATTATTTTAATTAGCATGGGATACTTTACAATGAAAGACATAACCTCAGCTTTTCATGTACCATATTTGTGAGAGTCAGTATTACCTGGATTCTCCAAAAATTTCATTCATTCATTTATGTCTGTCTGTCTGTCTGTCTGTCTGTGATAGGTCTTGGTTGCTGCGCGTGGGCTTTCTCTAGTTGCGGCAAGTGGGGGCTGCTCTTCCTTGTGGTGCGCACGCTTCTCAGTGCAGTGGTTTCTCTTGTTGCAGAGCACAGGCTCTAGGCGCACAGGCTTCAGTAGTTGTGGCTCGCGGGCTCTAGAGTGCAGGCTCAGTAGTTGTGGCGCACGGGCTTAGTTGCTCTGCGGCATATGGGATCTTCCTGAACCAGGACTCAAACCCGTGTCCACTGCATTGGCAGGTGAATTCTTAACCACTGTGCCACCAGGGAAGCCCTCCTTATTTTTTATAAATTTATTCATTTATTTATTTATTTTTGGCTGCATTGGGTCTTTGTTGCTGCACACGGGCTTTTCTCTTAATTGTGGTGAGTGGGGGCTACTCTTCGTTGTGGTGCACAGGCTTCTCATTGCGGTGGCTTCCCTTGTTGCAGAGCACGGGCTCTAGGCACGTGGGCTTCAGTAGCTGTGGCATGCAGGCTCAGTAGTTGTGGTTCGTGGGCTGTAGAGCACGGGCTCAGTAGTTGTGGCACACGAGCTTAGTTGCTCCACGGCTTGTGGGTTCTTCCCAAACCAGGGCTCGAACCTGTGTACCCTGTGCTGGCAGACGGAATCTTAACCACTGTTCCACCAGGGAAGTCCCCTGCTTATTTTTTAAATTGAACTAATGGTTAATGAGAAATTAACTTGGAATGAGGGAAGTCTCTTGCCTTGTTTAAATTCACACATTTACCAAACTCTTCTTATGGCTCTAATTAGATCTGGTATTGTGTTGGTCCATGCCAGGAGCCAGAGGGATTGATAGGATTCTGATTCAATGGTGCATGGACCTAGACTTGGCAGGTCAACATCACTTCCAGAACAAGTGAAATGCACCTGCCTGGGAGTTGTTATGACAGACTTCCAAAGTTCTGTTTGGGCACTAGACTTGTATTAGGTAACAAAGAGTGGAGTTAATGTTTTGGTTTCACTTGTTGCAGTTAGAATTTCTCTATCAATTTCTCCAAGGCTCCACCCATACACAGTGTTGTAAGCCAAATGTCACTACTGAAATGTATTGGGTTGGCCAAAAAGTTCGTTTGGGTTTTTGTTAAGATGTTACTGAAAAACCTGTATGAACTTTTTGGCCAGCCCAATCTTTCCTTATTTGTGTATCTCATTAAGAAGTTCTTCCTATGATTCACAGACACATCTGGCAGAAACTTTATTTTTCATACTGCACCGAATCCAAGTTAGTAAATTCATATGAATTCTTAAGAAATTAGTTTGAAATAAAATGTTCTCAAAAGCTATGGATGTTTGACATTTTAGAATGTTTAATACTTCGAAAATGTTAAATCTGCTATTTTTTAATGCCCTAATTGCCTCTACAAGTTTAATTGTTGTCTTTGTTGTTGATGTTATCATTGCTTAATAGACTTTAATAGTCTTAGCAATCTTCAGTTACTAGAGGGAGTCTTCTTTGTTTTGTAAACAACCATGTAGACTGTTTTACTCTAATTGTTTCCTGCCATGGGGACAGGTTAAAACTTTGGACCAGCTAGCTGTCAGTTTTGGTTCATCAAAATAACATTTTCTCAACTATTATGCCATCATTGCACAGTAGTTCTTAAGAGTAGCAATGGCACCAAATCCAGTAGCAGGAAAATATCTCTCAAGACAGCTTTACAGTTGGAGCCTTAACTGTGGGAGAGTCAGGTTGCCAAGTAGAGTTGGTGGTTATCTTGGAAACTGTGCTGAAGAACACAACCACAAATGATTTTGCCAAATATACAGTATTTACTTGGTCTAGATCTCCAATTTCTATTTTGACTCACTGCCAAAACTTTGTAAATACTGTGCCATTATTTAAGGAGGTTATATAGTTCATATGTTGGATTGGTGTGTAGTGGGAGAGAAGAGTTCCTGGAGGGAAGAGTGCAAAGCAAGACACCTTGAATCATTGTAACTGCAAGCCAAAAAGGATTGTATGTATCTGCTTATTTCCAGCATTATTCTTATTCTGGGTTGTACATTGCAGAAAATACCTAAGATAGATATAAAATCTTTTCTCAATAAAATGGATTTTGGTTGCCCATTCCAAAATAGTAAATTCTATCAGCTTCGATTTATGCTTTCTCCACTTGTCATGAAATGCAGTTAAATGTGCCAGGCTTCAAGAAGTATAAATTGATGGTAGGTGGATTTTTAATATTTTGTGTAAAATTAAATTCAGTGATAATGTCAACCTACCTGCAGTTTTAAGAATTTTGAGATCGATATCTTATCCTCACTAAGGGTTGTTCCTCAAACTGACTTGAAATCAAGCTCCAAATAATCTGAGGATACATAAAAAGATGAATGAATTGGAATGAAGCATTTTTGGAGGACAATTTAGGACATAAAATAACTAGTTGCTTCACTAAAAATACTGTAATTTTTTTTTAAGTTAGATTTATGTCTGTTGGAAGGGAGGCACTGATTTCCATGTCTTTTTATTCTGTAATAGAATCTAGTGGTATACTACTAAATCAAGATTTAATGAGTTGGGGGTTGGGGGTAGGGGGTGAAGGTGGTCAAAGGGTACCAATTTCCAGTTATAAAATGAATAAGTTCTGGGTTGTAATGCATAGTATGGTGACTGTAGTTAACATTACTGTATTGTATACCTAAAAGTTGCTAAGAGAGTATATCTTAAAAGTTTTCATCACACACACAAAAAATCATAACGATATGAAGTCATGGATGTGTTAAGTAACCTTATTGTGGTAATCATTTTCCAATATATACCTATTACAAATCATTGCATTGTATACTTTAAATTTACATGATGTTATATGTCAGTTACTCTCAATAAAAGCTGAGGGGAAAAAAGTTTTAATAAATGATGTAGAAGTAGCAAAAATCATTTAATTAGAAAATGTGTAATCTATTCTAAGTGCATAAGAAAAATAATGTAAAAGGCGTTGGTGTTGCTGATGATGGTAGTAATGATGGTGCTTTCTCCTTAAATGTAACTTCTACAGGTTATGGCAGTTGTCCTATAAAAGCCAGTCATTATAAGCATACGGTTGATTGATGTTTAGTAAATTTATACTGGGATCACATACTTTTATTTTTTAAAAAAATAATTCATTCATTTATTTATTTATTTATTTATTTTTGGCTGTGTTGGGTCTTTGTTGCTGTGTGCGAGCTTTCTCTAGTTGCGGTGAGCAGGGCCTGCTCTTTGTTGCGGTGCTCAGGCTTCTCATTGCCGTGGCTTCTCTTGTTGCGGAGCACAGGCTCTAGGCACGCGGGCTTCAGTAGTGTGGCTCACAGGCTCTAGGGTGCAGGCTCAGTAGTTGCGGCGCATGGGCTTAGTTGCTTCATGGTATATGGGATCTTCCCAGACCAGGGCTCCAACCTGTGTCGCCTGCATTGGCAGGCGGATTCTTAACCACTGTGCCACCAGGGAAGTCCTAGGGATCACTTTTTTTTTTTTTTTTTCTTTTTTTTGCGGTAGGCGGGCTTCTCACTGTTGTGGCCTCTCCCGTTGCGGAGCACAGGTTCCGGACGCGCAGGCTCAGCGGCCATGGCTCACCGGCCCAGCCGCTCCGCGGCATGTGGGATCTTCCTGGACCTGGGCACGAACCCGTGTCCCCTGCATCGGCAAGCGGACTCTCAATCACTGCGCCACCAGGGAAGCCCCACATATTTTTAATTGAAATTTTTATTGAGCTAATTGTAGATTCATATGCAGTTGTATGAAATAATAATAATTGAACATGAACATTCTGCCCAATTTTCCCCAGTGGTAACATTTTGCAAGACTACAGTATAATATCACAGTCAGGAGACTGACATTGATACAGTCTACCAATCTTACTCAGATTTCCCATTTGACTTGTATACTTGTGTATATATATATATATTTAGTTCTATTACCATTTTATCACATGATTAGATAATTTTAAACCTTTTTTTCCCCAAAACAAAAAAGTTTAACACAGTTCTGTTTCATCAATCTTGTGATTGTACTACCATGGCTTATCAAAATGTGCATCAGAATATAGGTTTTTGTTTACTCAAAAGGTTTTTTTTTGCTTAAAATACTTTTGCATTAAAAATATTTTAAGTTAGGGCCTCCCTGGTGGCGCAAGTGGTTGAGAGTCCGCCTGCCGATGCAGGGGATACGGGTTCATGCCCCGGTCTGGGAGGATCCCATATGCCGCGGAGCGGCTGGGCCCGTGAGCCATGGCCGCTGAGCCTGCGCGTCCGGAGCCTGCGCGTCCGGAGCCTGTGCTCCGCAACGGGGGAGGCCACAACAGTGAGAGGCCCGCATACCGCAAAAAAAAAAAAAAAAAAAAAAAAAAAAAAAAAAAAAAAATATATATATATATATATATATATATATATATATTTTAAGTTGTTTTAATGTTTTATGACACTGCAAGTTATATCATTTAATTCTCATCACAACTCTAGAGGTAGGTGTTGTTATCCCTATCTCTGGAGAAGAAACTAATACACAGTGAGATTAAATAACTCGCCCAAGTTCCTACAGCCAGTACGTGGCTTAGCTAGGATATGAATTTAGCCAGTCAGTCTCTAGAGCCAGTCTTTTGACCATTATGCTATACTGCCTCTTTACCACTAATGATGAAAATGTAGCTATAATTTGGGCTATATAGGGAAAGTCATAAAAGGAGACTTAAAATGCATGCACCTGTCTACACAAAAACTTGTACCTGAATATTCATAGCAGCATTATTAACAATATACACGTAAAATAGGGTTAAGAAAAGAAACTGGTCTGCAGCCGTCTTTGTGATGCCAAGACAAAGTGGGAAAGAGGATCAGAATGTTGATGGCTCTCCATGTTTCGCCACATATAGCCACAGTCTTTACAAACACCAACAAAATTTTACAGACTGCTAATGGTAAATAGCCACAGTCTTTACTAACACCAACAGAATTTTACAGACTGTTAATGGTAAAATGAGTGCAGATTTTTAAGTCTAGACCCTATGAAATTAGGACATAATTTTGAACACACACAGTGAATTACTTGGGGTTGGCGTTATTTGAATTTCTAACTTTATGTAATTCTAGATACCAAACATTCTTTTTGTTAAGCAATACTCCTTTCCCTTTTATTCTGATTAGAATGCTGCCAATTGGATCCCATAGCTTGGTGCCATGACTGATAACAGTGTGGGGGAAAGCCAATGATCTTGAAGCATTCAGCTTTAATAATGTACACGTTATTGTACTCAATGGGGACATGTCTTGGCTTTATGTAATTGCTGTAATCGTTACTTTTTCAAGGAATAGCTGTAGAAATGACCCAGATATACCTTTTAAGAGTATGATTATAGCATTTACTTGTATGTTTGTTGTGTATTTGTGACAGGCCCAAGTTAGACACTCATGTTAGAACCTTTGACCCATCAGGAAGTTGATGTAGTGATTATTATGGAAAGCAATAAAGTAGAATATAGGTCTGGTCTTCCTTATGGGAGAAATGAGTAGTTTTATTTGCTTTTACCATTTCTTGTTTCTTGCAACACTTTTTGAACCAACTCAGCTGATAATAGATTTTCATACTAGTATCTCTATAATATTCAGAAAGCTGCTCACTGAATTTGAGTGTAGTACTCCATCTTTGCTTTATTTAATGTGGTTCCAAAAATTGTACACCTTTTCAAATTAGGGATATTTTGATTTTTTAAAAAATACTTTTAGCTTACCTTTTAATAAGTAATTATTATTGAAAAATACACTGTATTCAAAAGAAAAACAGTGGGCTGTGGATTTTTGCTAATGGACTTCTCTCTTCAGAGAGAGCAGACTTGCCCATGTCAGGCATAGACAGTAGGTCTCCCATGAATGTATGCCATACATAGTATTGATGTTTTTCATTTGCTACTTTTGCTATTTTGAGATTTGTCACAATTTTGTGGATGTCACAAAGTAATGATAATTTTAATTACTATTGTCATGCTTTATTAGCTATTACTAAAACCTGCCTTACCAAGTCATGTCTTTTTCTTGATAGAGTATTAAATCTGGTTTCTATGTTCAGATTATACTTTAATGGAAACTATTCACCCAACTCTCAAGGTGGGTTTTTATTATATATTTCTCCTCAAATTGATTTTTTTTTGTCTTGCAGTATAAAAGGAAAAAAAGGCTTAAATAATGATAGTGAAGCCCAGAGGATATAACATGGTCTATCTCTGAGTTATTTCTCCTGTTTTTCTTTCCTGCCTGCATTGAGAAACAAGGACACCCATTTAAAAATACCTTACTTATTAGTTGTGCTTATTCTAAAGTAAAGCACCAGAATCTAAAAATAATACAATGATACTATACCCAGATTCCATCTGTAACCTACTGTCTTGTCTCTATTAATTTAGTTTTTAAACTGTTTGTTCTTTCACTACTTTTTCCATTTTTGTTTGAAGTTATAGAATTTTCACATTTGCCATTGGCTATAAAGTTCTGTCAGCTCTTTTATAACCTTTCATGATTTTTGCATTAAAAGGATTACTTTTGGACACCCACTAATTAGTTTGGATGATTATTAGCTTTTTGTTTGTCTTACTGCATACATCATAACAGAACAAGAAATCATTAGTGCAAATAAAGTGTCTGATAGTTCATAAAATTGGAGTGAGCATCTCAAAAAGTGAATTCAGTTATTAAAACATTAATTCACTTTATATTCATACTTTCATGTATCAAACATAATTGATAAGAGGAAAAAATACCATAAATGGATACTTTTCAAACATGAAGGAAGAACATACAGTGATGTATGTCAATTATTTCTCAATAAAACTGGAAAAATATTTTAAAAATGAGGGAAGAACAAATCTTCCAACCTAAAAATACTCAACACATACATTATTTGTTTTTGTAAAAAGAGAAGCAGGTACATTTCAGCAAGAAAGCACATATTTTAAACTTTTCATTCTAGATTTCATCTATCTTTATTCCAATCCAATCACCTAAATGGTTTTTAATTTTGGAATTGTCTACCACATTATAGCTTGGAGAAAAACATTGGCAGAAAATGAAGCTAGTAGACATTTTACTAATAACTTACCTTTTTAAATGACTATGAATTATGTGTGTCTACTGGAAATCAAAATTAGAAAGGACATTTGGTTAACTTTGGGAACTAAATTTTCAATATTTTGAAACTTAACCTGCTTACTCTTAAATGCGATACTTTTCAAGTAGGACATTTTATAGACAGCAACTCATATTTAATATGTAATTTAAAAACATTTTGTATCAATTATATAAAAGATATAGAATATGGCATTTTAAAATGACTAAAAAATGCTTGAGATTTTTTTTGAAGGCAGTGTATTTTTTAAAACACAGTTTAATTTACTACTGACAGTTTGTATCAGTTTTTTTACATTGTTATAACTTGTTGTGCTTTAAGTAATCCTGAAGATTATGGGCAACTTTTCATATTTAGGGATAAAAAGCTTAGTTGTTGACATTGTCAGTTTTCTCTAATATTGGTAAGAATTTAGACTCCTTAAGGAATGGAGTTTGTTTTCTCTTCACAAATCCATGATAAAAGATGCAATTAGTGTCCATGAGGATTAAATTTAAAATAAGAGGGTAGAATACTAAATTGTGTTTCTGTTCACCCAAACAAAGCTATTGGATACTTTCCTCTGAAAGGGTCATATTGTAATTTTATTTGGATGGAGATTTGTTACTTTGCAAACTATTTGACTGCTTAGTGTCCTTCTAGTGGTTGTAATACTATCTCTCATAATAAGAAAAACAAGAAGTCGGATGAGAGGAGGTAGAAAGTGCATTCAGAATGCATTGTTGAGATTACAAAACTTACCCTAAATTTAATTAGACAGTTAATTTTGATCATGTCCTCAGGTCAGGAGTTACATAAGAAGAAAAGTGATGGAGATTGGTCATTTCCTCCAGTTCTTCTTCCCACTTTTTTTTTTTTTTTTTTGCTGGAGATGGGGGGAGAGAAAAAAATCTCCCCTGGAAATAATTCCTTGACACCCACACGCTCTTTTTTTAGGGCAAAAGAAATAGGAGGTTTCTCTTCAGAGCTTGTTGACACTTCACACAGTCACGTCAACATTTGACACGTGGGACACGTGGGTTCCATGCGCATGGCAGCGCTATTTACAAACACCATCCAGGGATTCCAGAGCCTCTTATGTAACAGCTGAGAGTACAGGCTTTGTGTGTTCCTGGGCGCAGAGGAATCAAACAGTTTAATTCATAGTCAGAGAGCCCTTGTCTGGCTCTGATGGGGTCATGAATCAAGGATCAAGGTGTCTAGGTCAGGATCCACCCAATATGCAGTTTTCCTACCAAAGTCTCAAAGGCTGTGCCTTAATATAGAATTACTCTTTTTTTTTCCTCCTGCAACAAACAGAACCAGTTATGACAAACTTTTTTTTTATGATTTTTGCAAAATGTGGGCAATTTGTGCCTTGGTTTTGGTTGTAATTTACAGTGCCACTTGTGACTGAAGTGCACATGCCTGCCACCCAGTCTCACAAATGCTTTTTTTTTAAGTTTATTTTCTCATGTGTAAGCACCTTCAGATGCAAGAGAATTCATAAACTGACTTGCCCAACTAGACACTCTGACCGCAGAATACTCAAGAAAACGACTGTTTGATCAGCCTCCATATCCAGTCCCGCATTACCCATCCCCATCCCTTCTCAGCTCCCTTTTCAACTCCTCATCACCACACCTCCCTCAGCCCTTCTCCATTTTAAATTACATATCAAGACATGGTGTTTAAAAAACAAATTAGATTTCTGTACTTAGGGAATTGTCCTTCCTTTTCCATATTGATTTTAAGAATTTTATATATATATATATATATATATATAAATTTTAAAAAAAGTCTCAAGTTAATAAATTAAAGCACCAAGAATTTATGTCTACTCCTATGTATCTGGTATATGTTTCCTGATGCTTTGTTTCATTGTAAATTGCAAATTGACTGGTTGGAATATTTAAAATATGAGTAAATTTTGAGTTCTTCTTGTATTGCATCTTAGGATCATTTTAGATGGATGTCATCATTGATTATCCAAAAATAGAAACCTTCTAGCCTAACATAGAATTGAAATTAAATCAAAAAATGAACTTGTAGTTACTTTAAAAGTTGGGCTCTTTGAACTCTTCTTTCATAGAATATATATTTTTTCTAATTACACTATCTTTCCAAAAAGAGGAAAGATCAGAATCTTTGAAATGTGGTACTGTAAATGGAAGGAATTTTCTTAACTTTTAAAAATAAAGGATTTTTTTTTTTCTCCAAGAGATAAACGAAGTACCAAGTAATGTTTGGTATAAGAGAAGTTTAGATCTGGAATAATTTAGAGGTTATCTCTCCAAATCTATTATTTACATATGAGATTTAGAAATTTAAGTTTCAGATGTTTAACATCTGTATCTGCTCACTTTTAGAAGAAATTATCAAAAGAGTGACTCATTTAACCAACACAATGAAATCTGAGGATAGACATTTTTCATCTTTTCTTAGTACAGGTTCCTTCTGGATTTGAAAAGATATAACTTATAACCACTAAATACGTTATAAGTTATTGTACTTTTCTAATACGTTGAATTAAGATACGGTGAATTTAGATTATAAGCATTAAAAATTGTTTTAGTTGCATGCTTTTCATTGTTTTGGCCTGAAGATGGTGTATTTATCTTAATTACCCCTGGCCCAAACAGTGAAAGTTTGTGTGAAATTACTTATGAATATACTTTCTTACTAAGAGCAGTACCATGTCCGAACACTGTTGAGCTTTCACAAGGGTGATCTTACCCTGTATTAGAACATTAATATTTTCCCCTCTTCTTATGCCTTTACTGGACAGAAAATTATATATGGTTATAAGCTGAAAGAGCTCAGAATTTGATAAAGGCTGTAAATTAATGCATTTTTGCTAGGAAAGGGATTAAATATAACTTTATTTGACTGTATTTTTGTTTTACCTGAAGTGGCAAGCATTCAATAAACATTGATTTGTTCAAAAGATGGGCTTCCTTCATAAAGATGAGACTGACTGATAACTGTCTCTGTATTGTAAAATACCAAAATGGTAGATTGAATGTGAAAGATATGTATCAAGATGCAATGTAGGAATTTTAGGTTGTTTTCTCTTTCCAGCTACTATTGAGAGCATGTGTGTGTGCCCTCACTCAAAAAGTTTTGGACTTTTGATATGTGAGTTAAGTCCTCATTGCTGGAAATGATTAATTAAACAAACCATAATAAAACTCTCTGTCTATGAATATAAAATTTAAAAATACTGATGCCATGCATTTTTCCAAATATCATGAAGGTGCACAAAATTCCCAGGGTCTTTTATGTAAACTGTTTTTATATGATCCCTTTAGAAGACTGTTGAGGAGTCGCATAGACGCTCACACATAAAAACAAACAGCTGGCTTGGTGATGTTAAGATTGGCGCCAGGGTGTAACCTCTTGCGTAGGAGTCCTAGGTCATCCTGATGCCTTCCCATGTGGTCAAGCACACATGGCTTTAATGTTTACACACACAGTTCCAGAATTCTGAACACCAGTGATGTAACAGTGGGGGAAGGGGTGGTCTGTATCTTAGAAACTGTTTGACGACCTAGGTCATGAATACTGATAGAGAATAAGAAAGCCCTGATTGTAGTAAAACTTGTCTGGAGGGGAAATAGAGTAGATGCTTAAAGCAGGCTTTCCCTCCAACCCCCAAATTGTTTATTTTAAACTATCATTACCACCCAAAGGGAATTTTCTACTTTGAACTTAAAATAGGAGCTTTTAACTCAGACAAGTGAGTAAGTGCTTTAGTAACCAAGGACTGGAGGTGACAAAGCTCTTAAAGAGTGTCACTCTCTTTGGTAACCAAGCTGACTCAAACTCTTTTGGAAGCTTTTATGGCAACTCAACCAGCTCTAATAGTATTACTACATACCTGCATGGGAACAGACAATTGGAGCTAGAGCTGCCATTTTCTCTGGTTTTAAAATTGTTTCTCACCCATTATTTCTGTTTTATTTGTTTTACCTATGTAAATGTGTGGTATGTTTTACCTATGTAAAAATGTGGTACCACATTTTTATATGTGGTAGATAAATAAAACAAATAAAACCTTCTGTTTTATTTGTTTTATTTATCTACCACATATAAAAATGCTTTTCAAAATCACTGAATATGTTTATATCGAATGACTTTGTTTAAGAGCTTTATATCTACAACAATACAGGGGAAACCCCCCTTCTTATCTGGTAGAATCATGATAAAGGGGGGGGATGTGAGGGGTAATTTTGGAAAATATGTAATAATGGTAAGGTGATGGTATCTATACAACTAAATACCAAGCTAGTATATTTAAACATGGAAAAGTGCCTAAAAGGGTGAGGGGAAAACATATTATAAATAAGGAGAATATAGAGGTTTCAGTAAATAAGTTCTCTATTACAAACTATGAACATTTAAAAGATTTGTTTCAAACTCTTTGCTACTTGTAACGAATTATCCAGGACTTTCTTTTATCCATCTCTCTTTGAACTTTTAACAGATTTTTCTGGACTGTGGGTTAGAGATTCTGTGTGCATGTATGTGTGTTTTTGAATATGTTTTCATATTTTAGATCTAGCTATGTAAACTAGAGGCATCTCCAGCTACTTGTAAGATATTGTGACCTGGATTTCTACCACCTTTGCTTCAACATTTCAATAAAGCATTTGTCAGATTTGCAAAAATGTAGTTCATTTTCAAACAGAATCATAGACTGTTACTGGCAAAAAACAAAAACTTTAGAGACTCTCTGTTGCATTAACAAATAAGAAAAAAATGGAGGCACCGGAAGGTAAAGTCAGTTACCTCAAATTGAATAACAGGATATTTATCATTCTAATAATAGCCAATACTGACTAATTATTCACATTGTGTCTAGCACCATACTAGGCATTTCTAGAGATTATCTTATTCAATTCTCACATCACCTCTAATTTTTTTAATATTTATTTATTTTGGCTGCAGCGGGTCCCAGGTGCAGCATGCAAGATCTTCAGTTGCGGAACGCAGACTTCTTGGTCGAGGCATTTGAACTCATAGTTGCGGCATGCATTCGGGATCTAGTTCCCCGACCAGGGCTTGAACCCGGGCTCCCTGCATTGGGAGCTTGGAATCTGACCCACTGGACCACCAGAGAAATTCCCCCATCACCTCTATGTTTGTTGGTGCTGTTATTATCCCCATTTTACTAAGGAAGAAACCAGGACATAGGATTAACTAAATTCCCTATACATTTTGAATTTTTTAAAAAATGTGTCCTTAGCTACACTGTTCTTTTTTTTTTAATATTTATTTATTTTTGGCTGCGTCGGGTCTTAGTTGTGGCATGTGGGATCTTTCGTTGCAGCGTGGGCTCTCTGGTTGTGGCTCGTGGGCTCTCTAGTTGTGGTGCTTGGGTTTAGTAGTTGTGGTGCAGGCATAGTTGCCCTGCAGCATGTGGGATCTTAGTTCCCCACCAGGATCCAACTGGCATCCCCTGCATTGGAAGGCAGATTGTTAACCACTTGACCACCAGGGAAGTCCCTATTATCTTTAACATCTCCCCATTTGCAAATTTCTCACTAAACCCTATAGAATATTTTACTATGGCCATTTGTCTTGCCCCTTTCCATTTCTGTTTCCCTCACCCTATTCTTTTTTTCACTCTGTTCCTTTGTGACTAATTTCTTCCTCCTTGGTGTTCTTGCCTGTATGAGCTTTCTCTCCCACCCTCTTACAGCTTTTTCTGCTTTTCCCATATTGTTTTCCCTGGAATCTACATTGCCTCATTATTTCTAATGAATCAATCAACTCTAAACAGCTGGATGCCATCAAACAATCTGGTTTTTGGAGTTAGGAAGATCTAGTTTTGAATCCTGACTTGCCTTCTTATAAACTGTGTATGTTCTTACTCAACACAGCAGCTTTAGCCTCTCTGAATCAGCTTCCCCATCTGTAAAATGGGAACAGCTAAAAAATGTCACAATATATATCACAATGATTTTTCAAATTTCTTAATTATACCACTTAGTGAATGAAATATACCTTCTTCTTAAAGTCATTCTTCTCTATGCTGTCTGATTATTCTATTCTGATTTAGTTTCTGTTCATTGTTCTCCTGGTTAGGTCCTCTATTGCCTTAGTCCCATGTCTTTCCCGGTATTTGATTCTTTTTTTTTTTTTTTTTTTTTTGGTCTTTTCACTGATGTACATCCCCCATTTTTTTTTCTCCCAGAAATGGTGTGTAGGAGGAAAACTGAGCCCTTGCATGTCCAAAATGCCTTGAATTTTTCCTCAGAGTTAATTGATAAAATAATGACAGGATTCCAGGTTCAAAGTAATTTTTCCTCAGAACTTGGGAGACATTGGTGCATTGCTGTCTTTCATCCATTGTTGGTTATGAGATATCTGAAATAAATGTGATTCATCTTTCTTAGATAACTTTTTAAAAAATTTAAGTGCTTATTTCGATCTTTATCTCTTCCGCTCTGAAGTCCCACCAGAAAATTAAAGGGTCACAGGAATATCTAAATCCAAATGTATCTAGGAATGACTCTTTTAAAATTTATCCTTCTCAGCACTAAATGATCCTGTACAATCTGGGAAAAAAGTCCCTTTGTTCAGCTTTAGGAGCTTTTCTTCTATTATACCTCTGATTATTTCTTCCCCTCTCTTTCTTTCTTCTCTATCTTTATGGAACTCACACAAATTGTACATTGGACCTCCTCAATTTATTTTTCTTGTTTATTGTATTTCTTTTCATATTTTCTACCTGTTTTCTCTGTATATTTTATTTTCCCAACTCTTTTGATTTTTTTAATATTAATTGAATTTTAATTTCCAAAAGGTCTTATACCCTCTGATCGATTCTTTTTAATGGCAGTCTCTTTGTGGTTCAAATTCTATGGAATGAGTTAAATTTTGTAGAAAAATTACAGAAATAAAGAAAGAATTACATTCTATTCTATCTCTATGAAACAGTGCAACCAACTTTTAAAAATGTGTGTGTATACACTATATATTATATGTACATAGATAATATATACATATATTTATAGTTTTACTGGTACTTTATTTATAATCCTTTTAAAAATAATAGTAGTGCTAGAGTCCATTACTGACTAATTTTCAAAACTTGGTGTGTGTGGTTGCTTAGTAAGCCCTCAGTATCCCCCTCATGCTTCAGTATTATAATCCCCAGGCATAGTGAGTGATTGTGCTTATTATTCCTAGCAGTAGAGATTCATCCAGTGCAGATCTAAGGTGTGACTGAATAATTTCTGGGCCCTTGAAGATACTTTGCTCATCTTCATATTTTTTCCCTATTTTGCTGCTCAGTAACAGGTAAGTAAGAAAAGGAGGTGAAACAAATTTCACTATTTTGCACTGTCTAGTAATCTTTTAAAATAAATGCAGTATCCATAAGGGCATAATCTTTTCCTAAGAGCCCCACTTCCCTAACTTTAGGGAAAGAAGAGACAGGTAAAAATATTCAATCCCTCAACAAAGTCTGTTGACTCTAGCTTTGATATATATCCAGAATCTGACCATTTCCCATCATTTCACCATTTCCACACTCTTCCAAGCCTCTATCATGTCTAACTTTGAACATTGCAGTGTTATCCTAATGGGTCTCCCTGCTTCTGGCTTTGCCCTCCCTTCCTCACCTCACCGAGGTCTTTTACCCAAACCCAGAAATTCAAGTGATCATTTAAAAATAAAGTCATTTAAAAATTAAGTCAGATCATGCCTCTCCTCTGCTTAAAGCCATCGATGAATCCCCATTTAACTCAATAATAAAAGGCAAAGTTCTTTCTGTGGCCTACAAGGTCTCAGGCCAATGTTTACATTTCTGATTCCATTTCTTGCCAGTTCTCTTCCCTCACTCCAATCTCCATGGCTTTCTTGCTGTCCAAACAACAAAATGAGAGTCCTCTTTCCTCCAGGTTTTTGCACTTGCTGTTTCCTCTTCTGGGAAAAGCCTTTGTTTAGATATCCAATGTGTTGCTTCTTCCCTTCCTTCTCATCTCTCTTTGAGTGTTAGTTTTTCAGAAATAAAATCCATAACCATTTAACAGAACTGCCACACTTTACCTTGCCTCATTTTCTTTGATTAGGTTTATCATCACTTACTAGAGTATTTGTTGCTGCTTTAAAAAAAAAAAATTTGTGGGAATTCCCTGGTGGTCCAGTGGTTAGGACTCCAAGCTTCCACTGCAGGGGGCACAGGTTCCACCCCTGGTCCAGGAACTAAGGTCCCACATACTGTGAGGCATGGCCAAAAAAAAAATTATTTTCTGTTCCCTCCAGTAGACGTGAGTTCTGAGAACAAAGGCATTGTTTGGGTCACATATAGCCTCAGCACCTAGAACAGTGGCTGGCACATGGTAGGCATTGAATAAATATTTGATGAATGTCTGAGTGAATGAAATGGTGAAAAAAAAAGGGGGGGCCATGATATAATTTTATTTTTTTACTACTTTTCCCTTTAAGGCTACCAGTGTTGTGTTTTTCTCCCCGTCAGAAATTAAAGATAGATAAAAGTATATATTTAGCACACATAGGTGAAATTAGGCTTTTGGATCCACACAGTATAGCTGAGACAACCTCCCAGGAGTTTCTAGGACCAAGGAAACATTTGGAGCTAAAATATCATGCATATCGGCAACTGTACTCTTTTCTGATGTTATTATAATTGGATAGTATTTAAGTTACCTTATGTGCTTAAAAGGCTACTTTAAATTATAAACATGATTTGAAAAGCCATCTTAAGTTTTAAACAACTAATTTATAAATAGATTTTGGAGCTCAAACCTCCTAAAAGATGAGCAATGCTTATGTTCTTCTTTCTGCTTCCTTTCTCTCAGTTGTGTGGTTACCAACTTCCTTCTAGCTAGGAGAAATGGCACTGTTTTCAATATCTCTTAACTTCTACTATCATGATGAGATAATATCCTTCAGAATATTACTTCTGAGTTCAAGTGTCCTTGACATTTATTTCATAGTGGAAAATAGTTATAGATCGATGATTCTCCAACTCAAGTTTTCCAAAGGTTTTGAAATACCTTCTTTTTTCATTAAAGGGGGAGGGAAACTTATGTAAATCCATAGTGTTTTGAGTGCATTTTTCTTTCATTATTGTTTTTATTACTAAAGGCTCAAAATCCACTAGAATTTGAGTGTGATTTGTAAGTTTCATGGTGGGAGTTCTATTTCTGTTTTGTTTAACAGGTTACCGCCCTTGTCTAGCACAGTACCTGGAACATTGTAAGCCCACAATAGCTATTTGTTGAATGTAGACCAATACTTTTAGATAATTCTAATTCCAAAGATTTAGTAGCATAGGGGCTTCCCTGGTGGTACAGTGGTTGAGAGTCCGCCTGCTGATGCAGGGGACACGGGTTCGTGCCCCGGTCCGGGAAGATCCCACATGCCGCAGAGCGGCTGGGCCCGTGAGCCATGGCTGCTGAGCCTGCGCATCGGAGCCTGTGCTCCACAACAGGAGAGGCCACAACGGTGAGAAGCCCGCGTACCGCCAAAAAAAAAAAAAAAAAAAAAGATTTAGTAGCATAAAATCCCATAATGATTAATATTCTATTTGATGCTAGTGAAATGAGATACAGATTGATAGAGTAGTTCTTTCTTTACTTTTCTTCCAAATAGAGAACTTTCTGAAATCAGAGAAGAGTTGATTTAAGACTTAATATCTTTTTGTGACATAATGATATGTGACCATATAGCCAGGTAACAGAAACCAGTAATCCCTCACAGTGTAACTTACTGAGGCACTGAAATCCTTAAATTCTGTACTGGTGCCACCAAGGTACAACTCCTGAGCTACAGCTGTTTCTTGAGAAAGGATGCTAGTCCTTGCTGCCCAAGTTACATTCGCCCATTTACAATGACCTACAGAAGTAGGTTAGCTTCTTTCTTCTGGATTGCATTATTCATTTTCATATGCATATCTTCACCTGTTTTGGAAGTCTGTTTTCTAATCTTCTTCCAAGGCTTATCATCTTCTTCATATGTTCATAGCATGCATTTCTCAGACAGGCCAAACAGGATTAGTACATATTTGGTATTGCAAAAATGCATTATTGGCTTTAAATGAGTTCTTCAGCTTTTCCTGTGATGCTGGGCAGGAAGTTTATTACTGTCTCCTTATCTGTAACATGAAAACCTTGGACAAGATAACATTTTCTGAAATTTCACTGAACTTTGTGTGTGTGTATGTGTGTTTGTGTGTGTGTGTGTGTGTGTGTGTGTGTGAGTGAGACTACTTGCAGCATATCACAGATATTAAATAAAGATTTGTTTCATTGCATTTTGTAAGCGACCTTGTTATTCCCTTTCAAGGAAAAAACAATAGTATTGCATTCAGATGCCTGTATGTTTATGAGAAATATTTCAGAACTCTGAAGGTTGAATTCAGGGTTTCTTACAGATTGTTTTTCTACTTTCTGCAATGTTTATCATAAAGTGAAACAGCAGAGAGCAAAGTTACTTTGGTCTTAATTCCATAAACCAAACTTTAAATATTCCTTGAGGGAATAGATGTTGTAAAAAAGAATTCTGCTTTTCAAACCTCTTAAGAATGTAGATTTTGTTCTTAAGATGAAGTTCACTTCTGCACACCAATACAAAGGATAAAAAGTTTACCTATCTTTAATCCCTGAAGGAAGATGTTCATAAAATTGCTATTTACTGTGTACAGTTTACTAAAGTGATAAGTTCCTGGATTACTCTTTTAAGAAAATTTCAAGCTTATTGAAAAACTTGAGATAGCAGTGAGTCATTTTAGTAAGTAAAGAAAATAAGGTCTAGTTTTGAAAATGACAGATTGGCTGCAAGAATGCAAAGTTGATGAGTCTAGGAAATTCAAAGAAATTTGCTAATTTATTTTCTCTACTCAGTGAATACAAAAGTCTATTTATTGAGATAGTAATTACATGGTAAATTAAAACATCTTTGAAATCAGGCTAATATCCTTAGGAGAACGCCTCTTAACACACTGATGTATGGACAGCATATAATTTAACAGAGATTAGTACTGGTTAGGAAAAATCTTGAAACTTCTTCAGGATTTCAATTTATAAAATATTGACTGCAGGTAGATGTATACATGAAAATATAATAATAATAATATAAAACATTGTACCATGCCAATAAAAATAATGTAAGTCATTACTTAATAGTAGGTAGCAATGACTTCAAAAGACCATAGGTCATTCTGTAAACATACACACTTACAAAATTATTATAAACATGAACTTAATATGCTAATGCTATTTTCATCCAGAACCTCAATTTGTTTTATAACTATATTACATACGTGGATAAAATCTTAGGGGTATCAAAGAGAGTTAGAAAAAGCAAGTGTTTATATATATATAACCTTAGTAAGCCTACACCTTATTTGATAGGTCTTAAAAGATACTTCACCAGTGTCTTTTTCTAAAAGCTTTATTTGTACATTGTAAAACCCTTTTTGAGAAGCAACTCACTGTGATCACAGAATTTTTAGTCACTAGTATTTTCTAATACATATTTGGAAGGGAAGACTTGATATGTTACTAGAATGACATATGGTAAAAAGTTTTTTAAAAATCTGAAAAGAAAAACACTGAGATTTTCAATTTCTAGTCCAGCATGTAAGGAGCTTGCCATCCAACTAAGTAAAAAGCTGAACAAACTGAAAAATCAACAACTATTCTTAGCTCCATCCGAGAAGTGAGGTCACAGGGCAAACTACTGCTCCCAAAATTGGACGGAGAAACAGGCAGATCCAGAGAATCATCAACTTGTTGGAGCAGAAACCTGTGAGTAGTAATGTCCACAGGAAACAGTACATGGTGGAAAAACCTGAACTGTAAGTAACAAATTGCTGGAGCTTCAATGTAGATAAAAGTCATAGTGTGGAAAACTCCAGGGGAACCCAGCCATAGGGGGGCCTGTACACTTTTGTGAGTTTTACCTCCAGGAGTTCTACCAGGTCCTCAAAGTAAATATTAGAGGAAAATTCCCTTGTGCTTCTGGCAGGAGCAGGGAAAAAGGAACAATTTTAATATGCCAGAGGATTCTGTTCTTCTTGACAAAGCCTGCCCTCAGGGGAAACTATTTTACCAGAGCCCGAAATATCTAGGTAAGAGAAATGCCCAACTCCAGATCCCGCCAACCTCCCATGTGGGCGAAGGGATATATGCATCTCCAGACTCCTCCAGCTATTCTATCCTATTTAAGAGGGGGAAAAAGGGGCTGACAAGCACTAGTGAAATTCACAGTCCAGGGGCACAGACTCACCAAAAGACTGAGATGAGACCTAATCATAGGATTATAGAATACTTCCCACTCCTCCACACTGTGCCACTATATTACTAACTAAAGGCCTATTGACTGCAGTTCCTTTTCCTCAGTACACCGTGTCCACTTTACCACAAAAAATTACCAGGCATACTAAAAGGCATAACACAATTTGAAGAAACCAAACAAGCATCAGAACCAGAGTCAGATATGGCAGGAATGTTGGAGTTACCAGACCAAGAATTTTTTAAAACTAGTACCTAAGGGTTTTTAATGGAAAAAGTACGCAACATGTAAGAACAGATGAATAATGTTAGCAAAGATATGGAAATTTTAATTTATTTTTAATTTTTAAAATATCCTCAAGGTTCTAATTAATTAATTAATTTACTTTTTGGCTGTGTTGGATCTTCGTTGCTGTGCACGCACTTCATTGCTGTGCACGTGCTTTCTCTAGTTATGACAAGTGGGGGCTACTTTTTCATTGTGGTGTGTGGGCTTCTCATTGCGGTGGCTTCTCTTGTTGTGGGGCACAGACTCTAGGCATGCGGGCTTCAGTAGTTGTGGCACATGGGCTCAGTAGTTGTGGCTCGCAGGCTCTAGAGCGCAGGCTCAGTAGTTGTGGCTCAACTAAGCAACAGGCCTAGTTGCTCCGCGGCATGTGGGATCTTCCCAGACCGGGGCTCAAACCCATGTCCCCTGCATTGGCAGGTGGACTCCTAACCACTGTGCCACAGGGAAGTCCTAGATGGAAATTTTTAGAAAGAAAAATAAATGCTACAGGTCAAAAACACTAACAGAAATGAAGAGTACCTTTGAGAGACTCCTGAGTAGGCTATATATGACTGAAGAAAGAATCTCAGAACTTGAGAATATGATATTAGAAACTTCCAAAATGGAAAAGTAAAGAGAAGAAAACACAGGAGAATAAAACAAAAAAACCAAACAACAACAAAAACACAGAATATCCAAAAACTTTGGAACAATAATAAATGATGTAATGTAGGCAAAATGGGAATACTAGGAGGAAGAGAGAGAGAGAAACAAAAGCAGTATTTGAAGCAGCAGTGACTGAGAATTTCCCCAAGTTACTGTCAGACACCAAACCTCATATCCAGGAAGTTCAGGGACACCAAGCAGGATAAATGCCAAAAAACAAACAAAACAAAAACAAAAAACTACACATAGACATATCATATTCAAACTTCAGAAAATCAAAGAAAAAGTCTTGAAAGAAACCAGAAGAAAAAAATACGTTTCTTATTGAGAAGCAAATATAAAAATTACATGCAACTTCTCCTGAGACACCATGCAAGCAAGAATAAAGTGGAGGGAGATATTTTAAATATTGAGAGAAAAAACCCACCAACCTAGAATTCTGTACCCTGTGAAATTATCCTGCAAAAGTGAAGGAGAAATAAAGCCTTTCTCAGATGAACAAAAATTGAAGGAATTTGTTGCAAGTAGTCTTCCATATAAGAAATGCTAAAAGAAGTTCTTCACGGAGAAGGAAAATGACACATAGATAAGAAACCAAGATCTACATAAAAAAAGGAAGAGCAATGGAGAATAAATAATTGAAGATAAAATAAAAGCTTTTATTTTTATTATTCTTAGTTGGTCTAACATATAACAGTTTGTTCAAAATAATAACAAGACTATATATACACGTATATATGGATATACATAATATGTGCATATATATAATGTATATATGTTGTAATTACATATATAAATATATAATGTATAGTCTCATGTATAAGTGAAATAAGTGACAGCAATGATACAAGGACAGGAGAGTGAAATTAGGAATATTTTATTATAAGGTACTTGCATTACCCATGAACCAGTATAGTTTTATTTGAAAGTGGATTTGAATTAGTTGTAAATGTATATTGCAAACTCTAGGGCAACCACTAAAAAATGTTTAAAAAGAAGTATAACTCATATGTTAAGAAAGGAGAGAAAAGGGAAACATAAAAAGCTCAATGAAAACCACAAAAGAAAGAAAAAGTGTGGAAGACAAAAATAGGAAGAAAAAGCAAAGTCTACAATTAGAAAACAATAATAAATATGGCAGATATTAATTCAACTGTATCAATAATCACCTTAAATACCAATGGTCTAAATTTACCAATTAAAAAACAGATCATCAGAGTGGATCAAAAAACAAGATCCAACTCTATATTGTCTACAAGATACCCACTTTAAATATATATAAAAACTCATAGTGATTAAAAGTAAAGGGATAGAAAAAGATTTGTCATTCTAACACTAATCAAAGAAAAGCTGGAGGGATTTCCTTAGTTGTCCAGTGGTTAAGAGTCCACCTTCCAATGGAGGGGACGCGGGTTTGATCCCTGGTTGGTGAACTAAGATCCCACATGCTGCAGGGTGACTATGCCCACACGCCACAACTACTGAGCCCACACGCCTCAACTGGAGAGCCCACGTGCCACAAACTACAGAGTCCACGTGCCCTGGGGCCCACGCGCCACAACTAGAGAGAGGTTGCGCACTGCAATGAAGAGCCTGCGCACTGCAATGAAGAGCTCACACACCGCAACAAAAGATCCTGCCTGCTGGAACAAAGGCCCCACATGCTGCAACTAAGACCTGATGCAGCCAAAAATAAAATAAAATAAAAAATAAAATAAAATATACTTGTTAAAAAAAGAAAAAGAAAAGTTGGAGTAACTATAATAATTTCAAACAGAGCTGACTGCAGAGCAGAGAAATCTATCAGACTTAAAAAGGGCATTGCATAATGGTAAAGAGGTCAACACTCCAAGAGGATATATAATCATTAATGTGCATACATCTAACAAGTGTCAAAATAAGTGAGGCAAAGACTAGTAGAACTGCAAAAAAAAAAAAGATGAATCTACTATTATAGTTGGAGAATTTCACAATCCTCTATCAAAAATGGACAGCTCCAGCAGGCAGAAAATCAGTAAGAGCATAGTTGAACTCAACAGCACCATCAATCAACTAGATATAATTGACATCTATAGACTATTTCATCCCACAGTAGCAGATTGCATGTTCTTTTCAAGCTCTCATGGAACATTCACCAAGATAGACCATATTCTGGACCATAAAAAATACCTTAGCAAGTTTAAAATAGTAGAAATCATACAATATCTGCTCTCAGAACACAGGGGAATTAAACTAGAAATCAGTAACAGAAAGACCATTGAAAAATCCCCCAAACACTTGGAGATTTAATTTAACATACTTCTAAATGACACATAGGTCAAGGAAGATATCTCAAGGGAAATATAAAAATATTTTGAAGTAAATGAAAATACAACTTATAAGAATCTGTGGAAAATCAGTGAATACAATGCTTAGAGGGAAATTTATAGCATTGAATACATAAATTGGAAATGAAAAATCTAAAATCAATAAGCTAAGCTTTCATCTCCAGAAACTAGGCAGTGAAGAGCAAATTAAATCCAAAGTAAGCAGAAGAAAATAAATAAAAATTAGAGGGGAAATCAATGAAATTGAAAACAGGAAATCAAGAGCGGAGACAGCACTACAGATGTCAGGGACATTAAAAAGATAACAAAAGAATACTGTAAACAGTTCTGTGCCCACAAATTTGGTAACCTAGATGAAAACAACCAATTCCTTGAAAGACACAATCTGCCAAAATTCACACAAGAAGTATTAAATAATCGGAATAGGCCTAATTCATTAAATAAATTGAATCAATAATTAATAATTTTCCAAAACAGAAAACACCAGGCCTTTCTTATGGGTTCACTGATGAATTCTACCAAACATTTAAGGAAGAAATTATATCAATTCTCTACAATCTCTGTCAGAGAACAGAAGCAGAGAGAAAACTTTCCAACTCATTCTTTGAAGTCAGCATTACTCTAGTACCAAAACTAGACAAAGATATAACAAGAAATGAAAACCACAGACCAAGATCTCTCATGAATATTGATCCAGAAATCCTCAACAAAATATTAGCAAATCATACCCCACAATGTCTAAAAAGAATTATACATCACAACCAAATGGGATTTATGCCAGGTATGCAAGGCTGGTTCAACATTCAAAAATCAATTAATGTAATTGATCACATTAACAGGCTAAAGAAGAAACACCACATCATCGTATCAATAGATGCAGAAAAGCATTTGACAAAATCCAACATCCATTTGTGATAAAAATTTAGCAAAATAGGAATGGAGGGGAACTTATTCAACTTGCTAGACAACATGTAAAAAAACCTTACAGCTAATATCAACATGTAATGGTGAGAGACACAAAGTTTTCTCACTCAGATCAGGAATAAGGCAAGGATGTCATCTCTACTGCTTTACAACATAGTACTGGAAGTTCTGGCTAATGCAATAAGTCAGGGAAAGGAAATAAAACATATCCTGATTGAAAAGGAAGAAATAAAACTTTGTTCTCAGAAGGCATGAAATTCCATGATCATCTTCAGAAAATCTGAAATAATGGACCAAAAAAACAAAACAAACAAAAATCTCCTGCAACTAATAAGCAGTTGTAGCAAGGTTGCAGGGTACAAGGTTAATGTACAAAGGTCAGTCACTTTCTGAAATACATGAGGGAGATTAAGAGGTACAAACTTCAGTTGCAAAATGAATCATGGGTATGAAATGTACAGTGTGGGGAATATAGTCAGTAACTATGTAATGTCATTGTATGATGATGTATTGTAACTAGACTTACTGTGGTGATCAGTTTGAAAGGCACAGAAATATCAAATCACTGTGTTGTGGAATAGGAACTAACATAGTGTTGTAGGTCAGTTATACTTCAAAAACAAACAAACAACAAACACAGAAAAAAATCATATTTGTGGTTACCAGTGGTAGAAGATGGGGGGAGGGAAGTTGGATGAAGCAGTCAAAAGGTACAAACTTCCAGTTATAAAATAAATAAGTACTAGGGATGTAATGTACAATGTGGTAAATATAATTAACACTGCCATATGATATATATGAAAGTTGTTAGGAGAGCAAATCCTAAGGATTCTCATCACAAGAAAAAAATTTTTTAAATTGAAATGTAGTTGATTTGCAATAATGTGTTAGTTTCAGATATATAGCTAAGTGATTCATCTATCTATATATATATCTCTATATTTTTTTAACATTCTTTCTTTTTTTAATATTTATTTATTTATTTTTGATTGTGTTGGGTCTTTGTTGCTGCGCATGGGCTTTCTCTAGTTGCGGTGAACAGGGGCTACTCTTCGTTGCGGTGAGTGGGGGCTACTCTTCATTGTAGTGTGTGGACTTCTTGTTGCAGTGGTTTCTCTATTCACAGGGCACGGGCTGTAGGCGCACAGGCTTCAGTAGTTGTGGCACGTGGGCTCAGTAGTTGTGGCTCACGGGCTCTAGAGCACAGGCTCAGTAGTTGTGGTGCACAGGCTTAGTTGCTCTGTGACATGTGGGATCTTCCCGGACCAGGGCTCAAACCTGTGTCCCCTGCATTGGCAGGCAGATTCCCAACCACTGCACCACAAGGAAATCCATATATATATATATATATATATATATATATATATATATTAGATTATTTTCCATTGTAGGTTATTATAAGATTGAGTATTGTTCCCTGTGCTATACAGTAAATCCTTGTTGCTTATCTATTTTATGTATAGTAGTTTGTATCTGTTAATCCCATACTACTAATTTATCCCTCTCTTTCTTTCCCCTTTATGGCAGAGTAATATTCCATTATGTGTGGAATACACACACACACACACACACACACACACACACACACTCATACCACATCTTCTTAAACCAAACGTCTGTTGATGGGCACTTGGGTAGTTTCTATGTCTTGGCTATTGTAAATAGTGCTGCTATGAACATTGGGGTGCATGTGTCTTTTCGAATTTGAGTTCTCATGCTTTCAGGATATATGCTCAGTAGTGGGGTTGCTGGATCATATGGTAGCTCTATTTTTAGTTTTGTAAGGAAACTCAATACTGTTTTCCATAGTGGCTGCACCAATTTACATTCTACCAAGAGTGTAGGAGGGTTCCCTTTTCCCCACACTCACAGCAGCATTTATTATTTGTAGACTTTTTTTTATTTTTGTAGACTTTTAGATGATAGCCATTTTGACCAGTGTGAGGTGATAACTCATTGTGGTTTTGATTTGCATTTCTCTAATAATTAGTAATGTTGAGTATTGCTAATTATTTTCTCTATTTCTTTAATTTTGTATCTATATCAGATGATTGATGTTCACTAAATTTATTGTGATTACCACTTCATGATGTATGTAAATCAAATCATACTGTACACCTTAAACTTACACAGTACTGTATGTCAGTTATATCTCAATAAAAGTGGTAGAAAAAAAGTCAGTCACTTTCCTATATAACAGCAATTAACAAGTGGAATCTGAAATTGAAAACACATCACCATTTACACTAGTACCCCTCAAAATGAGATACTTGGGTATAAATCTAATAAAATACGTACAGTATACAGAAAAAGTTTACAAACTATGTAAGTATGTAAAAGATATATGAGGAAAACTATAAAACTCTGATGAAGGACATCAAAATATAACTTAAGTAAATGGAGAGATAGCTCATGTTCATGGATAGGAGAACTCAGTATTGTCAAGTCAGTTCTTCCCAATTTGATCTATAGATCCAACACAAAGTCAAAATCTGAGCAAGTGATTTTGTGAATATCAACAAATGGATTCTAAAATATATATGGAGAGATAGAAGACCCAATATTCAAACACAATATTTGGAGAAGAACAGAGTTGGAGGATTGACACACCTGACTTCAAATCTTACTGTAAAGCTACAACAATGTGGGATTGTTGAAAGGTTAGACAGATAGATCAATAGAACAGAATAGAGAGCCCAGAAATAGACCCATACAAATATAGTCAATTGACAAAGGCTAAAGGCAGTACAATGGAGCAAAGACAATCTTTTCAACAAATGGTGCTGGAACAACTGGACATCTATATGCAACAAAACAGATCTAGACATAGACCTTACATTTTTACAAAAATTAACTGAAAATGGATCCTAGACCTAAATGTAAAATGCAAAGCTATAGAACTCATGGAAGATAACATAGAAGAAAACCTAGATGACATTGGGTATGGTGGTGACTATTTATTTATTTATTTATTTATTTATTTATTTATTTATTTATTTATTTATTTATTTATGGTGACTCTTTAGATATAACACCAAAGACATGATTCATGAAAGAAATAATTTTTAAGCTGTACTTCATTAAAATTAAAAATTCCTGAGAATTCCCTGACAGTGTGGTGGTTAGGACTCTGTGCTTTCATTGCCGAAGGCCTGGGTTCGATCCCTGGTTGGGGAACTAAGACTCCACAAGCTGAGCAGTGTGGCCAAAAAAAAAAAAAAAAAAAAAAATTGAAAACTTCTGTTCTGCTAAAGCCTATGTCAAGAGAATGAGAATACAAGCCACAGACTGGGAGAAAATATTTGAAAAGGACACATTTGATAAAGGACTATTATCCAAAATATACAAAGAACTCTTCAAACTGTTAAAACAATAAAAAAATGAACAACCTGTTTAAAAATTGGGCAAAAGACCTGAACTGACACATCATCAAAGATACACAGATGGTGAGTAGCATATGAAAAGATGTTCAAAATCATGTCATTAGGGAATTGCAAATTAATTAATGAGATTACCCTACACACCTATTAGAATGGCCAAAATCTCGAATGCTGACAACATCAAATGCTGGTGAGGTTGTGGAGCAACAGAAATTCTTCATTCATTGATGGTGGAATGCAAAAAGGTACAGCCACTTTGGAAGATAGTTTGGCAGTTACAAAGCTAAATGTACTCTTACCATACAATCCAGTGATTGCACTCTTGGGTATTTACCCAAAGGAGTTGAAAACTTATGTTCACACAAAAACCTGCACACAATGTTTATAGTAGCTTTCTTCATAATTGCCAAAACTTGGTAGCAACCAAGATGCCCTTCAGTAGGTAAATGGGTAAATAAACTGTGGCATTCAATGGAATATTATTTAACACTAAAAAGAAATAAGGTATCAAGCCATGAAAAGACATAAAGGAACCTTAAATGCGTATTGCTAAGAGAAATAATCTATCTTGTAAGGGTCTGTACTCATTGATTCCAATTGTATGACATTCTGGAAAAGGTGAAACTATGCAGACAGTAAAAAGATTAGTTTTTCTAGGGATTAGGGGATAGGAAGGATGAATAGGCAGAATGCAGAGGGTTTTTAGGGTAGTGAAACTATTCTCTAATATACTACAATGGTGGATACATGTCATTGTAGTACATCTGCCAAAACACAGAATGTACAACATCAAGGGTGAACGCTAATGTCAGCTGTGGACTTGGTGATAACGATGTGTCAGTCAGTATAGGTTCATCAGCTGTAAACAAATGCACCACCCGAGAAAGGGATGTTCATAGTGGGAGAAGTTATACATGTGTGTGGATGGAAGTAGATGACAACTCACTGTTCTTTCTGCTAAATTTTAGAGTGAGCCAAAATCTGCTCTAAAAAAAAAAGTTTAATTTAAAAAATGAAAAGCAACCTAAAAAAACCCCTTAAATTTATAAAAAGAAAATAAACTAGGCAGTAAAAATATTTTTTGTTTTTCTTACGGGTACCTACAGTGTTTCTATTCAAGTCCTCTATTGACACTGGGTTTTCCAACCTGAGGTTGAGAAAATAACCTAATCTCCTTCTTAATTGAATCACAACCTTATATGCACTGAACAGGTAGCACCAGTCCTTCATAAAAAAGGTGAGGGAGGGGATAGTAGTTGTTCAGAAGGCGATCAGTGGGTGAGATTCATTTGCCTTCATTCAGTGCCCATGATAGATCAAAGGCTACAAGCCAAATTCAGGTACCTATAGACTCCATGCCCTTTCTGTGAGTACTGAAGATGGAAAAGTCTTGTTTGGTTTTATGTGAGGATTTCCCCCCTCATCCCTCCTCAGAAAATGAAGGATATCTATCCTCTCATTTAGGAAATGAGTGCTTATAATAGAAAGTTATTTTTAGTCAGCTGTTACAGTTAGATGATTTATGTCACCTCTGACCTGCTTTCTGATAAAGCATGACTTCATTCATGGCTCTGGAGATGACCTGTGTACACTGACCTGGCATAAACCGGGAGTGTTAAGTCATTTTAGTGACAGTTGTTGGAGAGAAGACTGACCTCCCACTATAAGTCTGTCTACAGTGAGGTTCTGTAAAGCAGCTGCATTCCTAGTGAGGCCTGGTTAAGTTTATCCCACTATTAGTTTCTTCAGTATTACTCATCTTTCTCAAAAGGAAAGAGGTTTTTCTAGCATGTAGAGTATCTGGCTTGTAATGGCTACTGAGCTGAAATAATATGCATATACTAATGGCTGCTCATTTGTTTGTTTCCCTTCTCTTCTACTGACTTATTCTTGGAGGTTGGAGTAATTATGCCTTTCTGGTTAGCTGACAATTGAGCTTTCTTAGAAATGACACTTTCACGTCTCCAAGTATAAGAAGTTAATGCTCCAGTTTTCATTTAGCTTTTCATCCACTCAGAGTCAATGAAGAATCAAGACATTCAGTGTTGACTTCCATGGCCTATGAAGCTGAGTCAGCTTGGCACCAAGGGCTTTTCTCAAACATTCTTCTCTAAAGGCAGGGTCTGTGGCTCCTTTTTTTCCAAACTCCACTTTGCTCAATGATGATTTTAAAATGGTGATAATGGTGATTTTATAAATTCTCAATTTAGTCACAATTAATATGCTTTTAGAGGAGTTTTTTTCCTTGGGAGTTTTTTTTTGATGATTTTTACTTTGTCATGTGATTAAAAATGTATGACCAAACATTATAGCAAAATAATGCTTACCTGCTTGCACTCTTCTGTTTTAGAAGAACTGGTAGTTGACAACTGACTCCTTTTTTATTTTGGTTTCTGCAACACAGGGGTTGCTAAGTAACTTTAATCCCTTCAACAAGAGGACAGTCAAGAACAACAACAAATTCCTGCTCTTTTTAGATTTGTATATTCCATCTAGAAGATCTAGCAAATAAAAAATGATTTAAAACATTTTTTAATATGCAGTTCTATGTAGACTAGACCACCTTTTACATCTCTGAAACATGGCATCAAATATTTTTTAATAATGCAGCCATTTCTTCAACATTATGATATGCTTGTTCTTAAGAAATTAACTTATAAGCAGCAATAGGTGTTTGCTATCTCCAGGAAATATTTGAAAATCCACTTTAATTTGAAAATAATAATTTTATGAAAATATTATATCAAAATTTTGTTATTAAAATATCTATTTGGCTTTCTCATTTATTTATATGACTCTCCAGTCTTAAGTGTGATTAGATATACAGCTGTTTATACTAAATGTTTTATTTATTTAGGGGAGAAAGGTATTTACATTCTGTCATCGTGGTCATTACTTGAAAGTTGAACCTCATACTTTAATTTTTAAATAACTTCAATGTCACAAAAATATTTTATATAATTTTCACATAAAGTTTTGAAAATTAAAAAAAGACCCTTTCATCTTTCACTTTCTTCCATCAAATTTCCCCCATGAGGGCTTCCCTGGTGGCGCAGTGGTTGAGAGTCCGCCTGCCGGGACGAGGGTTTGTGCCCCAGTCCGGGAAGATCCCACATGCCGCGGAGCAGCTGGGCCCGTGAGCCATGGCCGCTGGGCCTGCGCGTCCGGAGCCTGTGCTCCGCAACGGGAGAGGTCACAACAGTGAGAGGCCCTCGTACCGCAAAAAAAAAAAAATTTCCCCCATGATGTTTCTTTCTAGCTACTGCCAAAGTTAATAGTTACATTTTCTTCAGTAGCAAGTAGCAGATTTGCAAAGATTTTTTAAAAAATTTATTTTATTGAAGTATAGTTGGTTTACACTGTTGTGATTTGCAGACTTTTAACAATTGCTTAAAGCCTTAAAAAAAAATCCCTTATTTAAGACTCATGCGAATAGCCAGAGCTTATACAGAGGAGGTATACATGAGTGTGGCTCTGCTGAAGTTTACTGAAATATTTCCAAGTTAGCGGGGGAATTCTGCTGCCCTAAGACTCCCTGGCTCCCTTGCCATGACTCCCTGAACCTCCCCACAGTCCTGCAGCTAAAATAGGTGGCCTCTTCGACCCTCCTCCAGCACTATTACCCATGCTTTGACATGCCAGCTATTAAATATTTTGATTATCATTCATCTGTATAGCCAGCGAATCATCTATTTGTCTTAACGATGTTTACTAAATTGTTTTTAAGAGTACCTTAGATAGAAGTATTTTCTGTCATGTTAATGACACTTCCAATTTTGTAAAATGCATAACTTGCTTTTAACAATCTAGGTAAATAGAACTGGAGTTTTCCTACGTATTCTGAAATCTTTTTCATATACTTTTCTATTTTAAGGAAAACAATAAAATTAGAAACTTTGGGAAATTTGTGGAGTTTTCTAGTCACTTTCCTTTGCCTTTTTATTGGAAATAAGGTTTAATTAAATTTACTTGTTAACATTTTTAGGATGAAAAACGTAGACAGTATTATAAGTGAAGTAGTGTTGCTTTTTAAAAACAGTGATATAGCAAATGTTGGCAGTTTTATAATATAGTATAAAATTTCATTTTATACAGTTTGCTGTCTCATCAAGCATTAGAAATTTTCTCACTGATCCTTTGGTGTTTGTATTAATGTTATTAACGTAATGGCATTAAGCCTTTGCTCATATGACTAATAGCATCCGTGCATGAAGATATTCTTTGGGCTATGAATAATTTATATAATAATTAATGATTAAAAATTTGTTCTTTTACTTCCCATCTGTCTTAAAGAAATGGGAAGGTGGGGTTAATATACACCGAATACTTTTCCTAAAATGTAAAGAAAATGAACTCATTTTTTAAATATCTGGGTTAAGGTTATAGATTTGAAGCAGTTTTTTTTTTTTAATAAAGCTTTCACAGTCTACCAAATTATCGATCCTCAATCTATGGCTATTATAAATGGATATAATTAGCAATTCAGTCTCAATGAACCATGGTAGTAGTAGCCTCATTACTCTGAAAAGTCTGTTACATCAGTTTATAATATGAAATTACCAAATCTAAAGGAGTAGAATATACATTGTAAAATAATTTTGGAGGGGATCAGTAAACATTGTGATTATGAGTTTACAGTTGTCTATTACAATTTGAGGATTATTCATTTTAAAGTTGTTCTTTGTAAAATTTATTTTATTTATTTGGTTGTGCTGTGTCTGAATTGCGGCAGGCAGGCTCCTTAGTTGTGGCTCTCGGGCTCCTTAGTTGTGGCATGCATGTGGGATCTAGTTCCCTGACCAGGGATCAAACCCGGGCTCTCTGCATTGGGAACTTGGAGTCTTAACCACTGTGCCAGCAGGGAAGTCCCCATTATAAAGTTTTAATACTATATGAGGATATTTAAATTGGGATAATCCTACCAATGTAATTTTGCTCATGTTTTTATACCTTATTCATTGTGTAATACCTCTTTTTTTATACATGTATTTGTTCTATCTGTATCAAACTAGACGATAGATCTCAGTCATAGAATCATAACGCCTTAAACCTGGTTTGAAACAGAGATAATACAATTCAACATTTTATAGACTTCTCAAACCTCAGTTTCCTTAAGTGATTGGTTGGCTCAAGATCATGAAGTTATGGAGGATTAGTGGCAGAATTAGAACCTGAGATGGATTTGTGCATTGGTTATCTCTTCTACCTTCTGATTTCCTTAGTTTGCTTGTGGGTTTATGAGAGTGATGGGTGAGAAGTTTCTTCTGAGATTCAGCTCAAAGCCTAGCTCCTAATAGAAATATTGTCCTGCAGTCAACTATAGAAATTCCATTGCCAAAACCTAAAGTTCCTTGTGTGGAGAAAAAGGAACAGATGAACCATAGAATCAGTGTACACATTTTTCTTCACCTTTCTTCTTCTCTGCCCCTTTTCTTTCCTCCACTACACAGAATTTCTGGAAGGGATCCCTAAAATGCTTAAACATTGGGAATGGCAGTTCTGTTATAAAGAATTGTTTCCTATTTTAGTGGATAAAAGATAAACTATATCCTTTATTGGCTTTTCAGAGTTAAGACATTGGACACACCTCCATTGGTTAATTGTAGCCCAGTTTCTGACCAAAGAGGTCAAGTATTAGCAAGTGTCAGAGTGTCATAGAAATGTTTGCATTTCAGATGCAAGAAATTATATATGCTTGTTCTGCTTGATTTTTACTCAATATTTTCTTCTAATGTGGAATTTCCATCTTGTTTTTTCAAAATATCTATTCCCTCATAACTTTTGTTTGCTTGTTTGTTTCTGGAAGGTATATAAGTTGATAATCTATACACAATGCCAAGTGAATTTATACCTGTACCTCTACATTTCTGTTTGGTTCTTAATTTCTTTGTGCAATAGAAATACTATGTCAAACAGTTTATAACTGTGTAATATTTCAGCTTTGTTTGGCAATTTTAGTTCTATAAAGACTTCATTAGAAACAATCTTGTTTGGTGTATATATTTTTATCTTAGTGGAATTTGTTCTGTAAATGCTCACTGAATTTTTCCTTGGGGTCACCACTTTCTCTGTGTTAGGAAGAGCAGGGAGTAAATATGCATGAGGATTTGCTTTAGTTTTCTTCTTAGAACTTTAACTTCTGTAGTGTTTTTGGTTTTCTTTTTTTGTTTTGCTTTTTTCTTTTTAATTAATTAATTTTATTTATTTATTTTATTTTTGGCTGTGTTGGGTCTTCTTTGCTGTGCACGGGCTTTCTCTAGTTGTGGCGAGCGGGGGCTACACTTCATTGCAGTGCGTGGGCTTCTCATTGCAGTGGCTCTAGGCACGTGGGCTTCAGTAGTTGTGGCACACGGGCTTGGTAGTTGTGGCACATGGGCTTAGTTGCTCCACAGCATGTGGGATCTCCCCAGACCAGGGCTCGAACCAGTGTCCCCTGCATTGGCAGGTGGATTCTTAACCACTGTGCCACCAAGGAAGTCCCTGTTTTTTGTTTTTTGGGTTTTTTTTTAAGCATTAATAGAACAGCCATTGCTGCCAAGTAGCTGACATTCTGAAATAGCATTTCCCTTTGGGCACCTTACAGTCGGGATCATTTACTTGCAGAGAGAGAGAGTAAGCATGAGTGCACGCTTATTGGAGCGCGGTGGGGTGGGGAGAGGAAAGAGGGAGGAGAACTGAGTTGTGGGTATATCCTGCTGAGGCCAGTAACCTGCTATTCAGTGAACTTCCAGTCTGACCCCATTTAGACCTGGAGGAGGATCACATCAAGCAGGGGAGCAGCTGAGGGGGCATGACAACAGGAAGGAAGCACCTATTGCTGGGAAGCTTTGAAGAGACGTGCAGTGATGGTAGATGATTAGCACAAAGGGGAAAGGATGGCCTAGATCCAGCAGGATAAACATAGTGCCCTGTTCACGATGGAAGTATTTATTTAATGTCTTGATCAGGGAAATATCCATTTATTGAAAGGAGAATGTATTTAAGACCCCCCAAAAAGATTTCTATACATGATACATAGCGTGCATTGATGTATACATGTTTACAGGTAGAGTGACTGGTTTGTAAAGAAAAGTTTTGTTACATTTTTCAAGGAAACTGTCTGCTACTAGGATTTGAAATACAGAATAATTTACCTATCACCAAAATGAAATGTATTCTTCATTGAATCTCCTACACGCTGTTGGAGGCCATGAAGCATGGCAGTTAAGAGCACAGGCTCTGAAGGCCTGCCACCTACAAAGTGTGTGCTAAGGAACATGATTGAAAGTATTTTGAAGATTAAATGACTTAAGAGTGCATTCAATATATCTTAGCTATTTTTATTGTCACTGTTATTTTTCCATCTACATTCTAGAAAATATTGCAGAAAGATATTATCCTTTTAAAACAGTGAATAGTTGATGAAGATAAAATACCAGAATAAGCTTCAATTTAGGGAAACAAAAGAAAAATCTGTTTTCAAACCACATTATCCTCAGAAAGATGGTGATATTAACCGTGAGGTTTATTTCGTTCAATTAAAAATGTAGATATGTGTGTGGGAGTGAAAACTTCTCAATGTGCTCATAGGCTTTCATTCTTAAATTTCTCTCTTTTTTTGTTTTTGTTTTTGCTTTTGCTTTTTTTTGTTTGTTTTTCTGGCTCTTACCTTAACTTCTGTCTTTGGCAGCAGTTACCCTTTATGTTTATTCTGTTTTGCCTTCTAAATGATTTGTTTTTTCCTTTATAATCTCAGTATATCAGGTCAGAGGGAAAACTCAGTGTATCAGCAGACTGATAATGTTTTACATTTTCTTTGAGACTACTTACCATAGCATCCTAAATAGTATTATTAACGTTCTCTTTCAAAACAGGTACCCAAGCGTATGAGTCATCACTGTAGTGATTCCTGAATGTTATCATGTTGGAGACTTTCCAAAACTGAACAAAGCCAAGATCGCTGGCCGTTGAAGAACTGTGTTCTAACAAAAGTCTTGTGGTCTCTTACAGGTGTACATTCTATTTGTTGGGATGGCCTCTTTCTATAAGGGGGCTCTTTGGGGCATAGAAAACTGGAACTTCATGTTCTCCTTGATAATTTGCCAGCTTGGTTCCCAGCCAATCAGATAACTGCCTGCAGTGACACGCATTTCTCTAGGACTCCCCATCTTGTGTCTTTCTTTAGAGGGCAGTTGCACTAAGCCTGCTCACACCAGTCTGAGCCAAGGGCACTGCTGTCCTGAATGCCCCACAGTGTAGATAAAAATCCCATACCAACCAAGTTCTGATAAAACTCTGAGTGTAAAGAATACATTAACCATTTAGGTTTTATATTACTATTTTAAACAGAAAACAGGAAGGCAAGTGCTTCCTTTCTTCCTCAGTGTTTGGTACATAAGTTGCTAAACCCAGCCTTAGGAATCTAAGGATATACAATGACCCTCTTCTAGTCTTACCAATGCTTTTTTGACCTTTTTTAAAATCACAAGATAAAAGCAATTATACTCCAATGAAGATGTTAATGAAATATCTTGTGAGGGTTTTTTTTTTTTTGTCTCCAGCCCTAACCCCCTGAACTTTACCTGTCTGATAATTATTTATTTGGAATGCATGGAATCCTCAAATACATGATGTCAAAAATATATTTTATCATTTCAAATTCCTTAACAGAGTTTTCTCTGATTAACACCATCATTCTTCCAGGCAACCAAGCTCAAAGCTTTATTACTATAATTGAGTCTTTCTTTTTCTCCCTACATCTAGAGTGTTACTAATATCCACCCATTTCTCAATCAGTAATATTTCTTTTTTTTTTTAATTAGAGAAAAAGTGATCCCTTTATTCTTGTTTTTTTTTAAATTGGGGTATAGTTGTTTTACAATGTTGTGTTAGTTTCTGCTGTATAGCAAAGAGAAGTGGAGCTCCCTGTGCTGTACAGCCGGTTCTTATTAGTTATCTATTTTATACATATTATGTACATATGTCAATCCTAGTCTCCCAGTTCCTCCCACCAGCACCACCCCCCCGCCACTTTCCCCCCTTGGTGTCCATACGTTTGTTTTCTGCATCTGTATCTCTATTTCTGCCCTGCAAACCGGTTCATCTGTACCATTTTTCTAGATTCCACATATATGCGTTAATATACGCCATTTGTTTTTCTCTTTCTTCACTTACTTCACTCTGTATGACAGTCTCAACCCTAAAAAGTTATACCTTTAGGGTTGTAAAGATGTATTCTCATAATCTCAGAAAGCTCATTTTTTGAAATCAGCTGAAAAAGAGAGTTGGAGAATAACTGAATTAGGACCAAATGGATCTGGGACAGCAGAGCTTTTGTTTGTGTTGGCTGCTTAAAGGATGTTCTATTTTCTGTTAATGTTGCTAATGATTCTCAATGGCTCTTTTTTTTTTTTTTTTGCTTTATAACAAATTGTGACCGCCTGGAGGGGTGGGATAGGGAGGGTGGGAGGGAGATGCAAAAGGGAGGGGATATGGAAACATATGTATATGTATAACTGATTAAATTTGTTATAAATCAATCAGTAATATTTCTTGCTTGATCATTTTATTTCATTTCCTCTGCCACCGTCTTGTTCAGACTTATCATTTAACATCTGAACTGCGGCAAGCCAATATCTTTTTTTTTTTTAAGATTTATTATTTATTTATTGAATTTATTTTTGGCTGCATCAGGGCTTGGTTGCTGCACACACAGGATCTTCACTGAGGCATGCAGGATCTTTTGTTGCAGCGCGTGGGCTTCTCTCTAGTTCTGTGTGTGGGTTTTCTCTAGTTGTGGCGCATGGGCTCTGTAGTTCACGACGTGCGGGCTCTAGTTGAGGCACTCAAGCTCAGTGGTTGTGGGGTGCGGGTTTAGTTACCCCGCAACACGTGGCATCTTAGATCCCTGACCAGAGATCAAACCCACGTCCGTTGCATTGTAAGAAAGATTCTTTTCCTTTTTTTTTTTTAAGTCTTTAGATCTTCTCTTTTAATTTTTTTATACAGCATGTTCTTATTAGTTATCTATTTTATACATATTAGTCTATATATGTCAATCCCAATCTCCCAATTCATCCCACCACGACACACGCACCCCCCCCACCCGCTTCCCCCCCTTGGTGTCCATACGTTTGTTCTCTACATCTGTGTCTCTATTTAATGCCGTGCAAACCGGTTCATCTGTACCATTTTTCTAGATTCCACACATATGCGTTAATATACAATATTTGTTTTTCTCTTTCTTACTTCACTCTGTATGACAGTCTCTAGGTACATCCACGTTTCTACAAATGACCCAATTTCGTTCCTTTTTATTGCTGAGTAATATTCCGTTGTATATACGTACCACATCTTCTTTATCCATTCGTCTGTCGACGGGCATTTAGGTTGCTTCCATGACCTGGCTATTGTAAACAGTGCTGCAGTGAACATTGGGCTGCATGTGTCTTTTTAAACTATGGTTTTCGCTGGGTATATGCCCAGTAGTGGGATTGCTGGGTCATATGGTAATTCTATTTTTAGTTTTTTAAGGAACCTCCATACTGTTCTCCATAGTGGCTGTATCAATTTACATTCCCACCAGCAGTGCAAGAGGGTTCCCTTTTCTCCACACCGTCTCCAGCATTTGTTTTTTGTATATTTTTCTGCTGATGCCCATTCTAACTGGTGTGAGGTGATACTTCATTGTAGTTTGGATTTACATTTCTCTAATAATTAGTGATGTTGAGCAGCTTTTCATGTGCCTCTTGGCTATCTATATGTCTTCTTTGGAGAAATGTGTATTTAGGTCTTCTGCCCATTTTTTTTTTTTTTTTGAGGTATGCAGGCCTCTCACTGTTGTGGCCTCTCCCGTTGCAGAGCACAGGTTCCGGACACGCAGGCCCAGCGGCCATGGCTCACGGGCCCAGCCACTCTGCGGCATGTGGGATCTTCCTGGACCGGGGCACAAACCTGTGTCCCCTGCATCGACAGGTGGACTCTCAACCACTGCGCCACCAGGGAAGCCCCGCCCATTTTTTGATTGGGTTGTTTGTTTGTTTTAATATTGAGCTGCATGAGATGTTTATATATTTTGGAGATTAATCCTTTGTCCGTTGATTAGTTTGCAAATATTTTCTCCCATTCTGAGGGTTGTCTTTTCATCTTGTTTATAGTTTCCTTTACTGTGCAAAAGCTTTTAAGTTTCATTAGGTCCCATGTGTTCATTTTTATTTTTATTTTCATTACTCTAGGAGGTGGGTCAAAAAATATCTTGCTGTGATTTATGTCAAAAAGTGTTCTTCCTATGTTTTCCTCTAAGGGTTTTATAATGTTTGGCCTTACATTTAGGTCTTTAATCCATTTTGAGTTTATTTTTGTGTATGGTGTTAGGGACTGTTCTGATTTCATTCTTTTACATGTAGCTGTCCAGTTTTCCCAGCACCACTTATTGAAAAGACTGTCTTTTCTCCATTGTATATCCTTGCCTCCTTTGTCATAGATTAGTTGACCATAGGTGTGTGGGTTTATCTCTGGGCTTTCTGTCTGGTTCCATTGATCTATATTTCGTTTTTGTACCAGTACCATACTGTCTTGATTACTGTAGCTTTGTAGTATAGTCTGAAGTCAGGGTGTCTGGTTACTCCAGCTCTGTTTTTTCCCTCAAGATTGCTTTGGCTATTTGGGGTCTTTTGTGTCTCCATACAAATTTTAAGATTTTTTGTTCTAGTTTTGTAAAAAATGCCATTGGTAGTTTGATAGGGATTGCATTGAATCTGTAGATTGCCTTGGGTAGTATAGTCATTTTTGCAGTATTGATTCTTCCACTCCAAGAGCATGGTATATCTCTCCATTTGTTTATGTCATCTTTGATTTCTTTCATCAGTGTCTTACAGTTTTCTGAGTACAGGTGTTTTACCTCCTTAGGTAGGTTTATTCCTAGGTATTTTATTCTTTTTGTTGCAATGGTGAATGGGATTGTTTCCTTAATTTCTTTCTTATCTTTCATTGTTAGTGTATAGGAATGCAAGAGATTTCTGTGCATTAATTTTGTATCCTGCTACTTTACCAAATTCATTGATAAGCTCTAGTAGTTTTCTGGTAGCATCTTTAGGATGTTCTACGTATAGTGTCATGTCATCTGCAAACAGTGACAGTTTTACTTCCTTTCCAATTTGTTTTCCTTTTATTTCTTTTTCTTCTCTGATTGCCATGCCTAAGACTTCCAAAATTATGTTGAATGATAGTGGTGAGAGTGGACATCCTTGTCTTGTTCCTGATTTTAGAGGAAATGCTTTCAGTTTTTCACCATTGAGAATGATGTTTGCTGTAGGTTTGTCATATATGGCCTTTATTATGTTGAGGTAGGTTCCCTCTATGCCCACTTTCTGGAGAGTTTCTATCATAAATGGGTGTTGAATTTTGTCTAAAGCCTTTGCTGCATCTATTGAGATGATCACATTGTTTTTTTCTTCAGTTTGTTAATATGGTGTATCACATTAATTGATTTGCATATACTGAAGAATCTTTGCATCCCTGGGATAAATCCCACTTGATCATGGTATATGATCCTTTAATGGGTTGTTGGATTCTGTTTGCTAGTATTTTGTTGAGGATTTTTGCATCTATATTCATCAGTGATACTGGTCTGTAATTTTCTTTTTTTGTAGTATATCTGTCTGGTTTTGGTATCAGCGTGATGGTGGCCTCGTGGAATGAGTTTGGAAGTGTTCCTTCCTCTGCAATTTTTTGGAAGAGTTTGAGAAGTATGGGTGTTAGCTCTTCTCGAAATGTTTGATATAATTCACCTGTGAAGCCATCTGGTCCATGGACTTTTGTTTGTTGGAAGATTTTTAATCACAGTTTCAATTTATTTCTTCCTGGTTCAGTCTTGGAAGGTTATACCTTTCTAAGAATTTGTCCATTTCTTCCAGGTTGTCCATTTTATTGGCATAAAGTTGCTTGTAGTAGTCTCTTATGATGCTTTGTATTTCTGTGATGTCTGTTGTAACTTCTCCTTTTTCATTTCTAATTTTATTGATTTGAGTCCTCTGCCTCTTTTCCTTGATGAGTCTGGCTAAAGGTTTATGAATTTTGTTTATCTTCTCAACGAACCAGCTTTTAATTTTATTGATCTTTGCTATTGTTTTCTTTGTTTCTATTTCATTTATTTCGGCTCTGATCTTTATGATCTTTATGATTTCTTTCCCTCTACTAACTTTGGGTTTTGTTCTTCTTTCTCTACTTCCTTTAGGTTTAAGGTTAGATTGTTTATTTGAGATTTTTCGTGTTTCTTGAGGTAGGATTGTACTGCTGTAAACTTCCCTCTTAAAACTGCTTTTGCATCCCATAGGTTTTGGATCTTTGTGTTTTCATTGTCATTTGTCTCTAGGTATTTTTTTGATTTCCTCTTTGATTTCTTCAGTGATCTCCTGCTTATTTAGTAATGTATTGTTTAGCCTCCATGTATTTGTTTTTTATGTTTTTTTCCCTGTAATTTATTTCTAATCTCATAGCGTTATGGTCGGAAAAGATGCTTGATATGATTTCAGTGTTCTTAAATTTACTGAGGCTTGGTTTGTGACCCAAGATGTGATCCATCCTGGAGAATGTTCCATGTGCACTTGAGAAGAAAGTGTAATCTGCTGTTTTTGGATGGAATGTTCTATAAATATCAATTAAATCTGGCTGATCTGTTGTATCATTTAAAGCTCATGTTTCCTTATTAATTTCCTGTGTGGATGATCTGTCTGTTGGTGTAAGTGAAGTGTCAGTTCCCCCACTATTATTGTGTTGCTGTCGATTTCCTCTTTTATAGCTGTTAGCAGTTGCCTTATGTATTGAGGTGCTCCTATGTTGGGCACATATATATATTTATAATTGTCATATCTTCTTTTTGGATTAATCCCTTGATCATTGTGTAGTGTCCTTCCTTGTCTCTTGTAACATTCTTTATTTTAAAGTCTATTTTATCTGATATGAGTATTGCTACTCCAGCTTTCTTTTGATTTTCATTTACATGGAATATCTTTTTCCACCCCCTCACTTTCACTCTGTTTATGTCCCTAGGTCTGAAGTGGTTCTCTTGTAGGCAGTGTATATGAGTCTTCTTTTTGTGTCATTTCAGCCAGTCTGTGTCTTTTGGTTGGAGTGTTTAACCCATTCACATTTATGGTTATCATTTGTATGTATATTCCTATTACATTTTCTTAATTGTTTTGGGTTTGTTTTTGTAGGTCCTTTTCTTCTCTTGTGTTTCTCACTTAGAGAAGTTCCTTTAGCATTTGTTGTAAAGCTGGTTTGTTGGTGTTGAATTCTCTTAGCTTTTGTTTGTCTGTAAAGCTTTTGATTATTTTTTTTAACCTGAATGAGATCCTTGCCAAGTAGAGTAATGTTGGTTGTAGGATCTTCCCTTTAAATATGTCATGCCACTCCCTTGTGGCTTGTAGAGTTTCTACTGAGAAATCAGCTGTTAACCTTATGGGAGTTCCCTTGTATGTTATTTGTCATTTTTCCCTTGTTGCTTTTAATAATTTTTCTTTGTCTTTAATTTTTGTCAGTTTGATTACTATGTGCCTTGGCATGTTTCTCCTTTGGTTTATCCTTCCTGGGGCTCTCTGTGCCTCCTGGACTTGGGTGGCTATTTCCTTTCCCATGTGGAGGAAGTTTTCGACTATAATCTCTTCAGATATTTTCTCGGGTCCTTTGTCTCTCTCTTCTCCTTCTGGGACCCCTATAATGCAAATGTTGGTGCATTTAATGTTGTCCCAGAGGTCTCTTAGGCTGTCTTCATTTCTTTTCATTCTTTTTTCTTCATTCTGTTCTGCAGCAGTGAATTCCACCATTCTGTCTTCCAGGTCACTTATCTGTTCTTCTGCCTCAGTTATTCTGCTATTGATTCCTTCTAGTGTATTTTTCATTTCAGTTATTGGATTGTTCATCTCTGTTTGTTTGTTTGTTCTTTAATTCTTCTAGGTGTTTGTTCTTTAATTCTTCTAGGTCTTTCTTAAACATTTCTTGCATCTTCTCAATCTTTGCCTCCATTCTTCTTCCGAGGTCCTGGATCATCTTCTCTCTCATTATTCTGAATTCTTTGTCTGATAGGTTGCCTGTCTCCACTTGATGTAATTGATTTTCTGGGGTTTTATGTTGTTCTTTCATTGGTACATAGTCCTCTGTCTTTTCATTTTGTCTATCCTTCTGTGAATGTGGTTTTCATCCCACAGGCTGCAGGATTGTAGTTCTTCCTCTTCTGTCTGCTGTCTGGTGGATGAGGCTATTTAAGAGACTTGTGCAAGCTTCTTGATGGGAGGAGTGGTGGTGGGTAGAGCTGCGTGTTGCTCTATTGGGCAGAGCTCAGTAAAACTTTAATCTGCTTGTCTGCTGATGGGTGGGGCTGAGTTCCCTCCCTGTTGGTTGTTTGGCCTGAGGCAATGCAGCACTGGAGACTACAGGCTCTTTGGTGTGGCTAATGGCGACTCTGGGAGGGCTCATGCCAAGGAGTACTTCCCAGAACTTCTGCTGCCAGTGTCCTTGTCCCCACAGTGAGCCACAGCCAGCCCCCGCCTGTGCAGGAGACCCTCTAACACTGGCAGGTAGGCCTTTTTCAGTCTCATGGGGTCACTGTTCCTTCCCCCTGTGTCCTCATGCACACACTACATTGTGTGTGCCTTCCAAGAGTGGAATCTCTGTTTCTCCCAGTCCTGCCGAAGTCCTGCAATCAAATCCCGCTAGGTTTCAAAGTCTGATTCTCTGGGAATTCCTCCTCCTGTTGCTGGACCCCCAGGTTGGGAAGCCTGACGTGGGGCTCAGAACTTTCATTCCAATGGGTGGACTTCTGTGCTATAATTGTTCTCCAGTTTGTGATTCACCCACTCAGTGGTTATGGGATTTGATTTTATTGTGATTGCGCCCCCCCCTACCATCTCATTGAGGCTTTTCCGTTGTCTTTGGATGTAGGGTATCTTTTTTGGTGAGTTCCAGTGTCTTCCTGTCCATGATTGTTCAGCAGTTAGTTCTGATTCCAGTGTTCTCTCAAGAGAAAGTGAGCGCACATCCTTCTACTCCACCATCTTGAACCAATCTCCTGTAAGGTGGATTCTTTACCGCTGGACCACCAGGGATGTCCCAAGCCAATATCTTATATGTAATGAGAACCCCTAAATCTTCTACTATACCACACCCACTAGGATGGCTTTAAAAAAAGAGACAATAACAAGTGTTCATGAGGGTGTGGAAAAATTGGAACTCTCACACAGTTGCTGATGGGAATGTAAAATGCACAGAGACTTTGTAAAAACAGTTTGGCAGTCTCCAAAAGGTTAAACATAGAATTATCATATGACCTTGCAATTCTACTCCTAGGAATTTTCCTCCCTAGAGAATTGAAAACATATGTCCATACAAAAACTTATAAACAATGAACACACATGTTCAAAGCAGCATTATTCACAGTAGCCTTAAGGTGGAAGCAACCCATGTCTATCAACAGATAAATGGAAAACCAAAATGTGGTATATACATATAATGGAATACTATTCTTCCTTAAAAAGGAAGGAAATTCTGACACATGTTACAACATGGGTGAATCTTTAAGACATTATACTAGGTGAAATAAACCAGTCACAAAAGAACAAATATGATTCTGTATGAGGTACCTCGCATGTCAAATTCATAGAGACCAAAAGTAGAATTGTGTTTGCCAGGGGCTTGGGAGAGGGGAGAATGGGGAGTTGTTTAATGGGTATGGAGTTTTGTTTCAGAAAATGAAAAAGTTCTAGAGATAGTTGGTGGTGATGGTTGCACAACAATGTGAATGTGCCTAATGCCACAGAGTTATACATTTAAAATATGGTTAAATTAGTAAATTTTATGTTACATATATTATACCACAATGGAAAAAGACTTGTAAATGAATGTTCATAGTAGCATTATTTATAATACCCAAAAGGTAGAAATAACCCAAATATTTATCATGAATAGATAGAGTGTGGTACATCTATACAGGGGGATATTAGACATAAAAAGGAAGTACTGATACACACTAAGACATAGATGAACTTTGGGAACATTATGCTCAGTGAAAGAAATCAGAAACAAAAAGCCAAATTTTTCATGATTTAATATATCTGAAATATCCAGAATAGGCAAATTCCTAGAGAGAGAAGGTCGGTTAGGTAGAGGAGCGATGAATGCGGACTGACTCCTAATGGGTACTGGAATTATTTCAGGAGTGATGAAATTGTTCTGGAATTTGATAGTGGCAATAATGGCACAACTTTTTGAATATACTGAACCCACAGAATTATATGCTTCAGAATGATGAATTCTATGGTATGTGGATTATATCTCAATTTTTAAAAACCCTAAATCTTAAGACATAACTTTTATGATGCCATGTTGCTAAAAAAAAAAAATGGCATGCGCCAGTCTCAGCTTACTATTTCTAGCTATGTAACTGAGAAAATTAAGTGACCCCCACTTCTGACTCTGTAAGATAGGGATAGTATTAATTACCTCTCCAGCTGTTTGTGTTAAATGAGCTAACATATGTAGTGCTTTAGCATGGTGTCTGGCACTTACTAAGAACCCAGTAAATTTACTAAGACCTCTTGGGACATGAGCCTTCAACAGCTTCCAGTACTATTTCAGATACTATTTCCAGATATTTTGGAAAATGGCTCAACTCTTTTGCCATTTTACCAATACTCTTTACATTCCAGGTCAAAACTGCCTCTCAAATTCTCTTAATGCTCTTTATAGTAACCCTTCCATCAGAATGGGCTTTTTAGTATCCTTCAGTTTGCTTTGCATATTCTTGCAGCTGTGTCTTTTCTTGAAAACAGTGCTCTCTCTCTATTCCTCTCTCTTTCTCTGAATTTCATCCTGCCCTTAAAACTCAGAAGAAGTCTTTCCTCATGCATTAAACTTTTTCTCTTATTTCAAGATTTTTACTACATCTTTGACCAGTGAAGGCTTACTTTGGTTATATTTTTAAAGTATTTATCTCATTATGTGATCTTTTGAAAGTATGTGTCCAGGTAAATTAAAGCCCCTGAACACAGGGTCACATGTTATAATGCTTTACCTTTTCCACAGCACTTAACACATTGTCTTGATGTGGTATATTCGGAATAGACATTTGCTATTTATGAGTTAAGTTAGTGCTACATCTCAACAAGTAGGAGTTATGCTAATGATTCTTTATCCTGGCTACACCTTAGAAACACCTGGGGAGCAAGGCTTCATTTTAGGCCAACAAATCAGAATCTCTGAGCTTGAGGCCTCAACTTTACACCCAAGGTGATAACTATAACCAAGGCTGAGAACTATTATATTCAACAGATGAAGTAATACAAGCCAGTGGGTCTCAAACCTAATTGATTATCACAATCAAGATGTGATCACAAACTGATGTGAGCAGAGATGCTTTGGATATTGCAAACTGCTCTACAAATATTAGACAAATATTATGGTGCAGTTGGGACTTTCATTGCTTTGAGAAAGATCCTCCAACCCCGTACTTTTCACAGCCAATGGCATAGTGGAAATATCCAATTATAGGCATCTGAAACCTTTAAATGCTACGCAATAGCTTTCATACCAGATGTACATGCTGTATTCCTTTTTGCTAACTTAAAAATATTCAAACTGTATCTTTTCCAGGCTGGCCACCATTCAGCAGCAGACCCTCTCAAGATTGTCTACTTGCCCTTGCTCCTGTTGAGTTACCACGGGTGGAAGCAGGAGATGGGCTCAGCAGCAGCCAACAGGCCATGACCCAGGAGGCGCAGTGAGGGATAGAGCTGCTGGTAAGACACTGGGGACAGTTGGTGCTTGTTTGCGAGTGTAAGCTTATTCTCAATTTAATGGTCAATCTCTCTTACAACCTCCAGCGCTAAGTTACTCTGTACTCTCTCAAATACCTCTATTATCTATGCTTAGGATGCATGGCTTAGATTTTAAGGTCTATGAATCCCCTAAAGTTGTGTGCTGACTTTTAAGTACTGATACATACATTTTTTGTTTCCTCTGAAGAAAAGGTAGATTTTCATCAGATCCTTAATGTTTGCTATTTTAATAAAAGAGAGATAAGAGCCATTCACATATAATAATAAGCATGGAGGAAGGTGCTATCTCTAACCACTTGTCACAGTATTTCTCTTCTCCCTTCTTACATCACCTATGGCCACTTTGTCTCAATCTTGTTGAGGACCAAAAAAAAGTGCTATTTTGTGGTTATTTGCTGCTCTGAAAGTGAGTACCTCTTGAACCTAGGCAGCTGGGTTTCATGACAGTTTGGCTTTGTAGAACTAACAGATAACTAAAGTTTAGAACGACAGATCTCAGGAGAGCCTATGTGATTTTTTTCACGTGATTTTTCTGAAAATAGAAGTACCGACAGAAAGACTTTTTTCATTATGTTCTTATAGTTGATCTTAATAAAGATCAATTTGTTTTGCTAATGAGTGTCCCAACCTAAAGGGTTTCTTTGTTTTTTAAGGGTTTTTTTGTTTTTGTTTTTTTTATCACATCACTATCATTTATATAGACATATAGAAGTAGAGAACTGATGTATCTTTTTTCCCCAGAATATTTAAGATGAACACTAGAATGAATTCTACTATGTATACCTTTGCCTGTACTGTAAACCAGTTTAAATTGTGGATGCATTGTAGAAAGGAAAATGCAGGTTAGCTAGAGAAAAGGAAGAATGAGGTTGTTGTTTTTTTTTTCATCTATAACTCTTTAGCAGGTAATTTAGCTTTAGTTTCACTGAATCTTGTTTATACATTCAGCATAGCAAATCTTCTAAAAAGCCTGTGTAGCTGTAATCTCTTCCCTCACTCCAGATGCCTGAGGATATAAGTATCCAGTCTGCCACTTGATACTTCTTAGAGACTGACCTGGTGCTGAGAAATCCTTTCCAGTGTGTCCTCAGTTAAACTCCCATGATCCCTGGATGTTGCCATTTTCAAGACATAGGGCAAGTGCATCTGCCTAGATTACCTCTCTGCCCTGGGAATTTTAAGTCACTGTGTAAGGGAAAGAGACCTCAGCACAGTAGTAACTCTCAGAATGAAAATTTTCCCCTTACATGTTAATGTTTTTAGAGTAATCATTGTCACTGAAAATAGACTTCCTCTTTCCCCTCTCATGCTGGAAAATCTTAGGTAATTATGAATAAAGCATTCTTTGCTTTTCCCCTCCTGCCTTAGTGGTTGCTTTACCTCTCACCGTGGGGACTGTGGCTACTCATTCTGTATTTGGCCTTAACATGAGAACTGAGACACATTTTTAAAATAGAATTGTTATCTCTTTAGTGAAGTCATAACATTAGTCAGAAGATTTTCTCTTCTTGGTGGTGAAGGGTGAGTAAGTAAGGAAGAGTAAAAGTTTAGGGAAAAGTATAAGATAAATTACTAACAAAAAAGAGGACAGGAAATTAAAATATTAGCTGTTATTAAAAAAAAAAATTTCAAGTGACTACCGAAGGAGTCCTTTCCTCATATCCAAAAAAGAATCTAATTTTGTGTTCAGTTTTTTTACAGTTGGATAAGCTCAGCCTAGGACTTATTTTCAGTACTAAATAAGCCAGGGGCTCATTTTCAATAATGTCTATTAGCTGTGTGTTCTTGGGAACATTATTTAACCTCTTTAAGCCTTGTTTTATTTGGCAAGGAGGAAAATATGTCAGAGTTAAATAATAATGGAATTATGTAATGTTATATGGATAATGCGTGCAGGGCCTAGCACATAATAAGTTCTCAATTTTATATTAGCATTTGTTTATTATTATTAATCACTGTTACTAATCTTGCTTTTAGTTTTTTAATAATGAATTCATTCCAAAAGTATTTCTTGACCACCTGTCAAACACCAGGCACTTTTTAGGAACTGGGATGCATTAATGAGTAAAACAAAGTCTCTCTTATTTATAGAGTGGGAGACAAACATAAATAAAAATGCATAGTATGTAGAATACCAAGAAGTGCTAAGCATAAAATTGCAGATAGAGTAGTCAGAAAAGACCTCAGGGTGAAATTAAAATTATTTTTTAAGTAAAAACATGAAAAAGGAAATACACGCATACCATAAAGTTACACGGGGGAAGAGCATTTCAGTTAGATGAGAAATATACTACAAAGCCCTAGAGTAGTTTTTTCAGAGTGATTCAAAGAGAATCAGAACATCGTGTACAGTTTGATCACGTATCACCAATAAACATTTACCCAGGTACCCAAGTGAGTGATACAGATAAGAACTTTGGAAGTTCAAAGAATGGCAAGGCCCATCTAGACTAAAAGAGGTAGAGAAGACTTCATGAAAGAAGGTGGCAGCTTGTGGTCTGGATCTTGAAAGAGAGGAAGAATTTGGATAGTTGGTAAAAGGGTACAAACCTTCAGTTACAAGATGAATAAAGTCTGAAAATGTAATATATAACATGATGACTATAGTTGATAATACTGTGTTATATAATTAAAATTTGCTAAGAGAGCACAACCTAAATGTTCTCACCAAAAAACAAAAACAAAACAAAACAAAAAAACCCCTAAATGTGTCAAGTGATGGATGCAGTAATTAACTTGATGGGGGGAATTCTTTCACAGTGTATATATCAAATCATCATATTGTATACCTTATATATTTTAGTTTTATTTGTCGTTATACCTCAATGAAGCTGAAAGAAAAAAAAAACTCCAAAGAAAAAGTTCTAAAGTTATTTTTATACAGTTCATAATCATGTAGCCTCACACCATCAGCCATAAAACAAATAAACAATAAGGGATGACATCCCAGTGACAGAAGTGGAGGAGAAACAGCATGAGATGGAATAAAATAAGGATGTTGGCTTTAAGGGCAGGGGGTGCACTAGGAAAAGGGCAAGGGCAGGCAATCTTGTACAGAGTTGGCAAGTAGTAGGAAAGGAGATGGAAAAATAGGTGAGGTCAATTTTTATAAAACCCTAAGGCCAGTCTAAAGATTATTACATGCTATTGTACACATATTGAGGAACAACTGGAGCAGGTAAGTAACAAGGTAAATTCGGGTCTCTAGTGATATTATTATTTTGACAAGTTGAGAAGAGTAGGGAGATGGTGGAAGTTGTTGGAGTAATTTCAGAGTGAGGTTGAGAACATGGATTATGATAATAAAGATAAGGCAGAAAAGGGAAGAGAGATTTGATATATTTTGAAGAAAATGATGATTTAACTGCTAATAGCACATAGGAGATTAAGAAGAAATGTCAAAGTTTTCAAGTTTTAAATTGACCAATGAAGTGTTGGCATTATAGGAAATTATAGGAAATAGGGTACCCAGAGATGATACATGACTTCCCTAAGTTCATGTCATTAGTTATTGGCAGAACCTGGACTAGCTCCACATCTCCATATTGACAGCTCCCCATCCCCCGCTCCCCATGCCATCTGTAGGAAATATTACTGATTTGTATTTAGCCAGATTGCGTGGGGAGAATAGAGTTAGAAGTTTTGGATTTGCCCATTCACACTGTCTTGTAGCCATTTTTCTAATTAATGTGGACATTTTTACCCTCTCTCATGAAACAGATCTAAGTTGTTTAGAAAGGGTCAAAGAAGCATTGGTAAAACTGGAAGAGGGTCGTTCTATATGCTTAGATTCTCCCACCTATAGTGATTATTGATGTTTCCTGATTTTAAATGTCATCTTTCTGTCTCTTCAGTAGTTTGAGATGGAACAGTTATTTCTATCATTGTACCTATTTTCTGTTTATTTTTCAGAAGAAAGTTGCCTTTGCCATCTCAAATTTAAATCACCACCTACATTTTAAAATTAAGACTTAAATCATCCCTTCCTTATAGGCCAGTCTTATAAACTGAAATCCATCATCATTGTTCTAACAAGCCTGATCAATTTATCCTTTGAGTCATAAGACTTTAAACAAAAAAAGACCCTAGAGATCATCCAAGGCAGTGCTCTTCAAACTGCACCCTTCAAACTATTATTTTTTCTACCCATCTATTTGTTATTAAATATTTTCTTATTTTTAATAAAATGTAATTTTCTAAATTATTAGAAGTATACTTAAAAGAGAAAATTTTATTTTCTATTAACAACAGTGCTACAATTCTTTCTTTATACATTTCTTTACTCTCGCCATTATACATGCCTCATTATAATACAAGTCATGACTGAACCATATGAAAGCAAAATCTTTGTTACCTGTGGTATCTTGTCTTATATGCATATAAGGCCCAGATTGGTCTCATAGTCTCTATGTCCCAAGAGAGTGAATTATAGAAGACTATTGACATTCTCATGGGATTCTGCTGAGAATTTTGGCAGTCCCTAAATTCACAAATAGCACTATTACTACTTTTGGCATCAGTGCCTGTCCACATATGACACATATTTGAGTTTGGAACGAGTCAGCCATGCTAAAATAGACTGCACCCTATGAAAGTTATTTTCACCATTCTTGTGTTTCAGTTTCCCTATCAAAAGGTGAAGTATCAGTTGCCTCTTGATCTCATAGGATATTTTAAGCATAAATGAAAGAGTCTTGGTGAAAACACTTTGTGTTCTGAAAGAAAGTTGCAGTGCAACTAAAGGCACTAGAAATGTTTACCCATCATTACAGATGTTCCTCTAACCAAACCTTTTCCTCAAAGTGTGAAATTAATTTGTTCTCTTGGCTTTTTTAATGTTGAAAAGATTAAGAGAACAAGTAATGGGTTTCTGGGAGAATCTATGATCTATAGTTAATGTTGTATATGTGTATAACAATTTTGTAATTTTCAACCAAGAACACATACAGTCCTTGAATCTTAGTGGTGTTTTTTTTTGGTTTTTTTTTTGTTTTTTTTGTTTTGCAGTACGCGGGCCTCTCACTGCTGTGGCCTCTCCCGTTGCGGAGCACAGGCTCCGGACGCTCAGGATCAGCAGCCATGGCTCACGGGCCCAGCCTCTCCGCGGCATGTGGGATCTTCCTGGACCGGGGCACGAACCCACGTCCCCTGCATAGGCAGGCGGACTCTCAACCACTGCGCCACCAGGGAAGCCCTTAGTGGTGGTTTTAAAGGGACTTTAAAAAGCAAAAACAAGGGACTTCTCTGGCGGTCCAGTGCTTAAGATTCTGTGCTTCCACTGCAGGGGACATGGGTTCAATTCCTGGTCAGGGAACTAAGATCCCACATGCCATGCAGTGCAGCCAAAAAAATAAATAACTAAATTAAATAAACGAACAAAAAACAACCTTGGCCATCTTTTCCAGATCTTGAATGCGCCCCCCCCCCCCGCCACACTTGCACATGTACACACCCATCTTTCCTTAGATTCTTCCAGCCAGCTTGCTTCTGACTTCATTGAGAACACTGAACTTGTTGGGCAGGAACTTCTACCACTTTCCTTTCCACCCACACCCCCAAATCCAGCTTGTCCACACCTCTACTCATTCTTACCACTCTTAATTTCCTTTCTCCATGAATTAATCATTTCCTAATTGTTCCCTCTGCTTCTGTTCTTTTATTCTTTTTTCGACCTGCTGGTCAATTTAAAGTGCTCTAGTGTGCTCATTCTTAAATGCAAATATAACCATGTATACTCCCTTCTTATTACCCTTTGATGGATACCTATTGCTGAACTTTGTTAAAGCAGTGGAAGCACCACCCCCTACCCCACCTTCCTTGCAAAGTTTTTACAATTAAAATGAAGTTCATCTGGTCAGTGCAGAAATGGATACAATATGGGGACTCATAGGGCCACCTACCTACCCCCTTTTCAGCCAGTGTGGCCCTCAACAGCTCTGTGAACTCTTGCTATCTAAAGAACTCAGTTTGGAAAACCATTGACCTATAGGAAGTAGATCAAACTCTGTATTTAATATTCCTGATCTGGCTCTTGATTACTCTTCAACCTCCTTGTCACCATATTGACTATCCCTCAGATTGTGTGGTATAATTCTTCCTAACTATAGGTCTTGAACATAACATTATATTTCACACATTCAAGTCTTTGTACTTGTTCCTCTCCTGGTTAAATGTCCCTTTGCCGTACAGCCCCAGCTCAGGTTTCTCATCAGCAAAACCTCATATTTGTGGCATTTATTGTCCCTCAAACATCACACTTACTGTAGTCCTGTGTGCCAGTCTTCTCTGAAATCCCTAGGACAAAGGCTGTATCTTATATTCCATTCCTAACATCTTGCACAGTGTTTGGTTACATAGTAGGCACTTAACCACACACTTCAAAAGAAGGAATTCACTTTCTGATCATATCTTCTGTTCTTCCTTGTCCCCTCTGGCTCCTTCTTAAAATAGATTCAGCACCTGCCCATTAAGTGGGGGTGGGGTGTGGGAGGAACTGAGAGGGTAAGAAGTTGAAACTTACAGTGTCTAGACACGGTAACCTTGTATACAAAATTACCTTATTTCAGAGCTTGAATCTCAGAGATACTCAGTTGTAACTAACATTTGTAAAAGTAATATTTGATGCTTATACATTTTTTGCCTAAAGTGTCCTACCGAAAATAAATTGATTACAATTGGGATTTGTGCTTTTGTTGACTGTTTTGGGAGACTTTAGGGATATTCTAATTCCAGTAGTATTGGTGGACGTAAATGCTTCACTATAGGAAGAGAAATTTGAAAGCTGCTCTGGATAATATATGGTGTCTATTGGGTGATAATTTTAATGAATAAATACACTCAAGACCTTGTTTGTTGAGACATGAATGCAGGAAATGTTTTGAAAATCCCAGAAAGTTTAGTTGATGATAGATTTTCTGACCTAGCAGTTTTTTGTTTTGTTCTGTTTTTCACTCTCAGGTGAAAGGAGAAAGATTGGTCAGTGTACTTTAGAATGTAGGCCCTTGTGGGAAGCCATATGTTTGGCAGTGCTGTCTAGGTGCCTTGTGATGTTATGAGGACATAGCTGGGAGTGTATGCAAGCTTACAGGTCTAAATCAATATGCTGGATCTCTAGAGAGCATTTCAGGAAAGACGTCTGAGCTCCAGGTTCCCTAACCAAACAGTGACGTGATTATTAAAATCCATAGCTTCAGAGGAGGGTAAATAAACTTCCCACATCAAATGCAGGATTGAATACTTCATAATTGTAAATATATTTCATTTAGAACAAAAAAATGTTTAGCCTTTTGATATATATATTTCTTTAAAGTATAAAACCAGATGGTCTCAAAAAGATTTTTTTCCTTTATTCAGTTTCATACTATTTAAAAAACCATTTTAAAATTTGAAATATAGTTGGGCTTCCCTGGTGGCGCAGTGGTTGAGAGTCCGCCTGCCGATGCAGGGGACACGGGTTCGTGCCCTGGTCCGGGAAGATCCCACATGCCGTGGAGTGGCTGGGCCCGTGAGCCATGGCGGCTGAGCCTGCGCGTCTGGAGCCTATGCTGTGCAACGGGGGAGGCCACAACAGTGAGAGGCCCTCGTACCGTGAAAAAAGAAAAAAAATTGAAGTATAGTTAATTGATAATGTTTTGTTAGTTTCAGGTGTACAGCAAAGTGATTCAGTTACAAACACACACACACACGCACGCAAACACACCATATATATTATTTTTCAAATTCTTTTCCATTATAGGTTATTAGAAGATATTGAATATAATCCCCTGTGCTGTACAGTAGGTCCTTGCTGTTTATTTTATATATAGTTGTGTATATCTGTTAATCCCAAATTTCTAATTTATCACCCCCCCCTTCCCCTTTGGTAAGCATAAGTTTGTTTTCTATGTCTGTGAGTTTATTTCTGTTTTGTAAATAAGTTCATTTGTGTCATTTTTTTAGATTCCACAAGATATCATATATATTTGTCTTCCTCAATCTCTAGGTCCATCCATGTTGCTGCAAATGGCATTATTTCATTCCTTTTTTTTTTTATAGCTAAGTAGTATTCCATTGTATATATTGGGTTAGCCAAAAAGTTTGTTGGGTTAGTGAATACAGTGTTCAGTAAAATTCTTGGTGAAAATGAAAAATGTGTCTTTTATTTTTACGTAAAACCAAACGAACTCTTTGGCCAACCCAATATGTACCACATTTTCTTTATCCATTCATCTGCTGATGAATACTTAGGTTGCTTCCACATCTTGGCTATTGTAAATAGTGCTGCAATGAACATTAGGATGTGTTTGTTTTTCTCTTTCTGACTTACTTCACTCTGTATGACAGACTCTACTCATATATATGGAATCCAAAAAAAAAAAATGGTTCTGATGAACCTAGGGGCAGGACAGAAATAAAGACACAGGTAGAGAATGGACTTGAGGACATGGGTAGGGGGAAGGGTAAGCTGGGACGAAGTGAAAGAGTAGCATTGACATATATACACTACCAAATGTAAAATAGATAGCTAGTGGGAAGCAGCTGCATAACACAGGGAGATCAGCTCGGTGCTTTGTGACCACCTAGAGGGGTGGGATAGGGAGGGTGGGAGGGAGACGCAAGAGGGAGGGGATATGGTGATATATGTATACATATAGCTGGTTCACTTTGTTATACAGCAGAAACTGACACTACATTGTAAAGCCATTATACTGCAATAAAGATGTTAAAAAAAACAATTGTTTTCCCATTAAAAAAAAAAAATGAGCATTGGGATGCATGTATCTTGTGGAAGTAGAGTTTTCTCTGGATATATGCCCAGGATTGGGATTGCTGGTTCATATGGTAACCATTTTTAGCTTTAAGGAACCTCCATACTGTGCTTCATAGTGGCTACACCAATTTATATTCCCACGAACAGTGTAGGAGGGTTCCCTTTTCTCCACACCCTCTCCAGCATTTATTATTTGTAGACTTTTTAATGATGGTCATTATGACTGATGTCAGGTGATACCTCACTGTAGTTTTGATTTGCATTTCTCTGATAATTAGTGATGTTGAGCGTCTTTTCATGTGCCTCTTGGCCATCTGTATGTCTTCTTTGAAGAAATGTCTATTTAAGTCTTCTGCCCAGTTTTAAATTTATTTATTTATTTATTTTGGATACTGAGCTGTATGAGCTATTTGTATATTTTGGAGGAAATTAATCCCTGTCACTAACATCGTTTGCAAATATTTTCTCCCATTCCATAGTTGTCTTTGATTTTTTTAAATATATTAAGTTGTATGAGCTGTTTGTATATTTTGGAAATTAGTCCATTGTCGGTAGCATCATTTGCAAATATCTTCTCCCTTCTGTAGGTTGTCTTTTTGTTTTGTTGTTATATACTTTTTTAAAGTTAAGAGATAGGTGGGGTTTTATTTTTTTTATTTTGTATTTTAGTTGTCCCTTTCCATTTTTTCAAAAGTTCTACCTTCTCAAAATGAGTCTTTTTAAGACATTTTAAAAATAGAAATTAGTATAATGATTATTCAGTTAGTAATTTTCCTGCAGTAGTAAGGGAGGAAAGCACATCTGAATGCCTAGTGCATAGTAAGTATTTAATAAATAATATGCTTTGATTGAGTGAAGAGGTTAGCATCCTATAGAAAGGAAGATAACTTAATATCAAAATATTTTTTAAAACTTAGTTTAATTTTTATTAATACTGTAGAAGGTACTTCTCTTCATTAATATGTGTCATACAACTGGAATATATCATAAAATGCCTACTTCAAATGTTTAATGAGGGCTGTAATGAAGGCAGAAGGGGGAGATATGGGGAGAAAAGTGGCCAGGAGTTAAAAGGGGCAGTTTCCATATTTTATGAGAAAATAAATGTTTAGATAATTGCTATAACTGAAGAAAAGTTATGTATTTTAAAACTTAAAAAAAAATTATTCCCTTTTCATGCCGTGCCGGAATCTTCTTTACTACCTTTCTACAAAAGACTATTCTAGATTGGATTTTTCTAATAATGGGGGATGCAGTGATTGAGTACATTTTTGGAATGTTCTGTTTCCTATCCTGTTAGGATAAAATCAGCATTTATTGAAGAATGTTGGATCCCTGTGTTATGTAATGGTCCTTTAAATATTAAAGTTTGGTGTTCGGTATTTTAAATAGTTGTGATCAGGTCATCATACGTCTCTCTCCTAGTTTTCTGGATACTGCACATCCATTAATGTGGCCTCAAAGCACACTTGGCTTTCTTGCCACAAGGCCACACATTAAAGTTGCAGTGTAAGGTTCCTTGTCTTTTTTTTCACACAAGCAGCTGATAAACCAAATCTCTTTCATCCTTACTTTGGGACTGTGATTTTCTAAATCAATGTTGAAAATTTTAACATTTAATTTAGTAAATTGCATCTTGTTATTTTTAGTCCCTCCTTTAAGCCTAGGCAAGTTTATGAAAATCTTTTTTCATTCTATTTATTTTTTATTCTATTTATGTTTATGCTTTCTTCTCTCTTTCATTTTCTCTGTAGCTTCTATAAGCATGACCTCTGTGTTTTCTTTGATATTACTGATTATAATGTTGATAAAATTGCTTTTTAAAAATTGGATGATCATTGAGAGAACAAGTCATATATATTTATGTGTGTGTGTGTATATATATATTTTTAATAAGTTTATTTATTTTATTTATTTTGGGCCACATTGGGTCTTCATTGCTACGTGCAGACTTTCTCTAGTTGGGCGAGCGGGGGCTACTCTTCATTGCGGTACACGGGCTTCTCATTGCGGTGGCTTCTCGTTGCGGAGCATGGGCTCTAGGCGAATGGGCTTCAGTAGTTGTGGCACGCAGGCTCAGTAGTTGTGGTGCACGGGCTTAGTTGCTTCTTGGCATGTGGGATCTTCCCAGACCAGTGATCGAACCTGTGTCCCCTACATTGGCAGGCAGATTCTTAACCACTGTGCCACCAGGGAATCCCCTATATATATATTTTAAGTCCTACCTAAAACTTAGAACAACTCTCATTTGTCCTTTATTTTCTCTGTTTTTAACTTTCTCCTCTGGAAAGTAGAGGCATTGTACATCTTACTTGATAGGAGAAAAGAATCTACTTTCATTACATAACACCATACTTTTAAAACTTTAAAAGCTAGCTTTTTATATTTACAACTGGTGGTATAATATAATTAGATTGTTCCCATGGGCTGGAGGTTCTGCATCAAGATAGGCAGCTGAAGAAGATTAAGATTCACTCTACCCTCCTCCCCCAAAAGGGGGGGCAACTCTGAACTGGCAGGCCTTACTGGAATCATTTTAAGTGAGTTGGACACAGTGATGAACCATGAACTTAAGGGTGTATTAGAACAGCGGTCCCCAACCTTTTTGGCACCAGGGACCAGTTTCGTGGAAGACAATTTTTCCACTGATGGGGTGGTGGGGGTTGGTTCAGGAGGTAACGCGAGCGATGGGGAGCCATGGGGAGCTGCAGATGATGAAGCTTTGCTCACTCGCCCGCCGCTCACCTCCTGCTGTGTGGCCTAGGGATTGGGGACCCCATATTAGAAGGTAGGCTTGAACATGTAGAAGCAATTGTCTCACTCCTGAATTTGTGGTTACTTTTGCCTTTACTGAAGGAGAGAGAAAACACTTTCCTGTTGGTTCTGCAGGTAATGTATTTATCATCTTTGACCCATTGAGAGACTGATTTTCCATTTAGCTAGTTTATCAGGTATAGCAGATAATACTCTTGATAATAGATCATTTAAACCCAAGCTGGTTTGGTTTAAGTCACATTAGAATACAAAGGTTAGAATGATAGCACAGTGGACATTGATATGAAAAACTGTGAATTTGTTTTTAGAGGACATCAGGAAAAAACAAAGTAAGCTTAAAACTTCCATTGCTGTTTCTCTGAGCCTCAGTTCATCAGTTATTTCTATTTCGAAAATTCCTTCAAGAGTTTTATTTTGTGAATGTAGGAAAAGGTATATTAATTTAAAAGATCTGCTGTGTCTCTACTTGTTATATGTTCATTCAACCCCTAATTACCTTTCCACTTAATTCTCATTTCCTCCCTCCTACTCTTTAACCATTTTCCATTTTCCTCCCTGTCTGGACACACTGCTTCCTGCTGGTCAGTAGGTCAGAAACCATGTGTCTGATATGAATATAAATATATAATACCTAGGTCATACTTTTCATCAAAATGAAAAAGAAGTTTGACTTTACGCAGTTGCTTTTTTTTTTTTTTTTTTTTTTTGCGGTACGCGGGCCTCTCACTGTTGTGGCCTCTCCCGTTGCGGAGCACAGGCTCCGGACATGCAGGCTCAGGGGCCATGGCTCATGGGCCTAGCCACTCCACGGCATGTGGGATCTTCCCGGACCGGGGCACGAACCCGTGTCCCCTGCATCGGCAGGCGGACTCTCAACCACTGCACCACCAGGGAAGCCCGCTTATGTTTTGTTTTATGTTCAGGCTCTAGGTTTTATGTTCATGAGATAATTAAGACTTGAGACACTTGATAATGCTATGATTAAGATCTTTGTTGTTGAATCCTTCTACCCCAGGAGAGTGAGAAGAATTAAATTCTTCTTTAAATTCAATTATTTAGCTGAATCATTTAACTACTTGCAAATCAAGAGTTTAATTTAGAACATTATATTTGATATATTTTTAAAAGTTGGATGAACTGCCCTTGAAAATAAAATTATCTCTTCCTCAAAAAAGGCACCGTTTTCCCTTCAAATATGTAATTGAGAAGAAATATTTTCCTATTGAAGTGGTCACACTTATACATCTTGTTTGCCCTATTGTTTAATGTAAAGTATTTCCTAAAAATGTTATGGAAAGTCTTAAGACTATATTTTCATTCATTGACAGTAAACAACACAATAGATATGAGGCAAAAAGGTGTTTTTTAAATGATAAATTGTGGGTGCATTGGTGCAATGCTTATTTTTGTTCCCATTGTAGTGCTCAGTAGTTTTTAGTAAATAAAATTATCAGTTGACAATATTTAAACCAGGTACTTAAAGTGGGGCTATTTCTTATCTGTGAGCTTTTTTTAAGAAAAACTTCATTTCACTGAGAGGGTTTTAGAACTACTTATGGATTTTACAAAGCAAACTATAAAGCAATGGAAGGTCACCTCCAAGTTAGGGCTAGAGTTGAATTCCTGCCAATGTAGTTAAATATGGTATCATTAACAGGGCATCTTCATCCAGAATCTATAGATTACCATCTCCTGCCCTCCAGATTTATGTGACCATAGAACTTACTGCATATTTTGTGAGATAACATCCACCCCCAACTTCTTTCTTCCTTGACCTTTTGTAAATGTAGGTAAATGTCCAGTGAACTGGTTCCCTGCCTCATAAATATAAATGAATAAGTCCCTACATAGCTATCTCTTCAAACTTCATTTTTTTTGCGGTACGCGGACCTCTCCCATAGCAGAGCACAGGCTCCGGACACGCAGGCCCAGCGGCCATGGCCCACAGGCCCAGCCGCTCCGTGGCATGTGGGATCTTCCCGGACCAGGGCACGAACCCGTGTCCCCTGCATCGGCAGGCGGACTCTCAACCACTGCGCCACCAGGGAAGCCCCAAACTTCATTTTTGCAGAAAGCTTGCAAAAACTGTGGATACATAACATATATTAATCTTACTTAATGGATAGATGATGCTGAAACTAATATGAAAATCAAGTGCTTAATTCTGTTTTCCTAGCCCTTGCCTTTGAGCAGCTTGACTCTTCTGAGAGGCGAGGTGACTGCTTCAGCGTGGAGTGATGAATTACTTGGCACTGCTGCCTCTCAAGTCCTCTGAACACATAGTGGTTCTCTCCCCACTGCTACAGACTACCTCTATAAAAAAATCTGTAATTCGTACTTTATTTTTTTTAATCTTTCCCATAAACTACTCTATTATTCTTAAAGAAATTACAGGATAGATTTTTAAATTACTCATAGTTTTCAGTTACCTTAGTATTTTTCTTCTCTGAAATTCTGGTTTTCTCAAAGGCAATAGTTTTTTGGCCTCTTCTAAATAGCATTTAGTATTTCTAGTAACATTATAACTTTAATGAATGGCCACATTAAGCCCTTATTTTGAACGATATTCTCTTACTTTTTATAACAAGGCCTGGGTTTTTATTATTATCATTTATAATTTATTGAAGAGTACTTTCTCTTTAGGGTCCACAGTTTTGTAATAGGGTTGCTGTCAACAAAGTAGCAGATACTAGGTTAACGCCATAAAGATTTTATTGTGAAGACATGGAATGGTTAACTATAGCAGGCAAAATGAAAATAGTAAATACAAACACTTTCTGAAACAAAACAGAACATGAGTGAGTAAGTAAAAGTATCAAATACTGTGGGATACCTGGCCAAATATTTTTCAATGTCTTAAGAAATGTAAGTGAAAACATTTGAATTTCATAGTCATCCATGTAAACTGAAAATGACCTAATGGAGTTTGAGCCCACAAAGTACTTGGACTTCCCTCTTATTCCTATCCTATTAGGATTCCTAACACTGTGCTTGGCACATGTTAGGTAATAAATGTTTGGTGGATGAATAATTATTATCATTGACTTATTCAATGAGGAGAGTTGGAAAAGTGCTATCTATCAATATCCAGTTAGTTACTTTGAAACATTTTATATAAGTTTATGGGATAAAGATAGTGCCATATGATTATGCTATACTAAGTTAAGAACTACTTCCATTCTTATGTAGACCATATACATTCTTATTTGGCTTATATAATTTCACCAGAATACACAAAATATCAGATTTGTTTAAGAGATGATTGGCCAGAAAGGAGTGGTAGGAGAGGGTTTTAGGCTTTGGATTTACTGGAAAATAATTGTATTTCCAGTTTTTAAAAATATTCTCAACAGCACTGTGAACAGTTGGGAATTGAATGTGCTTGTGTCCTAGAAAGGCCATTTGCATCACACAGAAGGGAGTGCCTGGCTTCGGGAAGCACATATACCTTAGCTCTTAATTACAGTACTGATGCTGCTGAGCAGTAGGTAATACCAAAAAGAGTCAGAACCATGATTAAGGATGTTGAGGAAATGTCTTTGGCAAGATTTAAGTTTTCAATATAATAAGGAATATACAACCTCTGTAAAGTCATCCCAACTCCTTGAGGTAAACTTAGCCCCTTTCTTTTCTGTGACTCCAAAGCATGTTGCATATTAGAAAACTAATCACACCATTTCCTTAGGATGTTTAAAGAAACTCTCTTCCTCAGGGACAAGAATCTTTTTTTTTTTTTTTAGCAGAGATAAATTTATTTATTTATTATTATTATTTAATTTTAGAATTTTATTTATTTTTTTATACAGCAGGTTCTTATTAGTTATCCATTTTATATATATTCGTGTATGTATGTATTAGTATATTAGTGTATATATGTCCCAGTCTCCCAATTCATCACACCACCACCCCCACCCTGCCACTTTCCCCTCTTGGTGTCCATACGTTTGTTCTCTACATCTGTGTCTATTTCTGCCCTGTAACTGGTTCATCTGAACCATTTTTCTAGGTTCCACATATATGCGTTAATATACGATATTTCTTTTGCTCTTTCTGACTTACTTCACTCTGTATGACAGTCTCTAGATCCATCCACGTCTCTACAAATGACCCAATTTTGTTCCTTTTTATGGCTGAGTAATATTCCATTGTATATATGTACCACATCTTCTTTATCCATTTGTCTGTCAATGGATACTTAGGTTGCTTCCACATCTTGGCTATTGTAAATAATGCTGCAATGAATATTGGGGTGCATGTATCTTTTCAAATTAGTTTTCTCTGGATATATGCCCGGGAGTGGGATTGCTGGTTCATATGGTAACATATTTTAGCTTTTTAAGGAAGCTCCATACTGTTCTCCATAGTGGCTACACCAATTTACGTTCCCACCAACTGTATAGGAGAGTTCCCTTTTTTCCACACCCTCTCCAGCATTTATTATTTGTAGACTTTTTAATGATGGCCATTCTGACTGATGTCATGTGATACCTCACTGTAGTTTTGATTTGCATTGCTCTGATAATTAGTGATGTTGAGCATCTTTTCATGTGCCTCTTGGCCATCTGTATGTCTTCTTTGGAGAAATGTCTGTTTAGGTCTTCTGCCCAGCTTGTTTTTTAAATACTGAGCTGTATGAGCTGTTTGTATCTTTTGGAGGAAATTAATCCCTGTCAGTAACATCATTTGCAAATATTTTCTCCCATTCCCTAAGTTGTCTTTTAATTTTGCTTATGATTTCCTTTGCTGTGCAAAAGCTCTTAAGCTTTAATTTTAAAAGCTTTAATTTGATCCCATTTGTTTCTTTTTGCTTTTGTTTCCATTACTCTAGGAGACAGATCCAAAATAATATTGCTGTGATTTATAACAAAGTGTGTTCTGCCTTTGTTTTCCTCTAGAAGTTTTATAGTATCTGGTCTTACATTTAGGTCTTTAATCCATTTTGAGTTTATTTTTGTATATGGTGTTAGAGAATGTTCTAATTTCATTCTTTTACATGTAGCTGTCCAGTTTCCACAGCACCACTTATTGAAAAGACTTACTTTTCTCCATTGTATATTCTTGCCTCTTTTGTCACAGATTAATTGACCATAGATACGTAGGTTTGTTTCTGGACTTTGTATCCTATTCCATTTATCTGTGTCTGTTTTTGTGCCAGTACCATACTGTTTTGATTATTGTAGCTTTGTAGTATAGTATGAAGTCTTGGAGCTTAATTCTGTTTTATATTTTGCTGTGGAATTACATTACTTGGCATTATTTTTCTTGACTTCTTAATTTCCTTCTTAATTTCAGCCTGTTTTCTAATTTACTCATTCATCTGTTTCAAAGAGTACCTATGAAAACTTCCTTTGGCAGCACAAGGCACGTGAGGTCTAAGATTAATTTCTAGAACACAGATGATTCTAGCAAATCACTTCTTTAAGCATGCTCTTCTTCTACTGTTGAGTAATATGCTTATTTTTTCTTTTAGTTGAAGTATATTTTTATAGGTACCATTCTGGATTTGTTTCCCCTATTTAGCTGATTCATCTGAATGATTCATCTGAATGAGCAGGGCTGATTCATCTACTACCACAAAAGTGTAATAGAATCTTCTTAGACTGTTTTAGTGGGACATTTAGAACATTATCATGGTAAAAGTTCTATTTGTTGAAAATATTGCTTAAGAGATCAGCTCCCTCCCTCCTACTCCCCTTTATATCTGTCTTTCATTTGTCATGGCCACTAGTCCAGGTTCATAATTTGGGTTTGTCTGATTTTCTGTTTTGCAACTTTAGCCAACTTGGAGAAAAGCTCTGTCCCTTTGGGGCCTTCCTCCCCCAGTAAACCCTACCAGTTTAGGAAATTGAACACTCTTGCCAGGGTAAGCCCACTCTAAGTGAGAGGCTGGGTTAGAGAAGAGTCCTGCCACCCATAGGTGGCCTCTGTCTGGTGAGTTTGTACGTGTTTCCTTTCCTCAACACTGCTGTCTTTGGTTGCTTTGTGTTTAAAGAAGACATACCTGTTTCTCCAAAGCCTCCCTCACCTTTAGTTCTTCCTGCTATATATTAGGAGGGAAACTTTGGATGAAAAGAAACTTCCCTATATCAGGGTGAGCTGGCCACTTGAATACGTAACTGGGAGAGATACCACAGCACTGCTGGGTTTCTGTTTGTGTTTCCAGTTCCTTCTCAGCTATGGTACAGGGGTGGAGGGCTTCCATTGCAAAGTCTCCCTCTCTTCTGTTAGCCCTGACTACCACAACCCATGCCTCCAAGGAAGGGTTGTTGGGGCAGTTGGCTGGGGTTTTGTACATTCCACAGCTGGCTTAGGAAGAGGGGCTGTGATTAGATTCCTAGAGATATCCTTTAATGTGGATTTGTCTGCATTTTAGACAGAAATTCCTCAAAACTTCTGCCTCTCAGCTGTCACTATTCCCTAGTGACTTTAATGCTCATATAGGATATTTTCCAAATTAAAAAAAATTATTTCAGTCATTTAATGGGAAGAGGGCTTGGATATCTGCTCTTATGTTACCATTTCTACAAGTCCTCCAGCCTAATTTGTTCGTGAACATGATGAAAATTCGTTCCTTAAATGAATTTAACATTGGATGCTGCTTTCAAGGAAATTCAAAATAGAAAGCAAGCTTTCAAGAAGAGAGAATAAATTATCAGCCAGTCTCACAAGGATAAAAATAAGCCAAATTTCTTGGAGTAATTTTTTTTTTAACATTTGCAATTCAAGTTGAACTCTTCAGTTGAAACCAAAGAGCTAAACTCTAACTGATAAGGATCCTAAGCATTCACTTATGAGAATCTATAAGCTCACTGGAAGTTTTCCATAAATTTTGCTAGAAAGAGGGAACCAAGTTGCTTTCTTAAGATCCTCAATAGGATCTCAGTGCTTAGGAACTAATGTTGGAACTAATTTTCTTAAATACATAAGAAAATTAAGGCAAAAATTTACCATCTTATGAGTTTCTAGTTTTATTACATAAAAGGAGAGTGAAGAGCTGAAACTGGAGTGCAGAAAACTGGATTTGCTACCATTTGAAGTGTATCCAGAATAGCCAACAGATTTTAAACAAGATCCTGTATTGCATAGTTCTTTGGTATGCTGAAGGAGGAGGGAGTTTTAAAAGACAAGTGGAGAGCACATTCAGTTTGTTTTGGCCATGACTTCAGTTTCAGTGTCCATATTAAGGGAACATAAGAGGGAACTGAAATGGCTGGTCAAGATAGCAATTCTGCATGTCTGTGGTTTCTGAAGGCAAAAGAGCCCAGCTTTTTTTTTTTCTGCTGTGGAAGGCAACCTTTGTAATGTTGTTAGGCATTAGCAGAATGAGTAAAGCTCCTTCTTCTAATATATCAGAATATTTTCCTATGCTTTTTTGGTTTGGTGGGAACCTGTAGAACAATTTTCAGCAAAAATTAAACAAATCATTCAATTTATGAACAATCCAACTGGCCAGCATTGAGCAGGACTCTCCAGCATCTTCCTCTGAATTACATTTTGAGTCCTCTGAGGAATCAACTTCCCAAATTAGGAAACTCTGGTTTTCTCATTTATTTTTATCATCTAATTATTTTTCTTGCCATTAAGTATAAGGGATACAAAGAGACTTGATTTATTTTTATGTGCAGCAATTTTAAAAAGCTAATTAGGGCATCTTTATTTAACCACTTAACCCTTTTATATTTCTTGCATCTTTTCCAATCATAGAAAATTTGCTGAGCAAGCCCAACTTTGTTTACTAGCTTATAGGATGAAGAAAAGTAAAACAGGAGTGTGTAAAGGCACATTGGTGAGTAGATAGTGTTTCCAATTAATCTCAATGTTTGGGATTAATTTAGCATTAATTCTATTCTTTGGTGTCTTCCTGTTTTTTTGACATAGTGACCTGTCATAACGAAGAGGAAACAGCAGGAAACTTGGTACCAATTAAAACCAAAGAACTGAACTGTCAGCAAATGTAATCTCAAATTCAAATAGTGATAAGTGTTTTAGGTGAAATAGAATAAAAGGACAAAGCTATTAAATTTCAACATCTAGTGGAAAACAATTAAAATGCATGCCAGTTTAATTAAGTTTGGTATTTAATACGTTACAACTTGCACAGCAGAAATACAAATAGATGCCTGATGCATGGTGTATATGTTTGGGTGGAGGCCGCTTTCAGCAGAACTGAATACACTGGGATGAATGTCTGTGTGAATATTGTTTATGCATTCACCTTTGGCATTCATTCCAACTATGAGTTATCCCACAAGAGTGATTGTTTGTACCAATATAACTCCAAATTAATCTGAGTAACAGTATTTGAAGTTTGAATTTGCTCTAGGATGAGTCAAGTGTAATAACAGGTTTCTGAATCAAAACAAGCCTTCAGCCTTATCTGGGAGGAAATTTGAAATATCTCTCCTTACCCTAACTGAGATGCTCTGAATGATCCTGGACACAGAACTCATTGCCTTTAGATCTTTACGTTAAATAGTCAGCTGAATTGACTTTTAAACTTAGAGGTCTAAATCCTTTGTGCCCTTTGATACAGGTTCATGACTGAACTTTCTTTTAACTAAAATAAAATACATGCCAGGTTGGTTTGTCACAATGGGAACAGAATAGAAATCTGACAGCAGATGTCTCACATATGTTTTTGCATTTCTTAATGGAATTAAATACGTGATTTTACTCTTCCACAGTGAAGATATTTTATTAATAAAAGATGTCTTGGGCCTCCCTGGTGGCGCAGTGGTTAAGAGTCCGCCTGCCGATGCAGGGGATACGGGTTCGTGCCCCGGTCTGGGAGGATCCCATATGCCGCGGAGCGGCTGGGCCCGTGAGCCATGGCCGCTGGGCCTGCGCGCCTGTGCTCCGCAACGGGAGAGGCCACAACAGTGAGAGGCCCGCATACCGCAAAAAGAAAAAAAAAAAAAAAGATGTCTTTAAGAAAATTGAGAAATCTTCAATGTGTAGCTATAAAATTACTATTTTAAACAGATGCAGAAAACTAAAGAGTTTATTTCTAATTATCTGGGAACACCAAAATGCTAATATTTTCCCCATGTGACATAAAATATTTAGTTACAGATATTTTACTGATACTTCAGTTTGGTTGGTTTGTTTATAGTGGAGCCTATCAAGAATAATCATATCTCTTCTATTTTCATTCAGTGAACAGGCAGTTTTTGAGTGCCTTCTGCATACCTGTGCTAGGCTTTCAGGTTGGGAGGGAACATAGATAAGACATGGAATTTGCCCCTAGGGAGTCCAAAATAACTGAGTCAAAGAAGGACAAACCTTGTTAGTGATAACCAGAGGAGTCACCAAGGGAATTAAGGACTCCAATCCCCTACATGAGGCCCTTGCACTTTTATCTAATGTGCTAAAAGCTAAACAGTTTTTTTGAGGATTTGTGTGTGTGTGTGTGTTGGGACCTGGGTTGGAAATAAACATGTATGGGAAGAGATTTTAAACTTATTTTTCCTCAATTGCTAATTCAATAACTAGGTAGTATCTTATCTACACCTGACAGTACTTTTTCTCTTTATAGAGTACTGTGTGTTCTAGTTTTTAATGCATTTAGTCACTAAAATAAATTTCTGTGTTTAATGAAATGCTAAATGAAAATATTAAGATTCCTATAAACCAGTAGGAGAGAGAATATGTATACACAATCATTCATTCAACAAATATTGAGTGCCTACTTTCTGCCAGATATTGGGTTAAGTATTATGATTATGACTATGAAACCAGTAGACAGCTTCTTCTCTGCAAGAAGCTTAAGCCTGGTGGAGGATGCAGAGAAGGAAATAGGCAGATACATAGTGTGTTAAGTGCTATGATGAGGAGAAATACAAGGTGTTCTTGGAACATCCTGGAGAGCATCTAACACTCCCTTAGAAAGTCATTTAGTTTCCTAGAGGAAGTACTGTCTACACTAATATCTAAATGGAATAAATGAGAATTAATTTGTTCAGAATGGGAAGGGTGAAGAAGAAGGAGATGGGGAAGATTTGTTATAGTGAGAAGGACAAGACCACATGTGCAAAGGCACAGGGGCCAGAGAGAAGCTGCTGGGTTAAAGGAACTGAAATTATAAATACATCAATAAGAGGCTGGGGCAAATGGCCATGAGAGAAAAGTTTAGAGAGAGGTCACAGCCAGATCCTGATAGCTTTAGGGTCATATTAAGGGGATTAAGGAGTATCAAGGCTAAGAGGATCTACTGAAGGATGGGAGTAAGTGGAGAAGCAATGGTGTTCAGCATTGGGCTTTAGTGTAGAGAATAGGCAAAAGGGAAAGACCAGAAGCAAGAAGGCCATTTAATGGCCTGTTGTAGTAATCCAGGAATGAGATGGTGACAGTAAGAACCATGATAGTAAGAATGAGGATGTGGATAATTTATGGATTCCAGGGACAATGAGAAGGTAGAGACAATAATTCTTCGTATTTGTTGGGATGTTTGTAAAAGGAAAGAAAGAATTGAACATCAGGGTTTCTTCTTAAGTAACTGGGTAGATATTACCACTCAATCTGATAGGGAATACATAAAAGAGAGGACAAATTTGGAGCAAACGACAATGAATTCGGTTTAGAGTATGTAGATGACTAGGAGACAATCACAAATTTAAATTAGCAACTCTGCTGAGGACTAGAAGTAGAGATCTGAGATCGATCTGCAACTTGAGAGAATGGGAGTTAAATAGGTCACTCAGGAAATGGTTATGTCACTAACTTTCTGGCCATCTCTTGGGTCACCTTGTTGTCTTTTCTTTCTCATTGGGATCTCTAAATTCTAAAGATTTTTCAGCCCCCATCTTAGGCCACCTTCTCTAACTGTACTCTCAAGATAATCTCATGGAGTCCTATGGCTTTAAATACCACTGTTAGGCTGACACAGCTCAAAGTTAACTCCAGCTTAGACCTCTTACTTCTTGACTTTTATACCCAACTGCCTGCCTAGTATACCCATTTGAATGATAATATGCGTTTCAAACTTAGCTTGTTCAAGACCAAACTCATAATTTTCCCATCAATCTTGTTACTCCCATTCACCTCTGTCTCAGCAAATGGCACCATCATCAACCTTGTGGCTCAGAATAACACTCTAGGCTTATCCTGGTTTCTTCTTCCCTTTTATTCATTCCCTCACATCTAATCCATCACCAGGTAGTTTCATTTCTGCCTCCAAAATGCATCCCGAATCCATTCACTTCTCTGTATTTCCACTGCTGTCACCCTAGTCCAGGATGTCATATCCTTTCTCTCGGATTACTGCATTCTCCCAGCTTGATGCATCTACTCTTAATGCCTTCAATTCATTCTCCACAAACTACCAGAATGATCTTTTAAAAGTCCAAATCAGAGTATGCAACCATTCTTCATATAATGCTCAGATGGCTTCCCATTGGACTTAAATAGTAATCTAAGTGCCTCACCCCTACCTGGCCTTTACATACCTCTAACCTCATCTTAAAACCTCTCTCTCTCTCTCTCTCTCTCTCTCTCTCTCTCTCTCTCTCTCTCTCTCTCTCTCTCTCTCTCTCTCTCTCTCTCTCTCTCCTCTCTCTCCTCTCTCTTTCTCTTGCTTACTTAGAACCAACCAGATCAGATTCTCTGTTCCTCAGATAAGCCAAGTTCATTTATGCTTCAGTGCTTTTGTACTTTCTGTTCCTTCTGACTGGAACATTCTTCCCCCAACTTTTCCTACCACTGGCTTTTTCATTCAGCTCAGATAGATGTCAGCAACTCAAGAGTCTTTCCCTAACTTCTCTATTCAATAGTTCCATTTTAATCCCTCTCTATCCCATCATTCAGATTTATTTCCTTCCTAACATTTAGCAATCTGCAATTGTTTTATTTGTTTACTTGTCTAAATAAGCTTCACTAATGAGGAATCTAGACTATCTTGTTCATCCCTACATCCCTAGAACTCAGAGCAATACCTTGAATATAACTACCTGTTAAATAGAATGAATAAATATATGAATGAATGTTGAAGAAGTTCTAGACTAGAATTCCAAGGACACCAGCATTTAAGCAATAAGCAGAGGAAGAAGAGCTTGATAGGACAGTGAGAAGGAGCAATGAGAGATAGACAGTAACTAAGGCGAGATGTCACTGAAGTAAGAGTGTCCTAATACAGGTCTCAGAAAAAGAGAATTCAGAAAAGGGCAGCTCTTCTGGCTGGAAGGGAACAGGAAAAGCTGTATGGAGGAAGTGAATTTTTATTGAACCTTGGCAGATAGGTAGGGAAATTTTGTAAGAAGGAAGTAATGGAGGCACAAAGGCAGAGAAGCAGAATATACATGCCTTGATGGGGAACAGAAAGTCATCCCATTAGTCTTTCATATATCGATCTCACTTAATAGTTAGTAACCCTTTTAGTGTTAGTGTTGTCACTAGATTAAAAAACAAAGGGTCCATCAGAATCACACAGTAAGTGGAAGAATGAAGATTTAAATGTAGATCTACCTAAATGCAAAGCCTACTTTTTTATTCCAACTTATGTCATTGAGATTCTCTACAGGTACCTCATATTTACCCTGCAAATAGAAGTATGCCAATAATGATGGAATAAGGTGTGAACAAGTAGGTGGCAGTGAAGACAGATACTCTTAACTTTGATCATTCCCATTAGAGCCTCAAGAGAAATTGAGGCTGAGGAAAAAATTAACTATTCTCATTTTAGCACTTTTTCTGTCCCCCAAATAGGAGAAAATTTAAGTGTTTGAACCATGCAGTTTCTATCTTGTCAGAGGGTTGACAAGTCCAGTTTACTCATAATGAAGAGAACCTCTTCTTTATTCCCTACTGTTCTGTGTTGCAAAATGACCTGTACAGTTCACTTGAAGCCCCTCTCAGATTGAGGGGAAGAGCAGACTTTCCAAAGGTTATATTTAATCACAAAACACTATTAAAGGAATAAGCTTATGATAGTTTCAAGTGTTGAATTATTTTTCTTGTGTATTCAAAATCAATTACTTCTAAAGATTGGCAACTTAGAATTTTATAGTGGATTGTTTATGTATGTGTGCCTGTATTTGTAGGTATACATACACACACACACACACCTCTGTATTTTGTTTTTTATTTTTCCAGTTTTGAGATATAACTGGCACACAACATTGTATAAATTTAATGTACACAACATGATGATTTGATATATGTATTTATTGCAAAATGATCACCACGCTTAGTTCAGTTAATATCCATCACCTCATATAGTTAAAAATATTTTTGTCTTGTGATGAGAACTTTTAAGACCTATTCTCTTAGCGACTTTCAAATATACAGGGCAGTACTGTTAACTATAGTCACCATTCTGTACATTATATTCCTGTGGCTTACTTATTTTTAACTGTAAGTTTGTACCTTTTGACCACCCTCACCCATTTTGCCGTCCCCACCCCTGCCTCTGGCAACCACCAGTCTATTCTCTGTAAGTAGGGGTTAGGGCTTGTCTTGGTTTGTTTAAGATTCCATATAATTGAGATCATATGATATTTGTCTTTCTCTGTCTGACTTATGTCATTTAGCATAATACCCTCAAGGTCCATCCATGTTGTTGCACATGTGGGCCTTCCTTCTTCTGTATGGCCGAGTAATATTCATATATAGATATGTATGTGTGTGTGTATGTATGTGTATATATATATATATATATATATATATATATACACATACATACACACACACACATTTCTTTACCTTACATTCCTCACATTCTCATATTTCTTTATCTGTTCATTCATTAAGGGACACTTAGGTTATTTCCATGTCTTGGCTGATGTAAATAATGCTGCTATGAACATGGGGGTGCAGATTCTTCTTCAACATAGTGCTTTTATTTTCTTTGGATATAAACCCAGAAGTGGAATTTCTGGATCACATGGTAGTTCTATTTTTAATTTTTTGAGGATCCTCCATACTGTTTTCCATAGTTGCTGCACCAACTTACAATCCTAAGAACAGTGTACAAGTGTTCCCTTTTCTCCACATCCTCACCAGAATTTGTTATCTCTTGTCCTGTTGATGATAGCTATTCTAAAAGTCATGAGGTGATATCTCATTGTGGTTTTAATTTGCATTTCCCTAATGATTAATGATATTGAGCACCTTTGATGTACCCATTGACCATTCCTATATCTTCTTTGGAAAAATGTCTGTTCAGGTCCTTTGTCCATTTTTAAATTGGATTATTTGAGGTTTTTGCTACTGAGTTGTATAAATTCTTTATATACATTGGATGTTAACCTAATTTCAGATATTTGATTTGCAAATATTTTTTCACATTCCATATGTTGTCTTTACATTTTGTTGATGTTTCTTTTGCTGTGCAGAAACATTTTAGTTTAATGTAGACCCACTTGTTTATTTTTTATTTTGTTGCTTGTGCTTTAGGTGTTGTATCCAAAAAATCATTAGCAAGACCTGTGTCAACGAGCTTCTTTTCCTATGCTTTCTTCTAGGAGTTTTATTGTTTCAGGTCTTAAACAAAAGTCTTTAATCCATTTTGAATTAATTTTTGTGAATGGTATAAGTTAAGAATCTAGTTTTATTCTTTTGCATGTGAATATTCAGTTTCCCAGCACCATATATTGAAGAAACTGTCTTTTCTCCATTGAATATTCTTGGCTTCCTTGTCAAATGTTAGTTGACCATATATGCATCAGTTTACTTCTGGGCTGTTGATTCTGTTCCATGGGTCTATGTGTTTGTTTTTAATGCCAGTACCATACTGGCATGGATTACTATAGCTTTATAATATTGCTTGAAATCAGGCTGTGTGATGCCTCCCACTTCGTTCTTTTTTTTCAGAATTGCTTTGGATATTTGGGGACTTTTATGGTTCCATGTAAATTTTAGATTTTTTTTTCTGAAAAAAAATGCCATTGGAATTTTAATAGAGATTGCATTGAATTTATAGATGACTTCAGGGAGTATGGGCATTTTAACAATATTTAATTCTCCCAATCCATGAACATGGGATACCTTTCCAATTTTTGTGTCTTCTTTGGTTTCTTTCATCAATATTTTGTAGTTTTCAGTGTAGCAATTGTTCATCTTCTTTGGTTAAATTTATTCCTGAGTATTTTATTGTTTTTGATGCTGTTGTGAATGGAATCGTTTTCTTTATTTCTTTTCAGCTAATTCATTGCTAGTGTGTAGAAACACTACTGGTTTTTGTATGTTAAGTTTGTATCCTGCATCTTCACTGAAGTTGTTGATTAGGGCTGTTTTTTGGTGGAGTCTTTAAGATTTTCTATATACAAAGTCATGTTATCTGCCAATAGAGAAATTTTACTTCTTTCTTTCTGGTTCTGATGCCTTTTATTTCTTTTTCTTGCCTGACTCTTCTGGCTAGGACTTCCAGTACTATGTTGAATAGGGGTGGTGAGAGTAGGCACCCTTGTCTTGTTCCTGATCATAGAGAAAAAGTTTTCAACCTTTTACCATTGAGTGTGATATTAGTTGTGGGCTTGTCATATATGGTCTTTATTATGTTGAGGTACATTCACTCTATACTTAGTTTGTTGAGAGTCCTTTTTTTTTTTAATCATGAATGTTGAATTTTGTCAAATGCTATTTCTGCATCTATTGAGATGATAATATGATTTTTATCTTTCATCCTATTAATGTGATGTGTCACATTTATTGATTTGGGTATCTTGAACTGTGTTTGCATTTCAGGGATGAATCCACTTGATCATAGTGTATGATTCTTTTAATGTGTTGTTGAACTCGATTTGCTGGTATTTTTTTGAGAGTTTTTGCATCTATATTCATTAGGGATATTGGCCTATAGTTTTCTTGTAGTACCCTTATCTGGTTTTGGTATCAGGGTAATGCTAGCCTCATTTGGGAGTGTTCCCTTCTCTTCTATTCTCTGGAAAAGTTAGAGAAGGATTGGCATTACTTTTTCTTTAAATGTTTATTAAAATACACCAGTGAAGCCATCTTGTCCTGGGCCTTTCCTTATTGGGAGATTTTTGATTATTGATTTAATCTCCTTACTCATTATTGTTCTGTTCAGGTGTTCTGTTCTTTCATGATTCAGTCTTGGTAGTTTGTATGTTTCTAGGAATTTACACATTTATTTTAGGGTGTCCAAGTTTGTTGGTGTATAGTTGTTCATAGTAGTCTCTTATGATCCTTTGTATTTCTGCATCATCAGTTGTAATGTCTCCTCTTTTTAAAATTTGAGTCCTCTCTCTTTTTTCATGGTTAGTCCAGCTAAAAGTTTGTCAATTTTGTTTATCTTTTCAAAGAACTAACTCTTAGTTTTGTAAATCTTTTCTATTGTTTTCCAGTTCTCTATTTTATTTATTTCTGCTCTAATCTTTATTATTTCCTTCCTTCTGCTTTGAGTTTAGTTTGTATACCTATATTTTAAGCTAGAGTCAAATTATTCACTTTGTGCATACTAAATGAAAGTTAAGATACCAAAAATTTTGGAAACTGAAGTTGTGAAGGCTGTCTATATTTTCTAGTGCTGTTCTTTTCAGCTTAAATACATTGAAAATTGAATTCATGTTGTTAGTCTCAATTTTTTTAACTTTCCATTATTTAAAAAAAATGTATTCATTCTCCACTCCACCCTTCCCCCACCAAAAGACTCCATGGAAGTTTTATTTTGCAAACGCATCTGCTTCTCTGTTTTCTTTTTAACTGCATCAAGTCTGAGCTTAATTCTTGACTCAACTTCTCAACCCTTCTTCTGAGATGGAAATGTACAGCTGAAGTATGAAATAGCCTACAGTGACTATTTTTAGGACTAGAATTCATTATCTATGCTGAAATTTGACAGTATACTTACTTGGTTATCATAAGGTTATAAAGGTAGAATTTAGGGAGATTCTCAGCTCTTCAGGTATACTCAGAAGAAGTAAAGTCAGAAGAAGCGTACTAAATTTTTTAGCCAATTTTAATCAAGTTGAGTGATTGTGCATCAAAGCTTGTAGTGATAATCACAAGTAGCCTTACTCAAAATGACACCCTAATTACTATCACATCTATACCCTTCTCATTTTAAGGTTTTGCATATACCTTTGCTTGACCAAAATAGATTTCTTGTTATTTTAAGACCTCTGTTTCAAGTCTTCTTTCTAGAAATTTTCTTAAGCATTTCCCTCCACCTAGGATGTGCTTCTTTCACTGCAACTGAAGAAATCCTAGAAATTCTTTAGGGCCTCTATGAAAATCATCTCCATTTTGATGTGTGTTCCATAGTTCCATGTTCATATGAACCTGATGACATTTATCTTCTTTTTTATTTATTTATTTTTTGGCCGTGCCATGTGGCTTGCAGGATTTTAGTTCCCTGACGAGGGATTGAACCCAGGCCCCTGGCAGTGAAAGTGCCAAGTCCTAACCATTGGATTGCTGGGGAATTCCTGCATGTATCTTCTTATAAATCTATGATCCACCTCTAAATTAGGTATAAGCTCCCTGAGAACACTGTCACCAGTCATTTTGTTTCTCATGGCACCTAGCACGTACTCAGCTCACAGACTCAATAAATGGTGAGTTGAACTACAAATTTGAAAGTATGTGTCAAAAAGTATACCATAAAAGTTTGTCATGTATAGTAATATAGATATAATGCTTACTTTTACAGAAAATGCCACATGAGACCTTTTAATAAAGTCTAATATTCTTCAAGTAATTAGCATTTAAACTGAAAAGAATGGGTTATTTCAGTTCCTCTCTATAGTAACATCTTGTGGTCACTTGCCAGATCATGAAATATATGTTCAAGAAAATTAATGAAAGAGCTTTTTAAACTTTGTGACTCTTGACTTAACATTTATTACCAAAAAGCCTGAATTCTTATGCAGCATATTTTAATTTCAATTATTTAAAGCTTAAATTAGCTTGGAGGTACTTAAAATCTTTGACTGGTAGCTTTGTGGCAGTCTTCCAAAGGTGGAAATGCCAGAGTGGGTTCTGAGGAAAGATTTAGAGTTTTGAAAGTATTCTGAATGAAGAAACAGAAAGGAATACAACATTTTCCCAGCATTGCTTCAATAATGCCATTTTAAGCATCATCTCAAAGCATTAACGGCAGTTAAGATGAGATCAGCCAGTTTTCTTTTTTTCTTGGCTGCAATGATTTCACCATCTCTTCATGCTACCTCTTGCCACAAAGAGAACATTTAAACATGGGAAAGAGTTTGCCTTGAATTGTAAGAAACTGAAAGGGGACCAGTTCTGGGATTCTAACCCATAACCTCTTTCAGCAGAACAGTGTAGAATTTTTATGCAGTGCCATAAATGGGTGACCTGAGGAACATTTTAACTATAAGTCAATACCTTTGAATAGAGAAGTCTGACTATTCAGAGTTCTGTTTTCTCCATATGTGACTAAAATAATTTTCCCATTAGGAGACTAACCATTGTTTCTTTCTACTCATTGTTCTTCCCTCAAATAAAATTAATTTTGCTTCAGAGTATTTTATGATCTTATTGCTAACCATGGGTTTAGAAGACTGTGTAAAACATTTCCACACTTTGAATATAAGAATTAATGGACTTGGAGTTTGGTTAGAGTTTCTGGGGGAGATGAAAGAGGACAAGTAGAATGGAAATCAATATTTTTAAAACCAAAGACTAAAACAAATGGATATTTAAAATGTGTTTATTTCTCTATAATTCTCACGGAAATGTTGGTACTTCTGGTTACTACAATTCTGTAACCTTTATAAATTAATCTGAGAAGTTCTTTTTCTTCATCCTAATTCAGTGTGTATTTTAACTGGTAGACTTATGGTACCATGTTTATAAGATGACAAAGTCAGAGTGCTTATTCCCACTGAAAGATGGAAAGAGAACAAGGAAAAGCTACAACTTTTAGAGGGTTGGTGACATTTTAAGTGTACATTGCTTCAGATTTATATTGCATATACCATATTCAAATATAATTGAAGTATAAACATGACAATTTGATACAAGTTAAGACAGAAAATGTATGATATTTTCTATTAGATTTTTTCTGTAGAAAATTCTACTTTTGTTCTATGAAAATGCCATGAACATGGATTATTCACTGATCTATTAATTTGAAATTATTTTCAAACAAAAAGCTAATTCATCTTTTAGCAGATTTAGTTACAGTCATGATAACAGATATAACTACGTTTATTGGGCAAATCATTAGCCAAATCAACCTTTAATGCATCCTTTGGTGTGACATGTGAATTTGTGATATCCCCTAAATAATGCTCTGGTTGTATGGAAATTACTTTGTAGGTAATTAGGTCTTATTTTGAATTCAGATAGCATTTTTGATACAGACATAGTGGAAGTATATTTTTAGTTTTTCTCAATGTTTAGATTTGGTGAGTTTACAATCCTTTTTTTTTTAAATTTTTTTTCTTCTTATCTTTCCCACATGCCCTATGAAGATTTACATCAGTGCAATGCTACATTACACCCTGAGAGCGGCCTTTCTCTTAACTTTATAGACATAACTTAAATGGTCTATTTAGCTCACACACAAAAAAATTATCAATTTCTGAGTATTAAAGCAAAGTAGGATAGTTTAATATAAGTAAAATTTCTGCCGGGAATCTGAATTTTCCTGTTTGTCTCTATTTTATTTTTAAAATTATGTTCAAGGTTGTTTTATACTGTATTCAACACTAGTGCTAAAGACTGTGCTCTTTCTAATACACAGCATATTTGGAAGCATTTAGAAAGAAACAGGAGTTTTGTGGTCATGTTATCAAAAGTTTAATTGTTCATTTCAAGGCTGAAGAAATCTTTGATAGGAGAATTATTTCTCTTTAATATATGAGCATATTGGCACTTTTGATGTTTAGAAAATAATATGAAAAGCTAAGTTTCCTATTCCTATTTTATTCAATATTACCCTTAATTGGATTATTTATATTACTGTAGTTTCTCAACTCTGATCTGATTTTATTTCTATTATTTAAACTTAGTACATAAAAACTTACTTTATGTCAGTCTGCATGCTTCCATTACATTTTTATGTGATGGACAATTAGGAGTGGCTTTCTTGATGTGGCAGGTGGGAACACAGACATCACAAAGGCTATGTTTATAAGATTTCATCTTAAAACCAAGTATTTGTCTCTTAAAATATATATATATGATGTAAATCACTTTGGGCATTAATTAAATGACCGCTACTCTTAAAATTACCAAGAAAGATTTGTTACCATTAGTTACAGAGTTTTGAATCACTGTTTCAAAACATTTTGTTTTGAGATTTTGTAGCCATTTCTGAATATTTTCATCAGGACAGAAGAGATTTTGAGCTAAAGCCAAGAGCCCTTTCTAAGGAAGAGTTTAAATATTAGAATGGTAATGTTATTGGAAGAAATTAGACAGGGAAAATAGTTTTTATGTGTTTAATTTGAAGTTAAAGCAAGACTTGCATATGTGCATGTCTTTGGCTTTCAGAGATGGACTCAGAGCTCTTTACACCTAAGTTGTGGATATGAATTTACATTCTGCTAGACCACAAGTTCTCATCAATGCCTCAAGATCCATGTACATATTAAAACTGCATAAAATCATCATATATATCTGAATTAGGGTTTTCCAGTGTGTGCTGTTCCATGGGATGTTGGTTTCACAGGTTACTCTGTAAACTGTGATTCTGTACTCAAGATATGTCTGGAAAATGCCATACACACACATCTCCTTTTTTGGGATCCCAGAATCATATTAAAGGCTTTGAGGGCTTCCATTAAAGTTTGAAATTTATTTGTAACCCAGTTTTCCTTACTTATTCTCTCTCAGCCTGGTCTTTCCCTTTTAAAAAATACATATTAATAGCCAATAGAACTAGTGCTTTATATATCACATATGATGTGACCTGGTTCCTATAATGTGGTTATTTATTTGTTTTCTTCCACGTATATGTACAGACTAGTCTCTAGCATATTTAGCAATGCACTTATAAAGAGACTTGATAGAGATGTGAAGAAGGTATCATTTTGGGATGGACACCACTGCCCAGATTCTGCTCCTTAATTTGAAAATCCAGAAAACCAATTTTATCTTTCTCTCAGAGTTGATTGGATTGAGGGAAAGTGATTTGTTTTCATCAAATGCACATGAGGTTGATGTTTAAACAAATTTATGTATTTCTCAATTCATAATCAGAAATTCACATTTCTAGTGATCAAAATATGATTTACGTGCATTGTCCAAAGTATTGATATTTGCATTCAGAGTGCCCAGTGTTTCTTGGACTTGGAGAGTTTAAGGAATATTTTTTGTCTAGACCTCAATGAAGAAAGCTTAGCCATCATTGCCTGTAGAAGAATTTGCTCGCCTAGTGACTGTACTCATATTGGCCAATCCAGACTTTCTCTTCCCAGTATATGGAGTGCTCATATAACCATAAGGATGCTAAACCTGCTTCTCTGCCCTGGACTACCACCCCCATCTAGCCACACTTTGGCTCAGAGGTTGACAGGTCTGTGTTTCATACCTACATCTGCCCTGTATTAGTTATGCCAAGCTTCTTTGCTCTCTTAGCTTCTACTTACTTATTGGTAAAATGAGGTGAAAAGTATACTTTCCAGGGCCTCCCTGGTGGCGCAAGTGGTTGAGAGTCCGCCTGCCGATGCAGGGGATACGGGTTCGTGCCCCGGTCTGGGAGGATCCCATATGCCGCGGAGCGGCTGGGCCCGTGAGCCATGGCCGCTGAGCCTGCGCGTCCGGAGCCTGTGCGTCCGGAGCCTGTGCTCCGCAACGGGGGAGGCCACAACAGTGAGAGGCCCGCATACCGCAAAAAAAAAAAAAAAAAAAAAGTATACTTTCCAGGCCAAGAGTAGGCTTTGTGATGACTTATTTTCAGTGAGACACCAGTAGATATTTATCATTGCCAATTTTAGAGAATCGTATCATTTTAGCACTCAGAAAGATCTTAGACATAATCATGTTCATTTTCCTCAGATTATAATTGAGGTTGTTTTGGGTTTTGTTTTTGTTTTTTCTTTAATTGTGATGCACAGAGGTTGTGACTTGCTCAAAAATCTATATCCAGGACTAGATCTGAATAGCTGGTCTTGTATGTGTAGGTCTTCTCCAGCCAATTTAGTAATTAAAAATTCTTAATGATAGAGACTATATTTAATACTACTTTTGGATCCCTTAGATTGTGTTTCCAGAAGTAAGAACCTTTTTGAGGAAAAACATTTATAGTCTTTTTATTTCTATTTTGATACCAGTTAAAATGTACACTATAATTTTGGGCAATATAAAGTGTTCATCAGAGATTCTAACAGAACACAGATCAAAGAAGATGAGAGTAACCTTCTTAACATATGGGAACATGTTTCTGGTGAACACATGGTTATATAATCTTTTAAAGTAACATCAAATAGTTGATGTTTCTCATTTTCCTAATGCTTTACCCTCTAGAAAATCTCTTTCATTTTTTTTTCCTGGATGGACAAAAATTATTTTACTTATATTATGAAATAATGTTGGCGGTTTTCTTTAGGACTACTGAAGTATCTTAAATTGATAGGCCATTGATGGGTAATGGGTTTAATAGCATCTCCATTATTCATCTTTTTGTAGAATATTCATTTTACCCTCAAGTATAACTTTGTAACCCCCTACAAGTTAACTGAACCAAAATAATCACTGATTGTTTCAAAATAGAAAGAAAACAAATGACTAGGTTGTCATAGTAACTGTAGCAGATTAGAACTAGATTGCTATGAGGATGGAGCTGTTCAAAGTTGTATAAAACTTCTCAGAAACACAGATGGCATGCCTTCTGAGGCACTGTTAGGGAACAAAACACCTTTGAGGAGGAGCAGATTTCATGAATACAACACAGTGCACAAACGCCAAAATGCCTGTGTTGCAAAGATCCCTAGTATGAAGTTTTTCTATAAATGTTAGGTATGTTATTAATTTGTTTCACACTAATACTTTAAAGTCCCCTGGGGTTGTGACAACTTAGGTGACTCAATATAGTTACCTTGTACATCTTGGTAGTTTTGTTTCTTTTTCCATTCTTGATTTTAGGGCTCAAGACACGGGCTAGTGTATCCAATAATACAGTTTCACACATTGATTAGTTAAGATCATCTTGGTGAATTGGATGTTTCTTGTATAATTTGGCTCCAAGACTATGTTCAGATCTCACTGTCTCAATGAGACGTGCTCTGACTATAGTATTTAATACAGCAACCTGCAGACCCTCCCTGGTACTCCTGATCCCCCAGCCCCTGCCCTATTATTTCTTTATTTTTCCTTTAGCACTCAACATCTTCTTACTGTACCATACAGTTTATTCCTTATTATGTTTATTGTTTCTCTCCCCAGTAGAGTATCAAATCCAAGAGGGCAGGGCTGTTTGTTTCTTTTGCTCATTGGTGTACTGCTATTGGCTACAACAGTGCGTAGCACATAGGCATAGGATATGTTCAATAAATATTATTGACTAAAAGAATGAATACATCGACATTTTATTTTTATGACTCTGCCTCTGTCATTGCATGATTATGAACCCTGTCAGAAATTACATAAAGTTCTTTTATATTACTAGAAATTGTTTTGTTGGATTTATGTGACAGTTTTATTGGAAAAGTCATACCCCAGGGTATAAAAATGAAAGCATTTTCCCTGTAATTTACCCAAACATACTATGATATTGTCCCTCCTGCCCTACTATCCCTATGGCGTCTTCTTGACTAGACTCTGTACTTTGTACAGCATTTTCTGGTAATTAGAACAGTTTTATTCTAGTCTTTGAAACTCAGCCCTATTCATCTTAAAAGTCCCCAGTGAAGCCTGATTCACAGTCTTAACCTCTGGCTCCAACACTTGGAGAGTCTCACTCTGAATATCTCTGCCCCTGCCCCCTCTCTTTTAAACACCAGCCACTAGGAGGAAGGATGAAAAAAAGCTTAAGGTTCCTTATTCACCTGAACAAGGCTGCAGGACTTTGAATGTTGCTACTTTGGTAGTTGACATTGACTAGCCATTGGATGCCCTCTATGGGGCAGGAATCAAAGTACTGGCTCTCTCTTGGCACACATGGGTTCTTCAGAGGGGCCTGCAGGGGCTGTTACTGCACTGCTCCCTGACCAGGAAGTCTGTCTTGGCTTTGTGTCTTCTATCACCACACCCACTTCAGCTTTGCCTACAGAGTCCACCCTACAGCCTCTTTGTGCTGGGGTATGCTTGTCCACTAGACAGATTCTCAGATAGGATATCAGCAGGATCAAACACAAACAACTACAGTTTCTGTAATACATTTTTATTTTATTTATTTTATTTTTTTTGCGGTACGCGGGCCTCTCACCGCTGTGGCCTCTCCCGCTGCGGAGCACAGGCTACAGAGGCGCAGGCTCAGCGGCCATGGCTCACGGGCCCAGCCGCTCCGCGGCATGTGGGATCCTCCCAGACTGGGGCACAAACCCGTGTCCCCTGCATTGGCAGGCGGACTCCCAACCACTGCGCCACCAGGGAAGCCCCTAATACATTTTTTTAATTGAAAATGTCAAGCATTGTATAGAGTGTATTCTAATAAGAGTACACTAGTGTCCTAGTAAGAATAACCAGCTCACAATTAACCATTCTAATTATGAGTGTACTGAAACTGAAAAATGTGAATAACTTTTATAATTTATGAGAAGCAAATAACGCTTGTGACAAATGATATTTATAATTATGTTTGATGATCTTTTCCCTCAGCACCTATTAGTTTGGTGAGAGTTAGAGACCAGGAATAAGCCCAGTTCGAGAAACAATCCCAGGATTAACAGATACATGGATAATTGAAAACTGACAAAAGAGCATGCCCATCTTACCAGTTGGGAAACTAGTTGACTAGAGTTGCAAACTGTAAGCAGATTTATTTCTAAACTGTCAGTTGTCCACATCTTACATGCAGACTTCCGTCTGTACGCCTCTTCTCTAATCTTCAGTGACATTTCTTCTGACTTTCCTCCCTTAAATAATCTATATGTTATTCAGTTGTGTCTATAATGTTATTTTAAGATAAGAAACAAATTTTAAAACTTCAAACATTGGAATTATATAGTTTCTACTGAGGATTATGAAAAACCGGACAAGGTCTCTCCTATAACCATGTATAACACACAGCAGGAGCAAAGCAAGTGCTTGTCATGTGTGTAGCTACTTATTAATGCACTTCTGGAAATGCAGGAATTTCTTTGAGATTTTGACATGCTTGTGTGTTCACTGTTTTTTTTTCTTCCAAGATAAGTACATCTTAAGAGATTTCTTAATAGTAAAATTGAAAGCTCTTACAAGATGAGAAATAGAAAAGTCAATTTTGCAGTAAAAATATTAATTCACCTTATATTCTCCATATTTAATGCATACATAATACATTATGTTCCATGCTTAACATGTAGTTTGGATACATAAAGTTAGCTGTTGAAAATATGTTTTGGATAGATTGTTTCCCTTAAAAATTTTAGCTCTAATATTAAATTAATGTTAATATTAAATAATTTTTAACTTCATAAGTTATACCCTATAAAAAACACTTTGCTTACTTCCAGAGTGGGACTTAACCATACTAATATTATATATTAAGAAAGAAAGTCAAACTAAGTGGAGGGAATTTGACAGATGCAGAAGATAAGTATTGAAATTTGTCGGGATTTTAGAGCACTACCCACAGGGACATTCAATAGACAAAACAGGCCCATTGTCCTACACATATCTTGAAATAAATGTGTAGTTGATGCAAATTATCTCCCATTTTGGTAGGAAGAATCTATAGTAGTTTTGGAAAATAGTGCCATCTATGCAGGAAGTGTAGTCAAATATATCATCTTTACTCAATGTTTTCCATGTCAGGAACTAATAAATTCCTAACACCAGAATTACAGTAGGGGTAAAGTCTGTCATGGAGGTGATAGAGACATATATAGTAATCTCCTAAGGTTGATGTTGAGACACATGTACTTTAGTAGATACAGTCCTTGCAAGTAACTAGTCTTAAGAATTTATCCCCAGCAGTGTGCATGTATCAGTAAACAGGACTCATCTGATGATGGAAGAGTATTTTATATACTTTCAATATTAGGACATGAAGTCAAAGATTTTTTATAAAAAAATTATTGCCTTATGGCAGCTATACAGATCTATAAATTGACTCTTGTCTCCTTGGAAAAAGCTGACATGAGATTTAAATGATGTGTATTTTTTTTCTCTTAGTGCACCACCAACAAAATCAATAAACCAAAAAGTAAAAGCCCTCTTCACAAATTTTGAGCATCATCTACAGCTTTATGTGGTGAGAGTTGCAGCCACCATTCTCAAGTGATTCAAAAGGAGTCAAATGGTGTTGAGCTAAATTATAACCCTAAATGCATATTGGTGAAATGGGATGCTGATCCATTTGCACACTAATGTGCTATTTTTAAGTCATGCATCATAGCATCTTCAAAGAGGCCTGTCATAATTATGATGGATTAGACTTCAGAGTCAGTCCTAGATGCAGTAATTGTTTCACAGATGCTGCCGATGTGACTTGAATTCATAATAAATTATTGTCAGAGAGGCGGGAGAAGGAACAAAATCAAATAGCAAAGGAAAACTGCTGTGGCTAAAACCTGTTTTGGTCTTAGGAAACCAAAATGTTAGCTACTAGTCAAAAGGCTAGTATTTTCAACTGAGATAAACAGACTTCATAAACGTGTACCTCTGACACTGAGGATGCAGGTTGACATACTTGGCATTTTTACTTAAAGTTCTCAAGCTCTATCTCAATATATTTCTTTCTCTCCCTCTCCCTAATAGCTTATGAAACATTATTCTGGAGCATTAGCTGAAATCATAGAGTGGCCATAACATATTCTTGCACATTTCTATTACCTGGTTATAATTTGACCTTCAGAATTTCCAGAAGAAAAAAAATTGGTGGTATTTATAGCAGACGAAACTACTCTTTTTGGTTCCTTAGAAGGCCATACTTCATGGGGTATATTAGACTGTTAGAATAAAGGGAGAAACGTAAATAATATGACTAGTAAGATCTAAATTATGACATTTTGAACTGTGAATTAATTAACACCTGTCATTTAGGTAGATGATTTCTAAAACTGCCTCTTTAGGCTTTGACAAAATGCCAAAGCTGGTTTTAGAATTTGAGTGTTATATTTAGTCCATTCTTAAAGTTTAAGTCACATTCTTAAAGTTTAAGTTTAAGCCTTTTTGGTAAACCTATAAAGAAACTTCATGCTTTACCACATAATCAAAAACTGTGCGTGTATGTGTGTGTGTATACAATTTAAGTAATGAGTTACTTATTACATTTTGATTAGGGAAGATAACAGAGCAGTTAAAGCAGATGAATATATGCCATGTCTTTTCCTAAATTAGGGATTCAATAGCCAGAAAAGTTTCCATAAGTCATTTATTGAACATTACTAGTTTCTTTAAAAATGCATTGAGTTTTTTACATAGTCTCCTCTGTACCTGGTAACTACTGATATATATGCATTCTACTTAGAACACTAGTTCTTCTGCCTCACTGATGTTGATAGATATGTTTTGCGAACACTCATGGTCATTCTTTTAAAACTTAGTGGGACATGTATTTCTCTCTTATTATGGTAAGAGGGAGATGAAGTTAAATTTCATGAGAGAAATTTAGGTTTATGTCATGCAGACCCTGACAGCTGGAAGTGCTTTTCCCCTCTCCTGTGCAGTCACAATATGTCACCGTAACCACAGTCCGGGGCAGTGCAGAAACTGTGCCTCTTTGTCTTTGCTCCACCCCAGAGCACTTGCACTGAGTGGGGATTCAACTGATGCTAGACTGAATACGCAAATGAACTAATGCAAGTTGAGCTCCAATTCTCTCAATGACATTACTAGGGAAATTTTATAAATTGTGCTCGGATATTTTAGAGGAAAATCATCAGCATCCCAGCGTCAATTAAAAAGGTAATCTAGAAAGGTAGCAAGGAAGGGATCAGAATAACTCTGTGGCAACTTCAAATTCCATGTACTAAATGTTTACATCTTCTTTTTTGTTCTATTCCAACTCACACAAAGAAACAATACCTTGATGAAATACATGCACAATGCCTTTAATCATGCTAATAATTACAGTCCTACAGATATGTAAAAAGAATACTTTATCTTTTTATCCTAAGCCTGAAAAAAACTAAAATGTTGGCAAAGTATGAATTTATTAACAAAATAAAACCTACTCTTTGAATTATGCATTTTTCTTAATATTATGTGGCAGGAAGAGCTTCTATGGAGCTGCCAGTCTAGACCCTGTGGGAGCAATTATTTTGATGCCTAACTTGAGCAAATTGCTCAGTTTTTACATCGGTAAAATGAGAGAGTAAAACTAGATTCTTTCTTATGCTCTGAAATGTTTTGTACATTGTTACAACCATGAACTTCACATTTATCACTCATTTTGAATAAGTAATTTTAAACTTTCTTAGCCTCCCAAAAATTTAAAATGCTGTTCAGTAATTCTGTGGGCAAGAGCGCTTTGTCCACTACTATTCTGGAAACAAGGAAGACTACCCAAATAATATGGCATGTATTTGTTCCTGGGGAACTTTCATTCTATTTCCAAAAAAGAAGAAAAGAAAGAAATATGATTTGTTAATATTTTGGTAGCCCTAACAGTAGTGTACCTAGAACCAGCTCTTAACAGTTTGCAAGAGCAGATTGTGAAGTTTTCAGGAATTTTGTGAGCTGTCGGTTGATAGCTTGAAATCAGCCATCATCTGTAAGAACATCTCTTAAGGAATATGTTAAAAGCTCGCTGTTCATTTTGAAACTGTAACTAAATGCTATAACATCAAGTGCTGACACCATGAAAAACATCACTGGGTAAGCTTAACCAATCATCCTTTCCAGGTTTACCAAAGGCTCTTCTGCCTATGCCCTTGCATATAAACTTCATAACAGTTTTAAGAAAATATTAGTGCCTTAGGGCTTCCCTGGTGGCGCAGTGGTTGAGAGTCTGCCTGCCGATGCAGGGGACACGGGTTCGTGCCCCGGTCCAGGAGGATCCCTCATGCCGCGGAGTGGCTGGGCCCGTGAGCCATGGCCGCTGAGCCTGCGCGTCCAGAGCCTGTGCTCTGCAACGGGAGAGGCCACAACAGTGAGAGGCCCGCGTACCGCAAAAAAAAAAAAAAAAAAAAAAAATATTAGTGCCTTAGTTTTAATTGGCCAATGTCCTTGTAGGTGAGTCATTGTCCCTATTGTAAAAATTGAGTCTTGTTCTAAAATGAAAATTCTCTCTCCTGATTTTTATAGATATAAATTTATTTGGCATTAACTATATTACAATTTTATCTGGTATAAATTACCATATACAAACCTCCAAGAGCTGGCATTACTTTAAAAACATTTGAATACTGTTAACAGTATGGAGGTTCCTTAAAACACTAAAAGTAGAATTACCATATGACCCAGCAATCCCACTACTGGGCATATACCCTGAGAAAACCATAATTCAAAATGACACATGTACCACAATGTTCATTGCAGCACTATTTACTGTAGCCAGGTTGAAAACAACCTAAATGTCCAACGACAGATGAATGGATAAAGAAGGTATGGTACATATATACAATGCAATATTACTCAGCCATAAAAAAGAAGGAAATCGGGTCATTTGTAGAGATGTGGATGGGCCTAGAGTCTGTCATGCAGAGTGAAGTAAGTCAGAAAGAGAAAAACAAATATCATACATCAATGCATATATATGGAATCTAGAAAAATGCTACAGATGAACCTGTTTGCAAGGCAGGAATAGAGACACAGACGTAGAGAACTGACATGTGGACATGGGGGGGAAGGGGAGGGTAGGACGAATTGGGAGATTAGGATTGACATACCCTACCATGTGTAAAATAAGTAGCTAGTGGGAATCTGCTGTATAGCACAGGGGTATAGCACAGGGAGCTCAGCTCAGTGCTCTGTGGTGACCTAGATGGATGGGATGGGGGGAGGGAGATCCAAGAGGGAGGGGATATATGTATACATATAGCTGAATCACTTTGTGGTACAGCAGAAACCAACACAACATTCTAAAGTAATTATACTCCAATAAAAAAAAAATTGAACATTCAGTTTCACAATGGAATAGTATCCTGATCAATACTATACATCATATTAATTATATGTTCTCTAGTGTAGGAAAAAATGAAGGATATTTCATTTGAATCTCAAATCAATTATGAGAATTCAAAATATTTCTGATATCAGTCATGTAAAAGAGCAGATCTGAATGAATAAAAACTATTTCTGTTCTTAGTCTCTGAGGAGCAAAAGGAATGCCACACAAAATTATCTCTATAGCAAAAATTTGCATTCATTCATTCAAAAAAAAACTTAGCTAAACTATGGAAAAAGTTTCCTTATTCCCCTCAATTTGTAAAAATAACCTGTTAACTCTATTTTCACAGATTAGCAGGTAGATATCTACAAAAAATTATCTTGGAAGATTTGTCATATATAAATTATTGACTTTTATAAGCTTGAAAAAACTGTATATTTATATACACTGTAAAAATTATAGCATGAAAACTTTTTTTTTTTTTGCGGTACGCGGGCCTCTCACTGTTGTGGCCTCTCCCATTCCGGAGCACAGGCTCCGGATGCGCAGGCTCAGCGGCCATGGCTCACAGGCCTAGCCGCTCCGCGGCATGTGGGATCTTCCTGGACCTGGGTACGAACCCGTGTCCCCTGCATCGGCAGGTGGACTCTCAACCACTGCGCCACCAGCGAAGCCCAGCATGAAAGCTTTTTCAATATTTCTACAGTGATCAAAATGAACAGGTCTCATTTCTTTCTTTTTTCATTAAAAATAAATAATGCTTCCAATATCAGTATAAAAGCACTAGGTGATTATAAGAGTGCTGTTGCAAGAAGATTACTGGATTGTGTAATAATATTCTGGGGTGTATACACAAAAAGTGTGGTTTGGCCACAGAAAGAAGTCAGAAGTCAAAGAAAATATTTCCTTTTTCTCCCTCTAAAATGGCACTTTATTGGTTTAAATATTCTGAATTAGATTCATAGACCAATAACAAATAATCCTCAAATAACAAGTTATCCTCATCCAAAAATGGAAAGATAATATACAATTTTCCTGTCCTCCCTGAAAAAGTTAACCATTTAACTTTTTACATCTGATGGTTGTATTCAGTAAAGGAATTGCTGTCATGGACAGAATAGTTCTAATAATAGAATTAGTGTTTTAAAATGGCTATTGTGTTTAAAACTCCATATTGAAAAAAATTTAATTTAAGTCACCTTCATTCTTCTTAGAAGCTATTATTATGCTCATAAAAGATTTGCAAACTCCATCCATTGTAATTCTGCCCTTGACACTTTGAAGAATGTCCAAATTATGTGGTATGGATTGTAATAGAGAGTAATGTGTTAAATACTTTATACATAAATATTTTTATCTAAAAAATTAAGGACAATATATATTGTATACAGAGACTACAAGTTTTTATATAATATATAACAACATAATGTACATGTAAATACATTTTGTTTGGTATATGTGTAAATCAATTTTACAGTTGCCAAAGGGAAGCATTTTTTGCTGTCGTGTTTAGAAAGCTAATTAACCTAGTCTATGAAGAATTATCTAAGCTTATGTCTATGCTTCTTAATTTTTTTAATTGAAGTATAGTTATTTTACAGTGTTGTGTTAGTGTCAGGTGTACAGCAAAGTGATTAAGTTATACACACACCACACATATATATATTCTTTTTCAGATGCTTTTCCACTATAGGTTATTCTAGGATAGTGAGTCTAGTTCCTCGTACTATATGTTAGGTCCTTGTTACCTATTTTATATATAGTAGTGTGTACATCCCAATCTCCCCTACTCCACCCCTCCACCCCCACCCCCTGCTATTCCCTTTGGTAGCCATAAGTTTGTGAGCCTATTTCTATTTTGTAAATAAGTTCATTTGTATCATTTTTTAAGATTCCACATATAAGTAACACCATATGATATTTGTCTTTCTCTGTCTGACTTACTTCACTTAGTATGATAATCTCTAGGTCCCATCCATGTTGCTGACATTATTTCATTCTTTTTTAATGCCTGAGTAGTATTCCATTGTATAAATGTACCACATCTTCTTTATCCATTCATCTGTCGACAGACATTTAGGTTGCTTCCATGTCTTGGCTATTGTAAATAGTGTTGCTATTAACATTGGGGTGCACGTATCTTTTCGAATTAGAGTTTTCTCTGGATATATGCCCAAGAGTGAGACTGCTGTATCATGTGGTAGTTCTGTTTTTAGTGTTTTAAGGACCCTCCATACTGTTATCCATAGTGGCTCTACCAATTTACATTCCCACCAACAGTGCAGGAGGGTTCCCTTTTCTCCACACCCCCTCTAGCGTTTATTATTTGTAGACTTTTTGATGATGGCCATTCTGACCTGTGTGAGGTGAAACTTCATTGTAGTTTTGATTTGCATTTCTCTAATAATTAGCAATGTTGAGCATTTTTTCATGTACCTATTGACCATTTGTATATCCTCTTTGGAGAAATGCCTGTTTAGGTCTTCTGCCCATTTTTTTATTGGGTTGCTTGGGATTTTTTTTTTTTTTAAGCTATATGAGCTGTTCGTACATTTTGGAAATTAAACCCTTGTTGCATCCTTTGCAAATATTGTCCCCCATTTTCTAGGCTGTGGCGGAGGAAGTCTTTAGGTAGCCTGTCTGCTGATGGGTGGGGCTGTGTTCCCACCCAGTTAGTTGTTTGGCCTGAGGCGTACCAGCACTGGAGCCTGCAGGCTACTGAGTGGGGCTGGGTCTTGGTGCCAAAATGTCAGTCTCTGGGAGAGCTCATGCAGATGAATTCCCCCCTCTCTATCCACCACCAGTCCCCAGAAGTCCCTCCAAGACCAGCAGATAGGTCTGTCCCAGGCTCCTATCAAATTGCTGCTTTTGCCCTGGGTCCCGGTGCACATGAGATTTTGTGTGCACCCTTTAAGAGTGAAGCCTCTATTTCCCCCAATCCTGGGGAGCTCCTGCAATCAAGCCCTGCTGGCCTTCAAAACCAAATGCTCTTTGGGGCTCCTTTTCCCTGTGTTGGACCCCCAGGGTGGGGGGCTCAGAACTCTCACTCCTGTGTGAGAACCTCTGCAATATAATTATTCTCCAGTTTGGGGTCATTCACCTTGGGGGGGGGTATGGGATTTGATTACATTGGGAGTTCGCCTCTCCTACCAGTCTCTTTGTGGCTCCGTCTTTATGTCTTTAGCTGTAGAGGATCTTTTCTGGTAGGTTTCAGTCTTTTTTCAAGGATGGTTTTTCTGTAGATTGTTGTGATTTTGGTGTGCTCTTAAGAGGAGGTGATGTTAGGGTCCTTCTATTTCACCATCTTGGCCGCTCTCCTATGCTTCTTAATTTTTCAAAAGTGGTAATGCCCCTGATTTTGGAGAAGCTCCTTACATCAAAGACTACAAATCAATTTTCATGATTCTGGAAACTAAAGGTTTTTTTTATGAAAGGTTATTGATAATTAAGAGTATTAGTTTAGCTCAGAGCTACCCAATAGAAATACAACATAAGCCACATACCACATTTAAAATTTTCCAGTATTCACATTAAAACAAGTAAAAAGAAACACATGAAATTTAATGATATATTTTTTACTTATTATATCCAATATAGCACTGTTTCAGCATGCAATAAATATTTTTAAAAATTGAGTTATTTTATGTTTTTTGGTCCACACTAAGGTCTTTGAAATCCAGTGTGTATATATACTTACAGAACATCTCAATTTGGACTAACCACTTTTCAAAGGCTCAGTGGCCATTTGTGACTAGTGACTATGCACATCTAACCCATCTCTTAACATTTGAAAGGAAGTAGGTCTAGCAGAAATAAAGATATCACTTTGTTCTGTTATTTTTATTTGTCATTAGGAATTATGACCTTTTGATTTAAGTTTTGTTTATTAATATTCATGCCTAAAAGTTCCAAAATGACACAGTTAAAAACAATCTCCCTCTCAGTGCTATTCTCCAGCCTCTCCATTCCTTTTCCTGGAGGCAAAGTATTATAACCAGTTTGTCGTATATTCTCCCGGAACTGATTTTATTTTTATTTTTGTAAAGGTACAGGTTGTGGCATTCTTTTTTTTTTTTTTGCGGTATGCGGGCCTCTCAGGGTTGTGGCCTCTCCCGTTGCGGAGCACAGGCTCCGGATGCGCAGGCTCAGCGTCCATGGCTCACGGGCCCAGCTGCTCTGCAGCATGTGGGATCTTCCCGGACCGGGGCACGAACCCGTGTCCCCTGCATCGGCAGGCTGAATCTCAACCACTGCGCCACCAGGGAAGCCCATGTGGCATTCTTACACATACTGTTCTGCAGCTTTCTTTATTTCATTTAATTACTTGGAAATACTTCATCTGAAAATATAGGTTGTTTCCAAACTTTGCTAGTGCAAAACACTGTGCATACATAGTTTAACAAATATGTGCATATTTGTTAGATGAGAGTTTAAAACTGAAGGATCAAGGGAAGTTTCTACGAAATTCTGTAGATATTGCTAAATCCTTCTGTATGGTATTTGTATTAGTTTTGGCTCCTGAGAACTATGCGACAGCATGTCTGTTTCCCCATATGCTTGCCAACGTAGTGTATTATTAAAGTTTTTGTTTGTTGCCAATTTGAAAAAAAAAACTGTATCTTGTTGCAGTCTTAATTTGCATTTCTTTTTATAAGTTCTGATGGACATTTTAAAAATATTTAACAGCCACTTGCATTTCATTTTCTGTGAACTGTCCATGTCCTTTGCTCATTTTTCCTGTTCAATGGGTGGTCTTTTCCCTGTCAGTTTGTATGAGTCCTATATATTAAGTATTATGTAACTTTTAACTTTGCTATGGGTTTATTTTTACATGCACAAATTTTATTGAACTTCCTCATCTTTTATGGCTTCTAGATTTTGTGTCACAAAGAACTTGTCCAGTCATTAGATTATTTTTTTTAAGTTTTCTCAGGCTGTTTTTAATTTTTTTAGGGTTTTGTTTTCCATATTCAGAATTTAAATCCATCTAGAATACATTCTGGTATAAGATGTAAGGGACCGATCCAACTGTATCATTTTTTCAGAAAACTATTCCATTGTTCTAATATATTTATTTGAAATGCCATCATTACCTCATACTATATTTCTATGTGTGTTTGAATCTATTTCTGGACATTCTATTCTATTCCATTGGTCTTATAAACACTCTATTATCTATTTATGTGCAAGTACAAGCTGTTTTAAGTACAGTAGAGCTTTTGTTGCTTTTTAATATCTTTCCATTTGGCTCCTGCCCTGCCCAAGCCCCATTAGATTCTCTTTCAGATTATTTCTGGTTATCCAGTTTGTTTATTTTTCCACGTGAACTTTAGAGTCAGCTTCTTAATAACTCAACCCATTCTTTTAGTATTTTTATGAAAATACATTAAATGAATAGAGTAATTTGACAACTATACAAGAACATATTATATCTTTCTACTTGTTTTGTTTTTGTGTTTGTGTATCCCTCAGTATTGTTTTAATGTTTTATTCAGATAGGTCTTTCACATTTCTTTTTAAGTTTGTTCTTAGTATTTTAAAAATATTTTTTCTATTACAGTTTTTTATTCCACCATAGCTTCTGACTGGTTGTTGCTTTTAGGTACCAAGGCTGTTGATTTTTTTTCTAGCTACTTTACTGTCATCTGTAACAGTTTTCCGGTTGATTCTCTTAGTTGGCCAGTATACAATCTTATTCTCTGCAAATGATAACTTTAGTGTTGCTTCTCAGCGTTTGTTTCTTCCTCTGTTTCATTTGTATTGGTTAGTAAGCAATGGCTATTTTAATAGAGCTTTTTTATAGCCCAAAGGGAAAATAGTCTTGATTTTTTTTTCTACTTATAGCCTTAAAATAAATTTAATGAGAAAAACTGTGGGAAAATAAAGCATGACTCTATAATGAATGGGGCAGCATTCACTTTATATAATGGATTATGTTTTCTTTTTTAGTGCCCATTTCTTCCTGCTTTCCCTATCATTTGGACTTTGAAATCCCCATCAGTATTGATCTCAGAAATGTTTGAATGAATGACTGAATAAAGAAATGATCACAAGATGAGCAAATTTATATCAATCTAGTGAAACTGGATGCTCACTCTAAGCATAAAAATAAACAGAGTAGGATATTTTTAAGGAATTCACAGTCCAGTAAGAGAGAGTAAACAAAATACAGTTGAATGTGATATGTTCAGCAGTAGACCATATACAAGATCAAAAGGCAGGATAAAACTGGGAGTGAGTAATTCTTTGGGAAAATCAAGGAAAAAATTCTAGGGGAGATAATCTGAGACAGTTGTAACCAGACACAGGAGTCACAGGGCACAATAAGAGGACTAAGAAAGCATTCTAGGCAGATAAAACAACAGCATGGAGGTCTGAAACAGCTTACAATGTTTGGGTATTTATAAGTTGTTGTTATAGTTGGAGTATAATCTGTGGGAAGAAGTAGGTGGACAGAAAAATAGAAACCTGCATATGAAAAACCATTTATATTAGGCAGGAATTCTCAAAAGAAGTAGGCAGCCAGATCTTATAGAGGAAAATATAGAATCACTTAGAAAAAGCATTTTATAAACTACACTTTCACCCCCACCCCCTCCCCTGGAATGTCAGCACTGCAGAGACTGTGCCTTATCTTCCAGGTGTATTTGGGTAAAGAGTATGAGAACTACTAATGCAGGCACTATGGAGTCAATAAAGTGTGTTAAGAAGGGTATGACATCAGATTTGCCTTTTAGAACATTCCCTTGGATAACAGTTTGAAGGATCCTTGAAGGACTGGGGAGAGGACAGGCTGGGCTCAGGAGAAATCTTTAAAAAGCTATTACAGTAGATAATGAAGCAAGATAATGTAGATCTGGCTACCAAGTGGCAGTGAAGATAATTCAAGGAATACATAGGAAATGGAATTGATAGAACTAAGCAAATGATTGGATATGTAAGGTGCTAGAGAAAAAAGAAAGGAGGTCATCTTTCTCTATTGTTTTTAGCATTTTGACAAAAATAATTATTTGGGAAGGAAGTTGATACTATTTACTAATACAGTATGAACTTCCCACATTAGCTGGTGATTTTGATCTTTGTTTACTGTGACCATAAATATTTCAGAGTTGCTGGTAAGACAAGAATAATCATTTCCTGAGTAGCTCTTGGCTGTCACTCCGAGACATGAAAATGAGTATCACAGTTTGCTATGTCTAGGAATTCCAGTATTATTAATGCCACGATTCTTCTCTAAGGTGTACTGTGTTAGATATATATTAATGTACTTTAATTTTTGTTTCCATACGCTTTAGAATTCATTCAGAGGGCAGCCTTGTGGATGGCCCCGAAGCAAGCCTGATGGAACAGGATAGAACGAACCATGTTGAGGGCAACAGACTGAGTCCATTCCTGATACCATCTTCTTCTCCCATTTGCCAGACAGAACCTCTGGCTATAAAGCTCCAGAATGGAAGCCCATTAACCAAGAGACCTTATCCAGAAGTAAATGGAGACACCAAGTGGCAGTCTTTCAAGAGTTATTATGGAATACCCCACATGAAAGGAAGCCAGAATAGTCGCGTGAGTCCGGACTTTATACAAGAAAGTAGAGGGTATTCCAGATGTTTGCAAAATGGAGGGATAAAACGCACAGTTAGTGAACCTTCTCTCTCTGGGCTCCATCAGAACAAGAAACTGAAACAAGACCAAAAGGCCAATGGAGAAAGAAAGAACTTCGGGGAAAGCCAAGAAAGAAATCCAGGCAAAGGCAGCAGTCAACCAAATGTCTCCGATATGAGTGATAAGAGAGAATCTGTTAGCTCTGCAGCCCAAGAAAATGAAGTTAAAGATTTCACTGGTTTTTCATCACATAACTGCAGTGGATCTGAAAATCCAGAGCTTCAGATTCTGAACCAACAGGAGGGGAAAAATGCTAACTACCATGACAAGAACATTGTATTACTTCTTAAAAATAAGGCAGTGCTAATGCCTAATGGTGCTACAGTTTCTGCCTCTTCCATGGAAAACACACATGGTGAACTCCTGGAAAAAACACTGTCTCAATATTATCCAGATTGTGTTTCCATTGCGGTGCAGAAAACCACATCTCACATACATGCCATTAACAGTCAGGCTACTAATGAGTTGTCCTGTGAGATCACTCACCCATCGCATACCTCAGGGCAGATCAATTTCCCACAGACCTCGAACTCTGAGCTGCCTCCAGAGCCAGCTGCAGTGGTGACTGAGGCCTGTGATGCTGATAGTGCCAGTAAACCAGCTGCAACGCTAGGGACCTGTCCCTTTCAGAAACCAGAACAACGAAAGTCAGTTTTTGAGATATGCCCATCTCCGGCAGAAAACAGTAACATCCAAGGAACCACAAAACTAGTATCTGGTGAAGAATTCTGTTCAGGTTCCAGCAGCAATTTGCAGGCTCCTGGTGGCAGCTCTGAACGGTATTTAAAGCAAAATGAAATGAATGGTGCTTACTTCAAGCAAAGCTCAGTGTTCACTAAGGATTCCTTTTCTGCCACTACCACACCACCACCATCACAACTGCTTCTTCCTCCCCCTCCTCGTCCTCCGCAGGTTCCTCAGCTTCCTTCTGAAGGAAAAAGCACTCTGAATGATGGAGTTTTGGAAGAACACCATCACTACCCCAACCAAAGTAACACAACTCTTTTAAGGGAAGTGAAAATGGAGGGTCAACATGAGGCACCACCATCCCAGAGTCCAACTCCCTCTACACAAGTATCCAACCCCTCTCCGATGCTTCCAGAAAGGCCTCAGAATTATTGTGTTAACAAGAATGACATACGGACTCCAGGGACAATGACGGTTCCATTGTGTTCTGAGGAAACAAGACAACTAGCAGAACATCTCAAACATAACCCACCAATTCTTGGTAGCAGTGGAGATGCACAGGACCACTGCCAGCAGTTGATGGGACACAAAGAGCAAGAGGTCTTCAAGAGTCAAGACAAGGAACAAACACGAGACCCTGTGCTCCCAACACAACCCTATCTGAAACCAGGATGGATTGAATTGAAGGCCCCTCACTATCATCAAGCAGAATCCCATCTAAAATGTAATGAGGCAACCCTGCGGTCAATTCTTCAGTATCAGTCCAACCCCTCCCATCAAATGACCTCCAAACAATACACTGGAAATTCCAAAGTGCCTGGGGGGCTCCCAGGGCAAGCTTACACCCAGAAAATAATGCAACCGGAGCAGAGACCACCAAGGTACCAAGCTGAGATGAACCAAGGGCAGTCTCAAGGTACAGTGGACCAGCATCTCCAGTTCCAAAAACCCTCACTCCAGGTGCACTTCTCCAAAACAGACCCTTCACCCGAAGCTCACAGACAGTCAGTCTGTGCCCTGAGGTGTCATTTCCAACAAAGACCAGATCCCCAAACTGAGAAACTCATGCCACCAACATTAAAACGGCACTTGAATCAACAGGCTTCCGAGACTGACCCATTCTCAAATTCACACCTTTCACAACATAAGCCTCATAAGCAGGCAGCACAAACACAACCATCCCAGACTTCATATCTCTCTCAAAACCAGCAACAGCAGCAAAAACTACAGATGAAGAATAAGGAACAAATGCCCCAGACCTTTTCTCATCCCCAAGGCAACAGTGATCAGCAAAGAGAAGGATCATTCTTTAGCCAGATTAAAACAGAAGAATGCTTTCATGGTGAAGATCAACATTCAAAATCAAGTGAGTTCCAGACTCATAATCCCCAAGTGGGACTGGAGCAAGTGCAAAATATGAATAGTATAAATTCCCCCTATGGTCAGATCTTGAAGTCAAATGCAAACAAAGTGCAGATTTCTTGTTCAAACAATATACACGTAGTTCCAGAAAATAAAGAACAGACTGTAAATTCTGAACTTTTTGCAGGAAACAAGATCCCAAACTTGCATCACATGCAATATTTTCCAAATAATGTGACCCCAAAGCAAGATGTTCTTCACAGGTGCTTTCAAGAACTAGAAGAGAAGCCTCAACAAGCTTCAGTTCTACAGGGATATAAAAATAGAAACCAAGATATGTCTAGTCAACAAGCTGCACAGCTCGCTCAGCAAAGGTACCTGGTGCAAAACCAAGCAAATGCGTTCCCTTTGCCCAATCAGGCAGGAAGTCACATTCAGACCCTGCCCCAGAAGGACATCCAAAAGCATGCTGCTCTAAGGTGGCACCTTTTGCAGAAGCAAGAACAGCAGCAAACACAACAACTCCAAGCCGAGTCTTGCCATAGTCAGATGCAAAGGCCAATTAAGGTCGAACCTGGATCCAAGCCCCACGCCTGTATGCGCCTCATGTCAGCACAGCCAGAAAACAAAATGTGGAAAAAGATACCCAAGCAAGAGATTCCACCTCCGAGCTGTGATAACATGCAGCAGCGGAGCATCCTTGAGACCATGGAGCAGCATCTGAAGCAATTTCAGGTCAAATCATTATTTGACCATAAGGCTCTTACTCTAAAATCACAGAAGCAAGTAAAAGTTGAAATGTCAGGGCCAGTCACAGTTTTAACTAGACAAACCACTGCTGCAGAACTTGATAGCCACACCCCAGCTTTAGAGCAGCAAGCAATGCCTTCCTCAGAAAAGACACCAACCAAAAGAACAGCTGGTTCTGTTCTCAATAATTTTTTAGAGTCACCTTCCAAATTACTAGATACTCCTATAAAAAATTTATTGGATACACCTGTCAAGACTCAGTATGATTTCCCATCATGCAGATGTGTAGGTAAGTGCCAGAAATGTACTGAGACACATGGTGTTTATCCAGAATTAGCAAATTTATCTTCAGATATGGGATTTTTCTTTCTTTTTAAAAATTTGGAGTCTGGCAGCAATTTGTGAAGGCTCATAAAAACCTGAAGCTTACATTTCTTGTCTTTAAATTACAGATGCTTGTGCTGTGCAAGAGAGAACTTCACTTACATTCAATTTTTCAAAAAAATTAAAAAATTGTGCATGCTCATTTGTCCCTCCCTTCAAACCATTTAAAATATAAAGGTATCTGTTTTAGCCTAATCAATCTAGTTAACTCTTTGTATATCATCTCCTGGAGAGATAGCCAGGCAGTAAAAACACCTTGTTAAAATGAGAAAATAACTGCCATATGCAAACTAATGTAGGAGCTTTTAATATTTTTTAATTCAAGATTGAAAGTATTAGTAGTTTTACAAGATTAACTTTTATAATAGATAAGGGGACATTATCATCTTCTGTCTTGGTGACTTAGGGGAAATTTTAATGCCAAAGTTCTGAATATTCATAAAGTTGCCCTTTCTCCGTGTATACATTTGAAACATTGTGTGATTTATATTTGATATTTTCTCTTTAAAAGTTTCATCTTTTTGATAGAAAATATGGTATTTCCCTTTCTTTTTTTAAACAAGCATCTTTTTGTTAAAATTCAAGATGCATGATAGGTCTGTTGGAATAGGGAAACTTTTTGCTGATTGATGCAGTTATATATATATATATATAAAGATCTTAATTATAGCTACTCAGCTTGGATACAGTAGAAGACATTTGTAAAAACCAGCGTTCGACTAATGTGGCTAATGGTCCACCCACTTTATGTTATTCCTCTTAAAATGGGACACTCCACATTTTATAGAAGGATGGAGGGAAGATCCATACTGCCCCTTTGTGTGTGGGTAATATTATTGCCTCACTGGCCTAATGTGCCACACATGTCATAGACAACATTGGGTAAGTTATACTCATCTTCACACGCTTCTCCTGTCACACAAACCTTTTTTCCCCACTTTTCATCTTTGATAGTTTACAAGAGCCTCTTCCTTTTATCTGACCCTCTCTTCAATATGTTCTCTCATCATAAGTTCTAAAGTAATACATACAATATGGGTCTGGATTGAATGTTCTTATTTTCAAAACAGAGTAATCGAATACTGTGGGGAAACGAGAGGAGAAAAAGGTATCTTGACAATAAACTGAACAAAATCCTGGGGGTGAGGTAGGACAGGAAATTTTATTTTTAATCTTTTAACATCCAAATAACAGGCAGGCATCTAGTAAGCTGTAATTTTTTTTCTTCAGTTTAAAAAATTGAACTGTAGTTGATATTACATATAATATATTCTAATTCCCTCACTGTCTATTTAGTTCCACTTACTTGATTTAAAATAATTCCTTATCCCATATCTGAAATGCAATTTAATATATTTTTATCCAACAGGCAGAATGGACATATACTTAATTATTTGGCACATTTTCTAACAGATTAGTCCATCAGTTTACTCATTTTAAAGAAAAAAAATGTTTAAAGTCACATTTAGGACCCTTAATGTACAGGTGGGGGATAAGCTTTGTGGATGTAGCCTTTATATTTAGTATAATTGAGGTCTAAAATAATAATCTTCTATTATCTCAACAGAGCAAATTATTGAAAAAGATGAAGGTCCTTTTTATACCCATCTAGGAGCAGGTCCTAATGTGGCAGCTATTAGAGAAATCATGGAAGAAAGGTAATTAACGCAAAGGCACAGGGCAGATTAACGTTTATCCTTTTGTATATGTCAGAATTTTTCCAGCTTTCACATACAAAGCAGTAAACAATTGTAAATTGAGTAATTATTAGTAGGCTTAGCTATTCCAGGGTTGCCAACACTACACACTGCTATTCACCAGAGAGTCACAATATTTGACAGGACTAATAGTCTGCAAGCTGGCATAGGCTGCCCACTTTGAGATGGATGCCAGAAAACCCAGGCATGAACAAGAACCAGCCAGCCAGCCTGCCAGGCACAAGGGTGCTGGCACAGGCTGCAAAGAGAGCGCCCACTCTGGTTTTCCCACTTGATGATAAAAAAGGAAAAGGGGGGAAAGGTGGTATAAGAAAGGAACCATTGAGTTAAATTCACCTAGAGTTATAAATGAGTAGTTATCTCCAAGGAAGTTGTCCATTAGTATGAGCAGAGGGCAAGAGTGATATACTGAATAGAAATAGAGACAGATTCTATTTATAGCTGCATTTTTTTTAACTGTCAGTCATAGGTATGCAAGTACTTACCTGAATCTACACAGTTACTCCTGCATGTCATCTTGCAGACTTGAAGACTGTTATGAGCAAGATAATCAATGCAGAGAGAGACTTTCATATAGGTATCCACAGCTCTGAGCTGTTATTATGCTAGGGTACCTTTTCTTTAAGAGGTAGGCATTTTTATCATTAAAATACATTAGGAGACATTCTGGGCAGCAAGGACATATTCCATATCATTGTTGCCTCAAATTCAAATTATTCATTTCTAAATTAGCACATAGAAATTCACTAAATAATCGTCTAGTAGCCTGGCAAAAATAGTGAATTTCCCTAAGTGCCCTCTTTTATTAGCAAGGAGTAAGTAGTGCTTTGGTCATAAGGGAAAATATAATCTATTTCTAGAATTATCCTATATTTTCAAAATTGCTGGATACTGGTTATTTGCCAGCCTTTTAAAAAATGAGAGATTCTTAGAGAAACATTCCTAACTAAAATCTTACGATTCCCCAAGTTTTAAAATAACTAAATGTAGTAAAGGACAAATAGTACGTATCTTAGAAGACTGAATTTAACAAACTTTAAAAAGTTTTGTGCTTTGTGAAATTATGTATAAAAATAAGCTTTCCCATTATTTTTACCCATCATATAATTTCAAAATAGTTCATTACAATTTTCAGTATATTTTGATACTGAAGAAATACAAGGCTTAAAGTCTACTATCCAGTTTGCTTGGCTTAGTTCTGTTTTTTAAAAATAAACTATTCATTTCTCAGGATGTGGCCATAGAGTAAAATTATGCTCAAATGTTCAATATTTTGGTTGCCTCTTAGATTCATTTGCTAATTTTATATGTGTGTGTGTTTCTGTGGATTTCTTTAAGGTTTGGACAGAAGGGTAAAGCTATTAGGATTGAAAGAGTCATCTATACTGGTAAAGAAGGCAAAAGTTCTCAGGGATGTCCTATTGCCAAATGGGTAAGTGTGACTTGACAAGGCCTTTGGTCTTCAGTCTTGGGCATTTTGATTCATTCATCTAACCCTGGGAATTGGGTTATCAGATCAGAGAATCATTTATGCCAGTTGAAAGGAATATTGCTTATATTTATCACGTGTCATCTCTTAAGAAAAAGGCAGATTAGTATAAAATCATGTACAAACTGTATTTAATTGAAAAAATTTAATAGTGAGGAGGAGGTCTGTTCAAGTGCCTGCTAGAAGTGTAATTCTTCCCGGCATGTGAGGAAGACGTCCTTCATCCTTTAAGTACCTGCAGTTAATCTTTTTTTTTTTTTTTTTTTTTTTTTTTGCGTTACGCGGGCCTCTCACTGTTGTGGCCTCTCCCGTTGCGGAGCACAGGCTCCAGACGCGCAGGCTCAGCGGCCATGGCTCACGGGCCCAGCCGCTCTGTGGCATGTGGGATCTTCCCGGACCGGGGCACGAACCTGTGTCCCCTGCATCGGCAGGCGGACTCTCAACCACTGCGCCACCAGAGAAGCCCTGCAGTTAATCTTTATCTTGTCATTTTTGAAGACCTTGAACTTTAAAGTCTTGCTTGTCTTCCATCTAGCTCTGGCTTTAGTGCAGGGAGCATTGTCCCCACTGTACTGGGTCGAGTCTGCTACACCCTGAGTGCTTTGGCATCTCTCCCAGTTCTGACCCCAGGGTAAGCCCCGACGTTATAGATGGGCACCAAGAGGCAAGTTGCAGGTGCTGGTAAATGTCGCCCTAATTGTGACCCAGACTTGAGAAAATATACGGACATCAATCAATGCTCTCATCTGCTGCAAGTGACCCTTGTTTTGTTTTGGTTGGGGTGGTGGGTGTTGGGGTGGAATGGTGACCCGAACAGGTGGTTCGCAGAAGCTGCAGCGAGGAGAAGCTACTGTGCTTGGTGCGCGAGCGAGCTGGCCACACCTGTGAGGCTGCGGTGATTGTGATTCTCATCCTGGTGTGGGAGGGAATCCCACTCTCTCTGGCTGACAAACTGTACTCCGAGCTCACCGAGACACTGAGGAAATATGGCACGCTCACCAATCGTCGGTGTGCCCTGAATGAAGAGTAAGTGCATCCCAGGCCTCTCCTCTCTTTCCACTGCTAGGAAAGCTTAATTGTTGGTTTGAGGGCAGAGAGTTGAAACTGCGTTTTCACATTTACAGAACAGGGATCAAAATGCCTGCTTCACAGCCATGCAGTAGGGACTTGTATTTGCTAATGCTAACATGGATACTTCGAAGCAATTTCATTTACTAATATTCTGTACCTTCGGACAGTGTAGCTGTGAGTTAGAAGCAGCTTGCTGGAAATCTGAGTGTCTGTACCCACAAACTCAACCATACCATAAACCTGAAAATATTTACGTGTCTGCTTACTGCAAGTGACAACTGTTTTGTGTGCCTAGCCACCACATTAGTAAGTATTGACACCACTTCTGTGTAGCAGTATCTGAGACAGTTTGGTGAGAAACTTTAGGATTCCCAGGTCAAGGACTTTACATGTAACAAACATAAAAATACAAGGCTTATTTATAGAAGTTCTGTAGAAACAAACTGATTTTGACTTCATTGCAATCTAGTCCATTATTTCCATAATAATCAAAATCACTTCCACTTTTACTGCTACTAAATAATCAAGAAGTTAGTGGCTATGGATGGGCATTATTTTTGAGGAATATAAAAATTTGGAATAGGAGAGCAAGGTATGCAGTTAAATATATTTAATGCGTCCAAGTGCTGGTATGGTTTTGTTTGTGTTTTTTGTTTTTTAACCTTATCTACCTGCAGGAAGTTTACATCTTCACTTGTAGAAAACTTAATTTTTTTATTTTCCTTCTGCTATGCTATTCTTGTATATCATTAAAAGAATACAGGAAAATTCACAGTGCTGCACTGAAATCCTATGTAGCTATTTTACTCACAGTCGGTACTAAAATAATTTTAATATTGCACTTTTTTCTTAGTTTTTAAAATTTTTTTGGCTGCGTCGGGTCTTAGTTGAGGCATGCGGGATCTTTCGTTGTGGTGCAGGCTTCCCTCTAGTTGTGGCATGCAGGTTTTCTCTTCTCTAGTTGTGGTGCGCGGGCTCCAGGCCACATGAGCTCTGTAGTTCGTGGCATGCAGGGTCTCCCACTGAGGCACGCGAGCTCAGTAGTCACAGCACGCGGGCTTCTCTAGTTGCAGCGCATGGGCTCAGTCACCCCGCGGCATGTGGGATCTTAGTTCCCTGACCAGGGATCGAACCCGCGTCCCCTACATTGGAAGGCGGATTCTTTACCACTGGATCACCAGGGAAGTCCCTGCACTTCTTCCTTTAGTCACCTTTCTTTTGCGTCCACCAAACTACAAAAGAGTTTACTAAGCTTATGGAAATATTGTGCTGCTCACTGCAACAATCCATTGCTAACCAAATTTGTCCTTTTGCTGACTATTACTCTAACTGGTATGGTTTTACTGTATATTAACGTAGGTTCTCCCCCTGGGTCATTGTGGGTGGGTAGGGAGGGTTGCAAATCAACTATAAATAATCTATTTAGGAAAGTTACTTTTCCTATATGAAAGTGTGGCTTGGCTTTCTGTGATAGTTATGATCCCAAAATGTCATGGTGTGTACCTCAAGGCCATCAACCCACTTTTACAAATGATAGGTTGGAAGGTAGAAGTTGCTGATTCATAAGACATGACTCAAACTTGTGATTGACTGCTTTAGGTATAGAGTAATATTCCATTTACCCTAACATCCCTTGTTTCTCCTTTAAAAAATGTATTTAGGTGTCTTTAATCAGAAAGAAAATGAAAGTTAAGGCATCTTGAGCTGATGTTGGTGATAGCATTTTTCTCAGGAATTCAGCGACACTGCCTTGTTTTTGTAAAGCAGACTTCCTCTTAGACTTCGTAGCTGGAATTTATAAACCACCAAAGAACTTCTTGTGAAAATGACATTTGTTTTATTTAAATTTCTTGAAGTTTCTTGCAAACTATATTTCACATTCTTTGTAATTGATTTAATTTTTATTAATATTATACATCTCTGTTATTTTTCCCCAAAGGCTTTTCTTTGATTCCTATAAATGCCATTGTCTGAAATAGAATTTCTTTCTTTACGTCAGATTCTATGTTAAGAACTTTCCTAAATTATGTTATTTTGCATTTGAAAACCATGAATGATGATTGGGCCAAGAAAAATTAAGAAAAATTCATTTGTTTAACTGGTCTAAATAGGGACAAGAACAAAACTATTAAAAGATGTGCTTGGGAGGGCTTCCCTGGTGGTGCAGTGGTTGAGAGTCCGCCTGCCGATGCAGGGGACACGGGTTCGTGCCCCGGTCCGGGAAGATCCCACATGCCACAGAGTGGCTGGGCCCATGAGCCATGGCCGCTGAGCCTGCGCGTCCAGAGCCTGTGCTCCACAACGGGAGAGGCCACAGCAGTGAGAGGCCCACGAACTGTAAAAAAAAAAAAAGATGTGCTTCAAATATTGACATTTTAAAGGCCAATCTGTATACTTTTGCTTAACTTCGTCTATAATTTCAAGGTAAAGTGAGTAATTATTTAGATGACATTCTAGCTTTGAGCTACCTATACTTAGAGCAAGTTTCCAAAAACAAAAAATATACTTGAGGTACATGATTCAAATAGACACTTAACCAATGGCAATAGAGACTTCACTCAGATATAGCTTTTGAAGTTTCTTCTACCCTATAAAATAAGTTTTATTTCTGGCAAAAGTTAAAATTATGATTTTTTTGTGAAGAATGGAGGGTAATCTCAAATTGGGGCTGCTGACTCATTTTTAATATTCAAAGCTGTGGGACCCTCATCACTGAGTTCTTATAAATCCCAGTGCCCACATGCACCATAACCACCCACTGTGAGTCCAGAAAAGAACTCCGAGAGCATCTTCCAGTGGGAAAATCAAAACGGATTTTTACATTTCCTTTGAGCCCGGCCAGCTGTTTCTCCTTTAAAGATTTCCCTTTGAGATTTTTATTTTATGACTAAGCCTAGCCAATAATTTTTTGGCAAGTAAGGGTTATGGGAGTGTATCTGTCATTATAAGGAAGTCAAAGCCAGAAATGTCTCTGCCATGCTGGGTGATATTAAACTTTTAAAGAAACTTTATATTATAAAAATTTTCCAATATACGTAAATGGAGGAGTGCAGTATATTTATCAACATTTTGCCGATACTATTCCGTATATTCTGTGCCCCCACCACTTCCTAACCCCATTCCCACCAGTGTTTTAAAGCAAAACAGAGGCCATATCATCTAAGCTATGTTCACTTCAGTGTGTATCACTAACAGATAAGGACTTTGTTGTTTTACAGTGTTGTGTTAGTTTCTACTGTACAGCAAAGTCAATCAGCTATATGTATACATATAGTCCCTCTTTTTTGGATTTACTTCCCGTTTGGGTCACCACATAGCACTTAGTAGAGTTGCCTGTGCTATACAGTAGGTTCTCATTAGTTATCTGTTTTATACATATTAGTGTATTTAAGTCAATCCCAATCTCCCAATTCATCCCACCCTTTCTTTCCCCACCTTGGTGTCCATATTTTTTTTCTCTATGTCAGTGTCTCTATTTCTGCCTTGCAAAGAGGTTCATCTGTACCATTTTTCTATATTCCACATATATGCACGATTAATACATTATACACATTAATACACGATATTTGTTTTTCTCTTTCTGACTTACTTCACTCTGTATGACAGTCTCTAGGTCCATCCATGTTGCTGCAAATGGCACAATTTTGTTCCTTCTTATGGCTAATATTCCATTGTATATATGTACCACATCTTCTCCATCCATTTCTCTGTTGATGGGCGTTTAGGTTGCTTCCATGACCTGGCTATTGTAAATAGTGCTGCAGTGAACATTGGGGTGCATGTGTCTTTTTGAATCCTGATTTTCTCAGGGTATATGCCCAAGGATTTTTTTTATTTTTATAAACAAAACCTAGTCACAGTGTCATTATCATTCATCTCAAAATTGAGTGATTCTTTTTTTTTTTTTTTTTTTTGTGGTACGCGGGCTTCTCACTGCTGTGGCCTCTCCCGTTGCGGAGCACAGGCTCCGGACGCGCAGGCTCAGCGGCCATGGCGCACGGACCCAGCCGCTCCGCGGCATGTGGGATCTTCCCAAACCGGGGCACGAACCCGTGTCCCCTGCATCAGCAGGCGAACTCTCAACCACTGCGCCACCTGGGAAGCCCGAGTGATTCTTTAATATCATTTAATGTTCAGACCATGTTCAAATTCCCTAATTGGATACTGTTTCCAATGTACACATATATACACATATACATATTAGATATACATATATATAAAGTAAAAAAATATTGACAAAAAGAAAGTCCATATCTTATATTTGATTGAGGGTTTTGAGTAGGTCCCAGTTCATGCCTATTGTCTAGTATAGTTATTGATAGAACTTCCTTTTACTCTCAACAGTGTCCCAGTTTGTAAGATAAAGTATATGATTCACAAGTCTCTTTTACTTTATTATAGTTTCCCCTCTCTTTTTGATGAATTTATTTGTTAAAGAGACTGTGTGATTTGCTTTGTAACATTTCTCACATTCTGGATTTGGCTGTGCACACTTGCTTAACTTGTTACTCTGTCACCAATATCTTCTGTACTCTGGTAGTTAGAGACTTAAATATGTGTGTATACGTGAATGTATATATTAGCAAAATGCTTCATAAGTGGTGATGAAATAATCTTAGTTCTCCACACCCATCAAGAGGGACATAATATCTGCTTTGTTCCATTTATAGTGATGTTATGAGCGTTCAGTTGAGGAGTTGTTAGCTTGATCCACCCATCATAAAGTTTACTAGAAAACGTACCTAATGGTTTAGCATATCCATCGATGATTATTACCTGTTTCCATTAGTTTGCAAATTGATAATTTTCTTATTTTTTAAAGTATAAATTTGTTATGTACATTTAATTTATTTTGCTAGTTTTTCTATTCTTGCATAAGTTTAAATGGCTGATATAATTTTTAGTTTAAATTTTATTTTTTAAAGTATTTACTTATTTATTATTTTTGGCTGCATTGGGTCTTCGTTGCTGTGTGCAGGCTTTCTCTAGTTGAGGTGAGCAGGGGCTACTCTTCATTGCAGTACGTGGGCTTCTTATTGCAGTGGCTTCTCTTGTTGTGGAGCACGGGCTCTAGGCACACAGCTTCAGTAGTTGTGGCACTCAGGCTCAGTAGTTGTGGCGCACAGGCTTAGTTGCTCCGCGGCATGTGGGATCTTCCCGGACCAGGGATCAAACCTGTGTCTCCTGCATTAGCAGGCAGATTCTTAACCACTGTGCCACCAGGGAAGTCCCCCTTTTTTTTTTTTAACAGTTAGAAGTCCAAAGAGGTTGAGAGTGTTTTTAAAAATCTGTTGTATAGGTAAATATTTTGATTACAATTTCTCTGATTTGTTATTTAACCATTAGCCAAATTCTGAGCCATGTTAAAATTAGGCTGCAATGTAAAAATTCTAACAATATTTGAAAGGCCCCTATAAAAATAAAGGTGCCTTTTCAGAAGCCACTTCATATAGGAAATCACCTTGAAGTCATTTTGTTATGTGTGAGTTTTTTCAATTTCTATATAATTCACATACCATAAAATTCACCCTTTTAAAGTATACAATACACTGCATTAGTATATTCACAAAGTTGTACAACATTTTCATCGCTTCCAAAAGGAAACCTCAAAGCCATTAGGCAATCACTTCCCATTCTCCTCCCCCGCTAAATAGCAACTACTAATCAACATTCTGTCTCTATAGATTTGCCTTTTCTGGGCTTTTCATATTAATAGAATCATAAAATATTTAATCTGTCTGGCCTCTTTCACTTAGCATAATATTTTTTTATTTTTATTTTTTTAAATTTTATTGGAGTATAGTTGATTTCCAATGTTGTGTTAGTTTCAGGTGTACAGCATAGTGATTCAGTTATACATATACATATACTCATATTTTCTCAGGTTCTTTTCCCATATAGGTTATTCATTCTTTTTCAGATTCTTTTCCCATATTGAATAGAGTTTCCTGTGCTATACAGTAGATCCTTGTTGGTTATCCATTTTGTATATAGTAGTGTGTATATGTTCATCCCAAGCTCCTAATTGATCCCTCCCCCCTGCCACGTTTCCCCTTTGGTCTCCAAAAGTTTGTTTTCAAAATCTGTGAGTTTGTTTCTGTTTTGTAAATCATTTTTTAAATATTCTACATATGAGTGATATCATAGATATTTATCTGACTTACTTCACTTAGCATGATAATCTCTAGGTCCACCCATGTTGCTGCAAATGGAATTATTTTGTTCTGTTTTATGACTGAGTAATATTCCATTGTATATATGTACCACATCTTTATCCATTCCTCTGTCGATGGACATTTAGGTTGCTTCTGTGTCTTGGCTATTGTAAATTGTGCTGCAGTGAACACTGGGGTGCATGTATCTTTTCAAATTATGGTTTCCTCTGGATACATGCAAGGAGTGTGATTGCTGGCTCATATGGTAGTTCTATTTTTAGTTTTTTAAGGAACTTCCATACTGTTCTCTATAGTGGCTATACCAATTTACATTCCCACCAACAGTGTATGAGGGTTCCCTTTTCTCCCCACCCTCTCCAGCATTTATTGTTTGTAGATTTTTTGATGATGGCCATTCTGACCTGTGTGAGGTGATACCTCATTGTAGTTTTGATTTGCATTTCTCTGATAATTAGTGATGTTGAACATCTTTTCATGTGCTTTTTGGCCATCTGTATGTCTTCTGTGGAGAAATGTCTATTTAGATCTTCTGCCCATTTTTTGATTGAATTTTTTTTCGACATAGAGCTTCATGAGTTGTTTGTATATTTTGAAAGTTAATTCCTTGTCTTTGCTTTGTTTGCAAATATCAGTATTTTCTCCCATTCTGTGGGTTGTCTTTTTGTTTCGTTTATGGCTTCCTTTACTGTGCAGAAGATTTTAAGTTAATTAGGTCCCATTTGTTTATTTTTGTTTTTATTTTCATTACTCTAGGAGGTGAATCAAAAAAGATGTTGCTGCAATTTATGTCAAAGAGTGTTCTGCCTATGTTTTCCTCTAACAGTTTTATAGTGTCCAGCCTTACATTTAGGTCTTTGATCCATTTTGAGTTTATTTCTGTGTATGGTGTTAGAGAATGTTCTAACTTCCTTCTTTTACAAGTAGCTTTCCAGTTTTCCCAGCACCACTTATTGAAGAGACTGTCTTTTCTCCTTTGTATATTCTTGCCTCCTTTGTCATAGATTAATTGGCCATAGGTGCATGGGTTTATTTCTATTCCATTGATCTATATTTCTGTTTCTGTGCCAGTACCAAACTGTTTTGATGACTGTAGCTTTGTAATATAGTCTGAAGTCAGGGAGTCTGATTCCTCTAGGTTCATTTTTCTTTCTCAGGGTTGCTTTGGCTATTCGGGGTCTTCTGTGTTTCCATACAGATTTTAAAATTTTTTGTTCTAGTTCTGTGGAAAATGCCATTGGTAATTTGATAGGGATTGCATTGAATCTGTTGATTGCCTTGGGTAGTATAGTCATTTTCGCAATATTGATTCTTCCAATCCAAGAACATGGTATATCTCTCCATCTGTTTGTATCATCTTCGATTTCTTTCATCAGCATCTTATAGTTTTCTGAGTACAGGTCTTTTGCCTCCTTAGGTAAATTTATTCCTACATATTTTATTCCTAGGTCTTTATAATGTTTTAAAGTTTAGTCCATGTCATAACATTAACCAGTACTTTATTCCTTTTTATGGCTGAATAATAGTCCATTGCATATATGTGTACCACATTTTCTTTGTTCATCAGTTCATGGACATTTTAGTTATTTCCACTTATTGGCTATTATGAATAATGCTGCTATGAATATCTCTGTACAGGTTTCTGTATAGACATATTTTCTTCAGTTCTCTTGGGTGTATACCTAGGAGTGACAATTTTGGTCGTATGGTAACTACGTTTAACTTTTTGAGGAACTGCCAAACTGCTTTCCAAAACAGCTGCACCACTCTTCATGCCTACCAACAATATATGGAGGTTCTGATGTTTCCACATTTTCACCAAAACTACTTATTGGCTGCCTTTATTTATTTATTTATTTATTTATTTATTTTATTATACCCCTTCCAGTGGGTATAATGTGTATCTCATGGTTTTGATTTGCATTTCCCTAATGAGTAATGATGTTAGTCATTATTTCATTTGCTATTGGCTATTCATATATCTTCTTTGAAGAAATCCTTTCTTAAATCTTTGCTCCTTTTTAAATTAATTGTTTTTGAGTTATAAGAGTTCTTTATATATTCTGGATACTAGAACTCATCAGATATATGGTTTGCAGATATTTTCTCATTCTGTAGGTTGTCTCTTCATTTGATGATATCCTTGAAGCACAAAAGTTTTTAATTTCGATGAAGTCAGTTTTTTTAAATTAACTGCTTGTACTTTCAGTGTCATATCTAAGAAATCATTGCCTAATCCAGGGTATTAAAGATTTACCCCAATGTTTTCTTCCCAGAGTATTATAGTTTTAGCTCTTCCATTTAGGTCTTTGATCACTGTTATGATGTGAGATAAGAGTTCAACTTCATTTTTTTGCATGTGACTATCCAGTTGTCTCAACACCATTTGTTGAAGAGACTGTTTTTTCCATATTGAATGGTCTTCTCATTCTAGTTGAAAATTAATTGACAAAGATGTATGTGTCATTTCAGGATTCTTCTATTCCATTAATTTACATATCTATCCTTATGCCAGTACTACATGTTGTTGATTGCTGTAGTTGCTGTAGTAACTTTTGAAATTGATATGTATAAATCTTCCAACTGTTTTTCTTTTACAGAATCCTTACAGTATCCTACAGGATACTCTGGGTCCTTTTCATGTCCCTATGAATTTTAGGATTAACTTAATAATTTCCCCATCTGGGATTTTGACAGAAGTTCTGTTGAATCAGGAAATTAATTGGGAAGTGTTGACATCTTAACAATATTAAGTCTTCCTATTTATTAGCACAGGATGTCTTTACATTTATTTAAGTTTTTAATTTCTTTCAGTGATGTTTTATAGTTTTCAGTGTACAAGTCCTACACATCTTTTGTCAAATTTCTAAATATTTTATTCTTTTTGATGCTGTTTTAAGTAGAATTGTTTTGATTTTTGGGGGGATTGTTCATTGCCAGGATACACTTGCACAATTGGGTTTTATATATTAATCTTATATCCTACAAGCTTATTTAACTAGTTTATTAGTGCCACATTTTTTTGGTGGGTTCCTTAGGATTTATACATACAAAATCATGTCATCTACAAGTAGAGATAGCTTAATTTCTTCATTTCCAATCTAGTTGTCTACTTTTTTCTTTTTCTTTTTTTTTTTTTTTTTGATCCTTTTGCATAATTTCCCTGGCTAGAACCTACAGTAGATATTGAACAGAATTAGCAACAGCAAGCAGCTATTGCTTGTCTCTGATTTCTTTCAGCTTTTCACCATTAGGTATGATGCTAAATGTAGGGTTTTTGTAAATGTTCTTTGTCAGGTTGAGGAAGATTTTTTTTCTATTCTTAGGTTGAGTATTTTTATCATTAAAGGGTGTTGTACTTTTCTCAAATGCTTTTTCTGCATTTCACTTTGTTAATGTGGTATTTCATATTGATTGATTTTTATACATTGGACCAACATTGCATTTCTGGGATAGCTATTACTTGACCGTAATGTATACTTTTTGTATATGTTGCTGGATTCCATTTGCTAGTATCTTATTGAGGATTTTTTCATCTATATTGATAAAAGATATTGGTCTATAGTTTTCTTGTGATGTCTTTGTTTTTGGTTTCAGGGTAATACTGGATTCATAGAATACATTGAAAAGGGTTCCCTCTTATTTATTTGGAAGAATTTGTAAAGGATTGGGGCTAATTTTTTAAATGTTCAGTGGAATTCACCAGCAAAATCATGTACTCCTGGGCTTATCCTTGTGGGAAGTTTTTTGATTACTAATTCAGTCTTTTTGTTATAGGTCTATTCAGATTTTCTATTTCTTCTTGAGTCAGTTTCAGTAGTTTGTGCTTTCTGGGAATTTGTCCATTTCATCAAGTTATCTAACCTGTTGATAGATCATTTTTATAGTATTCCCTTATAATGCTTTTTATAAGGTCATTGGTAGTATCCTCTGTTTCATTTCTAATTTTTTAGTAATTTGGGTCTTCTCTCTTTTTCTTGGTCAGTCTAGCTAGTTTTGTCTACCAAGACCTCAGGCAGCTGCAATGTTCAACAATTGCCTCTGACTATTTTCAACAAATATCTCCAGTGGGGAAAAGGCTATATACAATAGGTGAACTCCAAGTCAGATCAAATGAAGAAAGCCTTGCCAGTGGTGTCTTCTAGAGAACTACCAAATAGGTAAAATAATGACATTTCTCTAGGAATGGGGCTTTGGAGGATATCCAGCCTAATTCTGCCCTCTCCAGTGGTTGCCAGCCTGCTGATTTTCACCATAAATGTGGGCTGTTGGTTTTCAAGGGTGTCGTGGAGTTCTGGGGACAGTGGAAATAAGGCAAGTTAAAACACTGTAAAGCTTAGCTTCTTACCAAAATTTCATTGCCTTTCTTGAAGAAATGCTTCCTGGACTGTTGCAAGTCTTTTGTTAATTTCCATATTTCTGAAGAGTTGATTCTGACAATATTTACCAGGTTTCTTTTTGCTTTTGTGGAGGAGGGTATTTTCAGAGATCCTTATTCTGCCGTTTTGCTGACATCTGTAAAATTATAACTTCTAATTATAACATTCCTTCTGCATTTATTAGACGGAATTCTTTAAAGAACTTTTCATTATCAACTGTTTGGTTACCATTAAATATAGTTTGTAAACAAATGACAGAATAATGCATGGTAAGTATTTTTAGTTGTGAAATTTCAAAATAGTGATTTGGTGCCTTTGTAACCATCCAAAAATGATCACTTAGTTTGTTCTTTCTTTTTGGTATCATTATTAACTCATTTGAAAAAAAAAACCTCATGGATTTTAACCTACATCCATTTCTATGAGAAATGATATTTAGAGGTCACAGTATGTGTCCAGATGTGCCCATTGCTACAAAGATATTGTTACTTTAGGCATTTTCAGTGGGCTGATATAGGAAGTAATTTTTTTTTTGAAAAAGAAAATTTGAGTTTTTTAATTCATATCGTGAGTTCATACTATTTCCTGTTCATAGGATTTTACAGGGTATTTACTTATCTTTAGACTTATTTCATCTTACACTGAAATTCTTATTTTTTGACATTAACAATGATTTCTTCATGTCACAACATACATAAGTAATTTCAAAATAATATCATTACTACAAATAAGACTACTGCTGTCCAATGAGGTCAGGAGAGCCATACATAAACAAACAATCCACTTCTTAACATGTATCCAAAGGAAATGAAATCATTATCTCAAAGGGATATCTGCATTCCAGTTGCAGCATTATTCACAGTAACCAAGGTGTGGAGACAACCTAAGTGTCCATCAATGGATAAATGGATAAAGATGTGGTTTGTGAACACACACAGAGGAATATTATTCAGCTTTTAAAAAAGGAAATCCTGCCATTTTCGACAACATGGATGAATCTGGAGGGGATTATACTAAGTGAAATAAGCCAGACAGAGAAAGACAGATACCTGATATTACTTTTATGTGGAATCAAAAACAAAAAACAAAAGTCAAACTCACAGAAACAGAGTAGAAAAGTTGTGAGAGGCTTGGGGATGAGGGAAATAGGGAGAGGTTGGTAAAAAGGTATATATAATCTTTCAGTTACAAAATGAGTAAGGTCTGAGGATCTAATGACTATAGTTGATAACACCTTACTACATAACTGAAATTTGCTAAAAGAGTTGAACTTAAATGTTCATTGCAAGAAAAAAAATATGTGAGGTGATAGATGTGTTAATTAACTTGATGGGAAAATCCTTTCATAATATATGCTTATATCAAATCATCACATTGTATACTTTAAATATCTTAGTTTTATTTGTCAATTATACCTCAATACAGCTTTGAAAAAATACCTACTGAATATAGTTTAACTAGTGGGTTGTTTTATCCTGTTTTTAATTTTTGGTTTCTTTGCTTGTTTGTCTGTTTATTGCCCTTAGGATATAACTGACTTAGGATGTGAAGTCACAATACTGTATTTTAGCCAAAAACTAGAAAGCACTCAAATGCCCATCAATGGTGGAACGATTAATTTGTGGCATATCCATATAATAGAAACTGTACTAAGTGAATAAATACATCAATATAAAGTATAACTACATGCAACATTGTGGATGGATATTCCAAACAATGATGAAGAAGCAAGACACAAATAAGCTTATACTAGATAATGGCATATACATGTGTATATTATGTATGTGTGTATATATATGTGTACATATATATACACACACACAGTTTTGCCTATTTTTATACTACAGTATAGAAATATATAGCATACTATATGTAGTATAAAAATAGTCAAAACTATACATATATGTGTGTGTACTATACTATACATTGTATAAAAATGGGCAAAACTATATATATACACACACATTTATATACACACATACACACTAAATTCAGTAGGTTTATGGTATATATAGTATAAAAATAGGCATATATATACACACACATACATACATACACACTATATTCAGTAGGAATATAGTATATTTTATATAGGATAAAAGTAGGCAGAGCTAATTTCTTCTGATAGAAGTTACTGTTAGGAGGACAATGCCTGGAAGGAAATATAAGATAGGATTTAGGGGTGCAAGTATATGTTTTGTTTCTTAGTTTAAGTGGCACTCACTTGTGTATGTTTCATTTGTGAGTGATTAGAAGCTATAAAATTATGTGTACTTTCTCTGTGTGTATTATACTACAATAAAATGTTTGTTCAAGTTGTCTTTTAAAGTCAGTCGAAATAGTTATTTTCTAATGTGATTGTGGCACAGCTTAATGTAGAGTTAGACTTCTTTCAAAACTAATTTGCATTCATTTTGGAATGTAGACACCCAGAATATGAGATTGATAGCCTGGACAGTGCTATCCATAGTCATGAACTTGGTTCTTTGATTTCTCAGGAGAACGTGTGCCTGTCAGGGGCTGGACCCAGAGACCTGTGGTGCCTCCTTTTCTTTTGGTTGTTCATGGAGCATGTACTACAATGGATGTAAGTTTGCCAGAAGCAAGATCCCAAGAAAATTTAAGCTGCTTGGGGATGACCCAAAAGAGGTTTGTTTACTTCCTGATGTATAATCTGTTTATTTTTCATGGAGAATTGATGAGCACAGATGAAGTGAACAATATAATATACTCAAACTCTCATTAACAGAGAATTTCATCTCAGAGATAGATCAGTAAAATTTTGGCTAAACTGTAGACACACATAATAATATTTTATAAAATTAGCATAATAACCATGTGATAAAGTAATAAAGTTTGATCAACATAAACTATACTTATGGCCTTTTACACTTATTCTTTGTCTTTTATGTAAACTCCAGAGTTTCACACAGCTGTCATTTGCATATTAAAACTAAATATTACCACTTCAGTGTTAGAACTTTCATCTTTTGAACCTGAATTATAGAAATCATGTTCGTGACTGCCACATTCATAAAAGTCCATTTCTAGTCACATTTTCAACCCATGAGATTTGATGGCTTAATGTTACTATAATAAATGCATTCAAGTAACTAAAACATATTTAGATTTCAATATAAAGGTGTAGTTGAAATAAATGAACATTGATTTCTCATTGACATCACTGGTTTTTGTCCTTCTCTAGAAAATATATTTCTCAAAATATAACTTATAGATTGGTATCACGTTTAACAACTTTTGTGTAGCATGTATTCTAGAGTATGCTAATTGAATAATCAGAAAACCTCAGTATATTTAGCATTCATATATGATCAAATTTTTAGTAAATCTATACATGTTATAATTTTCTTTCAAATTTTAAATGCAATTGAAATATGCAATTATACTATTGATGTAATAATTTTTATATGTCCCTTTGAAAAATTTGTTAGACTTTATTATTTGTGACTATCATAGTAAGTGGAAGTTTAATAAGTGCAAAAGCTCTTCAAGTCATGATATAAATTTTTCATAGAATCATAACATTTTAATAAGCTGTATTAATGTGCTAGATAGCCTCTTTGCATAAGAAAACACAAATATTTAATAAACCTAATGAATAGCAATTTTGCCTGCTGTCTTACACTTTCAATTTTCACACTGGAGAGCATTTTCTCCACTACTTCATAAATGTTTATCACTCTGTGTTTCATGTAAACAAATGCAGGGGATGGCTAGTGACATCCTCCCTCTGTTAGGTAGGAGGACTCCAGTCAGAAACCTCCTCACCTTCTAAAATGCAAGCAAGTATACCTCTGCCAGCTGCTTACATCTCCAAAGGTTTTTAGAGAAATATCAATGTGAAATGAGAACTTCTAAGTATGAATAGAGCAACTGAGTATTGTCCCCTACCATTTGAAAAAGCACATTCTTTGCTTGGGGGTGGGCGTGAATATACCTGAACATTTTTCCTCTCAAGTAAACTTTACAAAGTTTTTCATATATACCACATTATACTTCTTAGAGTTTTATTCATATTTGAATCACATAGTAATTTTTAGTTCTATGGAGTGATCATTTCAAATTTTGTAATGCTATTTTTTATAAACATTTAAAATATAAAGATTAGAAATAGATTGAACCAAACAAATCCTTTCAATAGCTCATCTTCCTCGGCCACTAATTGGAGAAGAATAGAGAATGTGACCCTTTAAAGACTGTATGGCTTCATTCTCCGAATCCTACTACCAGCATAGACTTATATTAATAAAATGCCAAATATCTGCATGCAAAGTAGAAAATTGATTACTCTCATGTAAATACCAAAGAGCTAGACATTTAACAGCACATACAAAAATAGGTCATATATGGTCTATGCTTTTCACTTAGAAATGGTCACGTTAAGATGATATTTAGTTATTGGGTTGGCCAATGTTATGGGAAAACCCCGAACAAACTTTTTGGCCAAGCCGATATTTAATGAGACGGTATATATTTGTGATTTGGATCTAAGATGTAGGGGAAAAAATCTAATTGATAGCCTCTCTCATATATGAATAGAATGGATTTAGAATTTAATGTGTAGAATTACTCATTTTATACAGGAAGAGAAACTGGAGTCTCATTTACAAAACCTGTCCACTCTTATGGCACCAACATACAAGAAACTTGCACCTGATGCATATAATAACCAGGTAAGTTTAAACAGTTATTGACAATGATTAGAACACTTTACTTACTCATTATTGATGGCCTATCTTTCCAAAAATATTTTTGAAGCAACGATTTTCCTTTATTTTTCTAACTTTTTCTCTTCCTAATTGTTGAAACCACTGCAGTGTTCTGTTTTTGATATATGAATGTTTGATATATGAAAATTACACCATCCAAAAGTGTATTTTTGGTCTTTTAATCTGTAAAGATAATGAGCTTTTAAGGCTCACAAGCTGTTTTACCTACTAATCTTGTCCTCATATGGATAATTTTATCTCTGTAAGCAGACTTTAGTGATTAATTGCAATTATATGGCTCATACTATAGGTTCTAACCACCTGTTAAGTGTTTCCACAGCAAGCCTATACATGTAAAGCTATGTAAATGTAAAGCTACTTTATAAGTGTATATACATGTGTCGAGATATGTCAGATTTTGCTAGATTTTTCCCTTTCCTTTTTCCTTTCCTATTTTCTAAGTGTGTGCTCGGTTATACCTATATGAAAGGCCAGGTGATTTGTTCAGAAATGCTCGTGAAGGAGGCAAAAGACCGTAAAGTCTACACTGTTTCAATAACATCAACAGCAAAAGCACTAAGTGAAAGCCTGTTATGAACCAGATGCTGTGTTTAGTCACTGTGGACATTAAGATGAGCAGTGCAGATTCTCTGTCTTTACAAAACTCCTTCCTTAGAGGAGACAGAGATACGTAAAATGCCAGCTATAGAAAAACATGATAACAGCTGTGCTGGAAGTATGCACATTTCTGAAGGAACAAAAAGGTTCTCCCTGAAAGTAGAGATGTAAGGTCACAAATGGCCTTGGAGGCCATACAAAGATCTTTGAACTTTATCATATAGGTAAGAGGCCTACCACTGGGATGTTCTAAGTGTATATTGGGGACGGTGAGGGTGAAGTGATTTAACTTGAAAAGGTCACTCAAGCCAAATAAATGAAATACAGCTTAGATTATAGAAGATTAAATTAGAGAAGTAAGCTATTGCAATCACTGGGCAAGAGACGTTAAGGTCCTGATTTAATGAAATAGCAGTAGTGATAGAGAAAATGAAATAAGTAAGTGAAATATTTGGTGGAACTTATAAACTTAGTGACCAATCGGATTTGAGAATGAGCAAAAGAGAGAATTTGAGGGTCCACCAAATTTCTGGCTTGGACAGGTGGTTCTATTAGTATTAGGAATCAGTGGGGAAAAGTAAGTTTGGAGGAGATAAGGAGAAGATGACAAATTTCATTTTGGACATGCTAGGTTTGACATACTTCTAGGATAATTAAAAGAAAAATCGGGAGAAAAATCCAGGTTAGCACTGTGATTTGGGAGTTATCAAAATGCAGGAAGTAGTTAGTAGTAAATACAGTTTTTCAGAGTGAAGATTACAAAGAGGAGAAGGGGCTAATGATTTTAATATTTAACATTTTAGGGGTGAGTGGGGGAAGGGAAACCAGTGAAGGAAGGACTGGGGGTAGGAGCAATGGAATAGGAGAGGTTAAAGATTTAAGAGGAAGATTGATAGATGGAGGAAAGCTTGAGGTGATGAGAAGGTATTCAGAGCAGAGTACACAGCAGCATGGAAACGGGAAAGCGTGAAGTGTGACACATTTTTCAAACATTGTCATTTACTTAATAATGTTAAAGACTCTAAGGGGACTAGATTAGTCTACATAGCAGAGACAGGGCACCAATTCTAGTCAACAATTTAGCTATTCTTGTTTCCATTGTAGACTTTAATGTTTTCCCCAAACCTCAATTCTTCTTTTTTTTCTTTTTAAGTGGGAGCAAAGGAGGCAACTTCAATAATGACTGTCTCTTTATAAGTTGTTCTATGTCACAACCTAGATATTTAGATATATGTTAATGTCTATGAAAGTTATTTTAAATGCTATTAATAACAGTGGGATTAATACTGTTATTTTTACAACCTTACCTATTTTAATCAGTGTCACAGAAAAGTATAAGGAATGGTTTGCTACCGTTGTAAAATAATTCTGGTGAGCAAAATAATAAATCAAGCTATAAAAAGAAAATAAATTGAGTCTGTGTTGCTAGATTTCAAGTTTGGCGATTTTCTGTTGAGTGAATTTTTTATAGGGGATATTAATCAAATGGCTTTAACTGGGGAAAGGGACAGAAGAATAAGCATTGATGTTCTTACTCCTTTGATTCCTATTATAGACTGTCATACAAACTTGATTATCTAAGCATTTATATTCTACACTATTACTTTTTGTTTGGAGTATTTTATGCATTTCCTGAACCTGGAATATCTAAAATATGAAGGTACCCCCAAGTTTTTAAGTTATAACAAGATGATTAGGTGTAATTCCTTAGATGTGTTTTAATATTTGTATATGAATAAATGTGTAGATAGATATACTAAACAATTGGCATGAAGTTTCAGTTAAGCAAGATGAATAAGGTCTACAGATCTGCTGTACAATCGTACCTATACTCAATGATAACGTACATTTAAAAATTTGTTAAAAATGTAGCTCTCATGTTAAGTGTTCTTACCACAATAAAATAAAATTTAAATACATACATACATTCATACATTAAAAAATAAATGTAATGTCTATATAAACTAAATCAACTAATGGCTAAGAATGAATAAGGTGTTTTTTATATTGCATGGTAGGTACTACTGGAAAGTTTATCCATATGTTTTAACATGGTTTAGAGACCCCAGAAAACAGCCATGTGATCTTTTCCTACAGTATACATAACACATCAAGGTTATAGGTGCTGTGGAAGTCTACTATTTAGTATTTGCCTCCTTCCCCCAACTGAATATAGTACCTTTATTTCTCATATATGAATGTTCTTCTTTGCTTTGTTCCTTGATTTCATAAAGTCTTATTGCTGAAGTTAAGCTTCATTGGGTCTTCACAGCATTTCTTCTGTCAGCTCCATGGAATTAGAATATAGGTTTTCTTAACTTAAATAGCCTTTATGTCTATCAGTAGAGTTACATTTCTCTATCTTTTCTATGGTTATCTTACCATTAAACTTTAGGACTGAATTAGCAGGCTCAAATCTCAAAATCATGTGCTTTCGTCATGTGTGGAGATGACATTTTAAACCAAGAAAACTTTCTTTGACAATGGAAATATTTTCTGTCTACACTGTTCAGAACGGTAGTTACTAGCCACATGTGGTTACTGAACACTTGATATGTGGTTAGTGCAATTGAGTTAATGAACTTTTCATTTTAATTAATTTAAATTTAAATTGCTACATGTGGCTAGTAGCTTCCGTATTGAACAGCACAGATTTACACCATCAGAAAGCCATGCACTTAGAACTGTCTTCCAGACATAGAGATAAATGTCCAGTAATCCATTCACAGACCCCTGCATGGTATTTCTTATGAGATGGCATGAGTCTAAGGACCAGCTAGATTTTGTATACATTTTTATTCAAGGAACAGAATAAAGCTAACTAGATCACAGCATCGCACAATATTATTACACTAATATATGTGTAATTAGAGTCCCAAAAGGAGGACAGAAAAATATTTTTAAATATAATGGCCAATTATTTTTCAAATTTGTTCAAAACTATAAACCCATTGATCCCAGAAGCTCAGCAAGCCCCAAATGGTGGGGGGTGGGGGGGAGATATGAAGAAACTATATAAAATCACATTAAAATCAATTTGCTTACAGTGATTAAGAGAAAATGTGAAAAGTAGATGGGGGGAAAAAAGACATTACTTATAGGGAAAAATGGATAATAGACACATAAGACTTAAAGTCTGAGAAAGATGCAAGAAAAAAGAGGAAAAACATCCTTAAAGTACAGAAAGAAAAAAAAAAAGACTATCAATCTAGAAATCTATAACCAGTAAAAACAACTCTCAAAAGTGAAGGCAAAAATAAAGATTTTTGGGGCTTCCCTGGTGGCGCAGTGGTTGAGAGTCTGCCTGCCAATGCAAAGGACACAGGTTCGTGTCCCGGTCCGGGAAGATCCCACATGCCGCGGAGTGGTTGGGCCCATGAGCCATGGCCACTGAGCCTGCACGTCCGGAGCCTGTGCTCCGCAACGGGAGAGGCCACAACAGTGAGAGGCCCATGTACCGAAAAAAAAATAAATAAAAAGATTTTTTTTTCAGGCATACAAAAGCTGAAAAAAATAATTTACTACCACCGGCAGACTAAAACTTCAAAAATGTTAAAGGAAGCCCTCTGATAGAAAGAAAAATGATATGATAGAAATCTGGATTGGAAAAAAGGAATGAAAACATCATAAATAGTAGATATGCAAGTAAAAGGACTTTTTCCCCTTATTTAAAAAATTTCTTTACAAGATAGTTATTTTAAAATACATTAAAAATGTAATTTAAGGTTTATAACATGTAAAAGTAGCACAGAGGCTTGGGGATTGGAAGTATACTGTTGTAAGGTTCTTATGTTATATATGGATGGAATGGTATATTACTTGAATATAGGTTGTACACTACACTGTAAACCTTAAAGCAGGCAGCCACTAACAAGAAATGTATGGGGGCTTCCCTTGTGGCGCAGTGGTTGAGAGTCCGCCTGCCGATGAAAGGGACACGGGTTCGTGCCCCGGTCCGGGAAGATCCCACATGCCGCAGAGCAGCTGGGCCCGTGAGCCATGGCCGCTGAGCCTGCACGTCCGGAGCCTGTGCTCCGCAACAGGAGAGGCCACAACAGTGAGAGGCCCGCGTACGGCAAAAAAAAAACAAAAGAAATGTATAACTAATCCCCCAGTAAAGAGATGAGAATGGAATTTATCCCAAAACATATTTTAAAATATGGAACTAAAAGAAAGCTAAAACAGGGCCTCCCTGGTGGCGCAGTGGTTAAGAGTCCGCCTGCCGATGCAGGGGATACGGGTTCGTGCCCCGGTCTGGGAGGATCCCATATGCCGCGGAGCGGCTGGGCCCGTGAGCCATGGCCGCTGGGCCTGCACATCCGGAGCCTGTGCTCCGCAACGGGAGAGGCCACAACAGTGAGAGGCCCGCATACCGCAAAAAGAAAAAAACAAAAACAAAAACAAACAAAAAAAAAAGAACGCTAAAACAAATACAAAACAAATAGCAAATGGTATATTTAATCCCAGCCATATCAAAAACCACATTAAATGTAAATTTTTTTAACACTCCCAATTAAAAGGCAGAGCTTGTTATATTGAATAATCACATTGGTAAAGAACAATTGTGATATTTAAAAAAGCAAGAACCAAGAAATACCGTGCTAATGTCAACCAAGAGAAATCTGGAGTGATGTTAATAGCAAAGTAGATTTCATAGCAAAGAATATTATAAAGAGGATCATTTTATAATGATAAAAAGGTCAGTTTAGCAAGAGAACATGATAATCCTAACTATGCATCTAATAATAGTTTTAAATTGTATTAAATAAAAACTGATACAACTAAAAAAAACAAAGCTACAGATACAGTCAGTTTTCAATATATCTCTCTCAAACCATTAGAACAAGTAGACAGAAAATTAGTAAGGGGACAGAACACTTGAACAACACTGTTAACAAAATTGATGTTATGTATAGAACTCCCCATGCAATGACAAAATTAACATTATTTTCAAATATACAAGGATGATTTACCAAGATAGTTTATATTCTGGGTCATGAAACAAGTATTGATAAATTTAAAAGCCACAAAATATGTTCTCTGATCACAATGAAATTAAATTGAAAATCTGTACCAGAAGGATACCTACAAAATCCCTAAATATCTGGAAACTTAGCAACTTATTTCTAAATGACCTATGGGCCAAAGAATAAATCACAAGGGAGAAAGTATTTCAAACTGAATGAAATGAAGATGTGACATTGAAATTTATGGGATGCAGCTATGAAGCTTACTTAGAGAAAGATTTATAGCATTGAACATTTATATCAGAAATGTTATATAAAGTCTCAAATCAATGATCTATGTTTATATCCTATGAAGCTTGGAAAAAGAGCAATTTTAGCCATATAAAAGGCAGAAAGAAGGAAAAACTAAAGGTAAGAACAGAAATCAATGAAATAGAATACAGAAAACAGAATATATCAGTGAAATCAAAAGCTAATACTTTTAGTCAATTTGTTCAAGAAAAATGAGAAGGTACAAATTGTTAATATCAAGAATTAAAGATGAGACACCATTACATATCCTACAGACAGTAAAAGAATAATAATGAAAACATTATTAAAACTTTATGAAAATAAATTAAATGACTTAGATGAAATGGGCAAAGTCCTTGAAAGACACAAATTACCGAAGCTTACTAAAGGAAAAATACCATGAATAGTTCTATATCTATTAAAAATTTGAATTTGTAATTAAAAACTTTCCCAAAAAGAAAACTCCAGGCCCAGATGATTTCCCTTCCAAATTTCACTCATTATTTAAGAAAGAAAGAATAGTTCAATGGAAACTCTTCTAGACAGTAGCAAAGGAGTAAATACTTCCCAACTCATTCTGTGAGGCTGGAAATATCCTGGTACTAAAATCAGACAAGGGCATTAAAGAAAAAATAAAGTCCAATGATGTTCATGAATACTGATGTGAAAATTCTTAACAAAATTCCATCTAAATACATCCAACGATGTGTAAAAGGGATAATATATTATGATCAAATGGAGTTTATTTCAGGAGCAGCTGGTTCATTTAACACTCAAAGATCAATCAGTGTGATTCACCGTATTAACCAACATAATGGGGAAAACTATCTCAATAGATAGAGAAAAAGCATTTGACAAAATTTAACATCTGTAGAAGGAAACTTTCTCAGCCTGATAAAGGGCATAGATGAAAAGCCTAAAACTAACATCACACATAATGGTGAAAGAACTAAACTGTTTAGTGTTTTTATGGTAAAGCAGCAAGTTAAAGAAGCATTTCATTCCTTAACTTGCTCAGCTAGGTGGAACTGTAATTTCCTTGCTCCGTTTTGTGACATGAAACTTTTTTTTTTTTTTTTTTTTTTTTTTCTTTTTGCTGTATGCGGGCCTCTCACTGTTGTGGCCTCTCCCGTTGCGGAGCACAGGCTCCGGATGCGCAGGCCCAGCGGCCATGGCTCACGGGCCCAGCCGCTCCGCGGCATATGGGATCCTCCCAGACCGGGGCACGAACCCGTATCCCCTGCATCGGCAGGCGGACTCTTAACCACTGCGCCACCAGGGAGGCCCGACATGAAACTTTTTAATGCTATTTTATTGTGATGGGATCATGCCTATTACCTAAGGTAGGCTTTGCCATCTGTGAAAACTCAGTAAATGGAAAGCTAAAAAATTTTTTAAAACACATTATACATTGGGAACAAGAAAAGCATGTCCATTCTCACCACTTCTAGTTAACATTTTTTTTTTAACTTCTCAAGTAGGTTTTACTATTTGTTGAAGATATTCTCTGTGCCATATTTATAAACATAAATTTAATATACAATTGTCATACAATAATAAAAATAAATACTTTTTACTCTTTATCAAATGAATGTTTTCTTAAGAAAATTCAAGGGATGTTTTCAAGAATAGTTCTCATCTTGCCAGCAAGCTTTTTGTGGCAACCTAATTTTTTTAATTGAGGTATAGTTGATTTACAATATTATATGTTTTGCATGTACAACATAATGATTCTCAATTGTTAAAGATTATACTCCATTTATAATTATTATAAAACGTTGGCTATATTCCTTGTGCTGTATAATATATCCTTGTATCTTATTCTATTTAACATCTAACTGGAAATTTTAGACCATGCAATAGGCAAGAAAAAGAAAAATAAAAAGGATACAGATTGAATATGAAGAAATAAAACTATCCTTATTTGCAGACAACATGTGTGTGGAAAGTCCCAAAGAGTCTACCAAAAAACCTCCTAGAACTAATAAATGGTTTAGCACAGTTGCAAAATACAAAAATCGATTGTATTTCTGTATACTAGCAATAAACCATTAAAAATTGAAATGAAAACCAGTAACAATTAAAATAGCATCAAAAATATGAAATTCCTAATATATATCTGACAAAAATGTACAAGACCTGTGCACTGAAAGCTACAAAACATTTCTGAGAGAAATTATAAAAGACCTAAATAACTGGAATGATATACCATGTTCATGGATCACAAGACTAAGTATTATTAAGATTTCAGTTTTCCCCAAGTTAATCAATGGATTCAGTACATGACCTATCAAAATGTCACCAGGTGTTCTGAAGGAATTGACAAGGTGATTCTAAAATAAATTGAAATGTAGAGAACCTATAATAATCAAACTTTTTTTTTAAAGAACAATTTGAATACCTATACTCCCTGACTTCAAGATTTACTACAAATCCACATTTACTAGTAATCAAGACAGTTGATTATTAGCATATACACACATACATACACACACACACCAGCACACCATTACATAACAAAAGATCAGAATAGAGGGTCTGGAAATAGGTTCAACATGTATGGTCAATTGATTTTCAACAAAGGCAGTTCAATGAGATAAGTGTAAACTTTTTACCCAGCAGTGTTTAAACAGTTGGATATCCATATGGAAAAAAAATTCTTTGACTCTTAATCTCACACCCTATGTTAAAATCAACTCAAAATGGATTTATTTATGTAAAATTCTAGAAAATGCAAACTACAATAATCTCTAGTGACAGAAAGCAGATCAGTAGTTGCCTGGGAACAAAGTGGGAAGCATGAATTATAAAGAGGCGTGAGGAAACTTTTGGGAATGATAGATATGTACATTATTTTGATTGTGGTAGTGGTTTCATGTATGTATATGTATGTGTGTGTGTATATATATAATCATATAGTACAATAAACAGCATATATTTAAAGTGTAAGTCAATTATGTCTCAGTAACACTATTAAATAACTTTCCTGTGTCAAGGCATTTGCTCTATTTTGTGTCATTCCATTGTATTTGGGGATATAAAATATAATACTAAGGAACCTTTTTGACCTGCTCAGTACACAGGTCTTGTACTTTTTTGTCAAATGTGTGCCTAAAAATTTGAAATGCCTAAGTACTTCCCCAGTCACACACTCGCTTCTATTTTTCAGATTGAATATGAACACAGAGCACCAGAGTGCCGTCTGGGTCTGAAGGAAGGCCGTCCATTCTCAGGGGTCACTGCATGTTTGGACTTCTGTGCTCATGCCCATAGAGACTTGCACAACATGCAGAATGGCAGCACATTGGTAAGTGGTGCTGAGGAGAGCTTAGCAGCATGTCCTGTTGAAGAGTAGAGGACTGGAAGTTAGCAGCATTTAGAGCAATATGTTTTCTGCCGGTGTCCCTGCAGAGAACAGTGTTTTCATGAATGATTGCTATTGCAAGGTGACATTGTTTTGCATAACTAGTACTCTCATAACAGGTTGGCATGTCACATTAGTGGAAAACTGTACTGACAAGCATGTGAAAATCATGGAAATTCTTGGTGCTAATCTAAACCAGTGACTAAGCCTTGCCAGCTACAATCAGGTGCCCAAAAAACTTCTTTCAAAATTCACTGTCAGATATCTAGTAGGTTATAATCAGTTAAGCAAAAAGCCACATATGAGCTAAGGTACCAGTCCAGCTTGCAGAGAAAAGTATAAATGAAAAATGCATCATCGATGTCACACCAACTACTACAGAAGGTTCAAAGTGCAAAAGAACCCATTGTAACTACATACTACAGTGGGTAAAATGGATTGGTCCTTGTATTTGAAGGCTTTGGTAAGGGGAGAAAATGGATCCGTCTTGGGGGGAGCAATGTTGCATACCATCAAAACCCAGGGTGTGGCCTTGCACCTAAAGAGATGACTCAGAGTGGAGATAAAGAATGAAAAAGCTCAAGTACAGAAACTATAAATTAATCAACCTAATGAGTTATCAACATGGATACAGGTGTAATTGAGGAAGATGACCAATGAGACCTAACATGGAAAATAGAAGGCAGGCACTATAGTTAAATTATAGTGTAGAAAAGAATTCAGAGAGATAGTAGGCAGTAGTGGAATTAATTCGAGGAATCTGGTGTGAAATTTTTGCTGAGAAACAAAGAAGGTATTGGATTAATGGTCTAGAGCAGGGGCTGGAAAAGTTTTCTGTTAAAAGCTTCGCAGGCCACGTAGGATCTCTGTCATATTCTTTGTTTGGGATTTTTTCAATAAAAAGTTCTTTAAAAAATGCAAAAAATACATTCTTAGTTCACTGGCCATACAGAAACAGGCTGCAAGGCAGTTTGGCCACAGGCCCTAGTTTGCTGATTTCTGATTCAGGAGACCAAACATGAGACTTATCATCCACAATATCTAACACCGTCACTCATCAGGTATCGAACACCTGCTCATTATTTGGAGCCTCTGCTAGATTCTGGGAAGTAGAAGAAATAAATGATAGCTGGAGCTATAGTAGGTCTTGAAGATAACCAGATTTTTCTCCAGCAAGGTGATGGAGAGTGGGCAGAGGATGAGAAAGTTTTTGAATGAAGGGGAATTTGTCTCTGATAGGTCACAGGTTCTGTGAGGTGAAATGGAAAGCAGCACTAGAGAGGTAGAAGCGAGTAGGGATAAATTGTGAGAAAAGATGACAAGTGCTCAGAGGCAAGGATTTGGGAAGACTTATGTGTACAAAGTGAAACGCTCGTTTTAATACCATTGCATGTTAAACTTATTTATAAAGGTAAATCTAATATAATCATCACATTCCTTTCAAGAGTATCTTTCAATGATTTTGTATTACCTTGGGTTTTAAATAACTGTGGTCGCATTTTCTCCATTAATTAAAAACACTAAATACTAAAAGCTAGTATTTTAAAACCAACAGTCTTTCATCAAAGCCAATGTGATTGTGGCCAACAAAAGAAAAAAAGTACTATCAAATTATCAAAGCAGCAGAAGTACCTTTTTTTTTCTTTTCAGAAGAGAAATGACTGAGAAGAGAAACAATAAATTAGATTTCATAAAGTACAGAGGAGGGAAAAGAAAGGTAGAAGCAGTGTTAACTTACATATTACCTGTATCAATCAAATCTTCAATTTTACATTATTTAGATTTCACTTTGGTATCCTGTGGAAATTTCTTAAACACAGTTAAGGAGAGTTAGCTGTGAGGAAAGATGTGAAATCTCTTTGTGTACAAAGTATGAGATGAGGCGAATATGATGTTAACAAAAGCAGAAGAAGTCATTTGGTAGAGGAAACTTGTAGCTTCTTTTTGAAGCTTCTTCCCTTAGTCAGAAATGTATGTGAAGAACAGGGTCACTGCAGGTAACAGTTCCTGATAGATTCAAAAAAAAAAAAAAGTCAACATGAACTTGTTTATCTTGATGTACATCTTGATGCAATTTTCATTAATAACAGACAATCATGGCTTTATGGTAACAAACCAATCTGGTCCAGTAGGCCAGCACCACAAATCTAAATACTGTGAAGGGAAAACACATGCACACATACACCAGCTGTCATCTGGACTGAAACTGAGTCTGTGCTGTCTTATTTCCCTACCAGGTATGCACCCTCACTAGAGAAGACAATCGAGAAATTGGAGGAAAACCTGAGGATGAGCAGCTCCATGTTCTGCCTCTCTACAAAGTCTCTGATGTGGATGAGTTTGGGAGTGTAGAAGCTCAGGAGGAGAAAAAACGAAATGGTGCCATTCAGGTACTGAGTTCTTTTCGACGGAAAGTCAGGATGTTAGCAGAGCCAGTCAAGACATGCCGACAGAGGAAACTAGAAGCCAAGAAAGCTGCAGCTGAAAAGCTTTCCTCTTTGGAGAACAGCACAAATAAGAATGAAAAGGAAAAGTCAGCCTCCTCTCGTACAAAACAGATCGAAAATGGAAGCCAGGTGAAACAGTTGGCAGGTAAATTTAATGTGAAGCATTGTAGATATATGTGTTACGTGACACTTATTTTAAAAATGAACATTGTTAACTTTGGAAGATTATGTTCAATCATGGTCTTAGTTCTGTACTGGAATTTTCTCTAAAGTAGCAAGGCCCAGGCTTTGTTCTTGGAGATGGTAGTGAGGTGTGGCATCAGCCCCAGTGTGAGGGAGAAGTTTGGATTTTATTCTATAATAAATGGCAAAGTTTTATGGTAAGTGATATGGTGAAATTAGTGTTAATCCATCAACGACAGACAAGCCAAATTAGAGGTAGAGGAACTAATAGTTTGGAGATTGATGCAGTAAACCAAGAGTGAAGTAATAAGAGCTTGAGTTTTGGTGGTAGCAATGAAGATATAGCATAAGATGACAGAAGCAAATTCTTCCAAAATGATTATCAATACGTTAGAATGAAGGAGAAAAAATATTTAAGGATGACTCCCAAGTTATAAGCCTAGATAATTAAAACAGTACTATTTATTGAGGTAAGTTTGAAAATAAGATTTATGAGGGAAGGTCAGGAGAATAAGATACCTTTCTTTAGCCATGTTGAGTCTGAGGTTTACGAGGGGAATCCACATATAGCTCTTAAAAAGCTTTTACCCATCAAAATAGATCACATCTGTAGTAGTAGCAATAGAGCATTATTTATCAATGATAGTGGATATTCTGTTTCTTGCTTTATCTACAGTTAATACTCTAAAAAGAGAAATCATACAATGTGATGTCCATATCCAAATTTCAGAGATGGTATTGGCCTAGCCATTAACAAAAGAAAAATGCATATCTTTTGCATTAGTGTAATGCTCTGCTTAGAACCAACCGTCTTTGCTTCACAAAGTCAAATCTCCCTACTGATTGATTTTGAAACTCAGGGATAAAACTAAGTAATTTAGAATAATATGTCAAAGATGTTTAATAGATATTTGTTGATTGGTTGACTTACACTAAGAGAAGTAAATCCTATCCACTCCCTGATATCTCTTAAGTTAGCTATAAAGTACAATCAGTTAGAACTTTGTGTCTAGTTCCTTCTAACTGGCCTCTGCAGTGATTGTTTCAGTTCTCAGGACTGCCACTGCGGCTCCATTTATCTGTTCTCATCTCATATTACTCTTTCTTTTAAGTGTGGTCATGAAACAGAAGTATGACTTTTAAAAGTTTCATTTACAAAGCTGTAAGTTCCTTTAAAGTTGTATCTACAACTGTGTAAATTTCCTTCCTGGAAAGCACGCTAATGAAATAGGGTTTGCCAATTGTATAAGGTGCTTTGGGTATTTAAATGAATGTCATTCTTTTACTCATAACATTGCTGAATCTTCCATAACAAATTTTTTGCTACATTACCTATTTAACATATTTGATTGCATGCCAGGCAATGGAGAAATAAAGTAAAATAAGACATGGTCCTTTCCCTCAAGGGACTACTTTGCAGTGAGGTGAGGAGGGGACTAAAAATGGATAATTCCAGTACATTATGACTGTTGCTTTATCTGACTGATGTTTGCAGTGGCTATGACAAAGTATTACAAAAGCACTAGAAGTTGGGTTTATAGACGGCTTCCTTGAGGAAGTGATAACTATGTCAAGGAAGGGCAGGGAGATGGGGAGGAGGGGACAGGGCACTTCAAGTAGAGAGTGTGGCTTGATCAAATGCGCAGAAGCTCCAGAGAACACGATGCTCTCAATGGAATGGCTTTTGGATGTTTTATTACATTTTTCACCATTTACCAAAATGTACTGCTGTGTGCTCTGCCATTTTATTTCTAATGCTCTAGACACAAAAAATTGTGCCAGACAGTGATTAGAGAGCTGTGACATTGTTCTTGTCCTCGTGTGATGGGTGTTGCATAATTCTAGTGATGGTTCTCACATACATGTAGACATCCTCACTAGTTCTCATAAAGTGCTGATCGAGCATGTTTGTCCTTGCTCTCTCTTATCCTGTCCACAGAACTTCTGCGACTTTCAGGACCAGTCGTGCAGCAGCCCCAGCCCCAACTGCAGAAGCAGCTTCCACAGCCACAGAAGCAGCCACCACAGCTGCAGCAGCCACATCACCCCTTCACTGATAACCCTCAGTCAGAGTCTGTCAGCTCTTACACTTCTTCTGGATCCACCAGTCTATACACGAGAAGGCCCAATCCAGTTAGTCCTTATCCAAGCTCTTCACACACTTCAGATATTTATGGAGGCGCCAACCCTATGAACCTCTATTCCACCTCATCCCAAGCTGCAGGTTCATATTTGAATTCTTCTAATCCCATGAGCCCCTACCCTGGGCTTTTGAATCAGAATAACCAATATCCATCATCATATCAATGCAATGGAAACATATCAATGGACAAGTGCTCCCAATATCTGGGTTCCTATTCTCCCCAGTCTCAGCCCATGGATCTATACAGGTATCCAAACCAAGATCCTCTGTCTAAGCTAAATCTACCACCCATCCATACGCTTTACCAGCCGAGGTTCGGAAATAGCCAGAGTTTTACTTCTAAGTACTTAGGTTACAGAAACCAAAATATGCAAGGAGATGCCTTCAGCAGTTGTACTCTTAGACCAAATGTACACCATGTAGGTACATTTCCTCCTTATTCCGCTCATGAGATGGATGGCCACTTCATGGGGGCTGCCTCTCGATTACCACCCAATCTGAGCAATCCAAACACAGACTATAAAAATGGTGAGCATCACCCATCTTCTCATTTAATCCATAACTACAGTGCAGCTCCGAGCATGTTCAACAGCTCTCTTCATGCCCTGCATCTCCCAAACAAGGAGAATGACATGCTCTCCCACACAGCGAATGGGTTATCTAAGACGCTTCCAGGTCTTAACCATGATGAAACTGCTTCTGTCCAAGAAGGCTTCCACAAAGTACACGATGCTGGCAGTCAGGAAAAGCAGCCTTGTGCTGCTGAGGACAATGACGAGGTCTGGTCTGATAGCGAGCAGAGCTTCCTGGACCCTGACATTGGGGGAGTGGCTGTGGCTCCGACTCATGGGTCCATTCTCATCGAGTGTGCAAAGCGCGAGCTGCATGCCACAACCCCTTTAAAGAATCCCAACAGGAATCACCCCACCAGGATCTCACTCGTCTTTTACCAGCACAAGAGCATGAATGAGCCAAAACATGGCTTGGCGCTCTGGGAAGCCAAAATGGCCGAGAAAGCCCGCGAGAAAGAGGAGGAGTGTGAAAAGTATGGCCCAGACTATGTGCCTCAGAAAACCCACGGCAAAAAAGTGAAACGGGAGCCCACTGAGCCGCATGAACCTGCCGAGCCCACTTACCTGCGCTTCATCAAGTCCCTTGCCGAAAGGACCATGTCCGTGACCACAGACTCCACAGTAACTACATCTCCATACGCCTTCACTAGGGTCACGGGGCCTTACAACAGATACATATGATGTCGCCCCTTGTGTTGGTTACCTCATTTGAAAAGACCACAACCAATCTGTCCATAGTGTAGTTCTCATGATGTGGGCAGTGGGGAAAGGACACAGTATTCCTGACAAATGTGGTGAGATGAACCTCAGCTCACCAGCAAAGAAAGAGGTCATCTTACCATAGCACTTAATTTCCACTGACTCCTAAGTGGTCACAGATGGAATCTAGGCAAAAGACCAAAGCATTCTATGCAAAAAGAAGGTGGAGAAGAAAGTGTTCCACAATTTACATTTTTAAACACTGGTTCTATTATTGGACGAGATGATATTTAAATGTGATATTTTTCCCCCTTACAACTCTACACATTTGTGACCACTTTTAATAATACCAAGTTTGCATAGTCGTGGAACACAAATCAAACAAGTACTGTAGTATTACAGGGGCAGGAATCTTAAAATACCATCTGGTGCTGAATATACAATGTACTGAAATACTGGAATTATGGCTTTTTAACATGCGGTTTTTACTGTAATCTTAATATTAACTTTTATTTATCAAAATAGCTACAGGAAGCATAAATGAATAGACAGCAAAACACTGAATTTGTTTGGATGTTCTAAGAAATGGTGCTAAGAAAATGGTGTCTTTAACAGTTGAAAATTAATGCCTTTATATCATCAAGATGCTATCAGTGTACTGCAGTGCCCTTGAATCATGGGGGTACCTTTTCATTCAAGTTTTTAATCGTAATTACCTATTCTTACACAAGCTTAGTTTTTAAAATGTGGACATTTTAAAGGCCTCTGGATTTTGCTCATCCAGTGAAGTCCTTGTAGGACAATAAACATATATATGTACATATATATATATACACACAAATATGTATATGTGCACAAACATGTATATCTATAAATATTTTAAATGGTGTTTTAGAAGCACTTTGTCTACCTAAGCTTTGACAACTTGAACAATGCTAAGGTACTGAGATGTTAAAAAAAAAAAAAAAGTTTACTTTCATTTTAGAATGCAAAGTTGATTTTTTTAAGGAAACAAAGAAAGCTTTTAAAATATTTTTGCTTTTAGCCATGCATCTGCTGATGAGCAATGTGTCCATTTTTATTATAGCCAGTTAAATCCAAAACGGGACTTATTGGATTCAAGGGAATACATTAGTCCACAAAATACATGTTTTCTGGTGCTCATCTCACATGCTATACTGTAAAACAGTTTTGTACAAAATTGTATGACAAGTTCATTGCTCAAACATGTAGAGTTTTATGAATTTTCTGTTAACTGCAGGTAGTGATTAACCGCATGCTACAGACTCAACAAAGCTAGTTCACTTAAGCAATGCTATTTTATGGATCTGTATGCTCTTCAGCGCTGCCTTTGTGTTGATAATTGTACATTGTGATGTTGTCATTTCTTAGCTTAAGTGTCCTCTTTACCAGGAAGATTGAGCAGACTGATGCCTGCATAAGATTAATAAACAGGGTTAGTTCCATGTGAATCTATTAATTAAAAGAAAAAAAAACAGGCAGCTGGTTTGCTGTGGTGGTTTTAAATCATTAATTTGTATAAAGAAGTGAAAGAGATGTATAGTAAGTAAATTAAATTGTAAACAAAACTTTTTTAACGCAATGCTTTAGTATTTTAGTACTGTAAAAAGAAATTAAATATATATATATATATATATATATATATATATGGATTTGAAGCAGAATTCACATCATGATGGTGCTACTCAGCCTGCTATAAATATATCATAATGTGAGCTAAGAATTCATTAAAGGTTTGAGTGATGTTCCTATTTGTCATATACCTCAACACTAGTTTGGCAATAGGATATTGAACTGAGAGTGAAAGCTTATAGCATTGTGTACCATCATTTTTTTTCCAAGTCTTTTTTTTATTAAAAAAAAAAAAGCATACCTTTTTTCAATACTTGATTTCTTAGCAAGTATAACTTGAACTTCAACCTTTTGTTCTAAAAATTCAGGGATATTTCAGCTCATGTTCTCCTTATGCCAACATGTCACCTGTGTTTATGTAAAATTGTTGTAGGTTAATAAATATATTCTTTTTCAGGGATTTAACCCTTTTATTTTGAATCCCTCCTATTTTACTTGTATATGTCCTGATGTAACTAAAACTAATTTTGTAAATCTGTTGGCTCTTTTTATTGTAAAGAAAAGCATTTTAAGAGTTTGGAGAATCTTCTGACTGTTTCAAGCAGAAAAAAATTACATGAAAATAGAATGCACTGAGCTGATAAAGGGAAAATTGTAAGGCAGGAGTTTGGCAAGTGACTGTTGGCTAGAGTCCTTAACTCTCTAAATAAAGATGTTTTGATCCTGTAACCAATACAGGCACAGATCCACGAGGACTTCTCTACACAAACAAAACACTTAGGGGGATGGTGTGCAATCAACTGTACAATTATGTCTTAGTCTGTGTACATTTTTGCTTACTAACATTTCCAATAAATTCTTAATCAACAGAGGCCTTTGAGTTTTATTGGTCAAATCTTTATAACATGGCTTTTGTCTTTTAAAAAATTTCTCCAGTTTTTGGCTGTAATCAATTTACAGGCATTTCAAGAACATTTGTATTTGTCAAACTGCATGATTTTAATATTTTGCATATACCATATATCTAACCCCAAATATTTGATTACTTCATGCACATTTGTTGGTTTTGAGTCAGCCATCCCAATATGAGTGAATATTTGGTTTCTGTATCATCCACTGTCATTTGTCAAACTGCTGGCCAACAAGAGCAGGAAGTGTAGTTCGGGGGTTTGAGGAGAGGTTAGGTAGGGAGGAAGAGAGGAAATTGAGTGGCATATTGTAAATATCAGATCTATAATTGTAAATATCAAACCTGCCTCAGAATGAATGGAAAGCAGATCTCCCATTTGCTTATATAGGAATATCAGGTTGACTATATAGCCATACTTGAAAATGCTTCTGAGTGGTGTCAACTTTACTTGAATGAATTTTTCATCTTGATTGACGCACAGTGGTGTACAGTTCACTTCTAAAGCTAGTGGTTAACTTGTGTAGGAAACTTTTGCAGTTTGACACTAATATAATGAATTCTGTGTGCATTTTTCTACGCTTTTTTAAAAAACAGTTTCATTTTCATGAGATGTTTGGTTGTCTATAAAAATCTGAGGATGGTTATAAATACTGTAAGTATTGTAATGTTATGAATGCAGGTTATTTGAAAGCGTTTATTATTATATCATTCCTGATAACGCTATGTGAGTGTTTTTAATAAAATTTATATTTATTTAATGCACTCTAAGTATTGTTGAAGTTTCTATTTACTGCCTGAATTACTGCCACCTCAGTGAGGCAAAAGGGAATGAAAAGAAATTGCTTTTTAAAGATACTTTGTAGATGGTGATTCTTAATAGTGAACTATAAGGTGACATCGAAATAATTAAGGCCAACATATTTCTCTAGTTATTCAACTTTGTTTTCAAGCTTACTTGTTAGCCCCTTCACTTTGCATGTGTAGCCAGTGTAAGTCAGGAGTGGTGTAACAGCACTTCTGCTGACCACAGGCTGACCATCCCTCCTGGTGTAGAGTCTGAGGGCTATCGGTGACAGCAGGGACGCCAGGGTTGAGTTCATAGGTCTAAGGCCAGCCCTGCTCTCAGATTCTCATTGTCCTCTTCAAGTCCACCCTTCAAGGAAAATTCCTCTTCCTGTCTATCGGAAAGGCAGGCAATATTAGGCAGTGGGAGTGGGAAGAGGTAGCCTGGGAGGCACCAGACAAATGTGCATGTCCTCACCCACCCCACATGGCTTCAGGGAGCCGGAGGCTAGATTGTCCTCTCTACTCCTTCCCCTGTCATGTCAATCACCCCTCACATAACCCCAGTGCACTCCTGCCGAAACACTTTCTAGAAACACAAGATATCAAACACAGTTACTAGTTCTACTTAGACTGAGTCTTCCAACACTCACCCTGACCCCTTCCGAAATTGGTAGGGAAGTCATTTACATCATGCCTGAAGTAAGGGAATTCCCTTTCCCATACTTTTCTCCCTGTTCAGCCTGGGTCAAATAGTCATGCCTGAGCCCAGGAAATCTTTGAACTCATAGCCTGGGTGATTTCTCCAGCACTCTACTCAAAGCCAGGATGTTAAGAGGAGAAGCAACATCATCATTAAAAAACAGTGGTTCACCAATTTTTTTTTTTTAATTTCAACCCTCTGGGGGTGTTGTCAACACTCATTTCATGATCCATCCTCTGGTTGGACCTTGGGAACCTCCCACTCTTCACATTTGCTAGTCTCCACTGTGCAGGGCAAGGGGAATTTAAGGTTCTGTGAGCACAAAAACTTTTCCTGCCAGGGCCCATCCAGATCCCACTGGTGGAGGCTGGTGATGCCAGTGCCCTGTAAATGAAGGTGCAGGCAGCCCTGCTGCTTCTAAGCCCGCAGGTGGAGAGGGGAGATAGCTGGCAATAACAAATGAGCCAGCATCACAAAGCTTTATTGACCCCTTGCCTCCTCTGGAAATAATTGCCGAGAATGAACCTTTTCATGCAAGCAGGCATGCACACAGCTGCCCTGTCACACAGTACCACTTGCTCCTTTCCTTGGTCTCTTCAGTTGATCTATCCTAAAAACCCTCCCTCCCGCTTTGGGTAATTCGAGCTTCTCTTCGACTCCTGCCTGATTCTGCTCTGTACCAAATCAGCTATGTAAGAACCAGATTCAGTGAGAAAAGACCTTATTCATCAAGGAATCTTCTCAAGCTTCAGAGAATTTTTATTTGGTTTTGTTGGTTTAAAGGCCACCTGGAGGTGAATGTCCAGCAAAAAAAAAAAAAAAAGGAAAGTTGGGGGAGCATCTTTTCTTTCAAATCAATGCAGGGGGAGAGTGCGAGCCACATGAAACACTTGCTAACTAACTTCAGTCACTGGGCTTTGCGGTAAGGGGCGAGGTTACTTCCTCCCTGCCTTCTTCCCTCTCTCCGCTGAGAAACACTCTCTAGTTGTTAAAGTGGTGAGAAAACGTTCGCAAAAAAACCTAGAAGAGAATTAACCGTAATTATAGATTATTTCAGTTTTATCAGCACTCTTAAGTTTTCGAAGAACAAAAATACTTTTATTCCCATATTTTTGAGGCCACGTGCCTGCATTTCCCTCTCTCTTACCAGGCAATTTCTCACAAATGTCTTTGCTTCTCTGGTACAACATTAATTCCCTCTTGAAAGGAGCCTCTCTTTTCCTTGCACACACGCTGCACTAGTATGCTTTCTTTGGGGGCTTCCTTTTATGCTTTTTCAAAAGGAATTTCTCGACTCACATTGACATTTTCCTCTCTAGTCAATTCTTAATTCAAACTGAAATGAGATTTCTCCTTAGGTGATGAGTAAAATAGTAGTTACAGAGAGATACTCCACTTCTTCCCTACCCCCACAAGAAGGAATTCAGGTCATTTAAATTCACAGAATGAAGGACTTCTAGGCATATTCACCAAGCACTTGCTTTATATTCCTTGCACAGCATAGTCACAGTAATAGAAATCTGGGTGGTGTAGCTTGAAACTTGAAATGCCCCTGGTTCCCTAACCCCTCTCTCATGGGTAGCTCTTGACTGAGCTTTAAGAAACACGATGAAGTACCGGCAGAAGTGCAGCAGAAAGCACCTGGCTTTGGATGCAGTAGTTTTACTAGTTAAGCTTCATCTGTAAAAGTCCGTAAAATAGTACATTCCTCACAGGGACGTGGTAAGGATTAATGGGAATGTAAAACTTTAAGTACAAACTCAAATACACAGTTATTCTTCCAAAGTTTTTCCTTTCCCTCCCTCCCTACCCTTTGCTTCCTGCTAGAAGGTGCATCCCACTGACCACACGTTAGTGCCCACCCAGCTGACTTCCCACAACACGACCCCGAATTCCCTCGCCTGACCAAACAGGTTTGCATAACAGTGTAAGAGCTCTTGATTATGAAGCAGCACTAGGACCTCCAAGCTAGAGAGAAGACAGTGACAAAACAAGGAAATAATCCTCTGTCCTATAATCTTATTAACCCTCAAATTAGTTTTCAGATGAGGTAATACTCCCCTAGTGACTCTGTGAAAATTCCAGTAGTTGGAGTGACATCACAGTTTCTAAGATACCAAATACACACCAAAGACTAATAAGAAGCTCAACCAATTTGAGTTAAAAGCAGAAGGAAAAAAAAAATTAACCAAAGGGAAAAAATAAATGATTGAGGAAATTATATTTTTATTTCCTTTCCTTACAATGTCATCTACTAACAGGTGTATTTCGTGGAATTAGTGTTTATAATATCCATGTTTCAAATACATGTATTTGAATAAAATATTTTTAAGGCAGAGTATATTAAAATGGAAGAGAGTTATGTTCCAAATATTATGTACCATTGATTTTTTTAATTTTTGTTTTTATATTCCCTAGGAGATGACCTACAATAAAGAACTATAGCTCTGGGTTCAAATCCTGGCTCTGCGTTACTAGCTGTGCAGCCTTGGGCTATGTGCTAATCTGTCCTGTATTTTCCTCAATTTCCACATCTGAAGAATGAAAATAATAACAACTGTGTCACAAGGTTGTTGTGAGGAATACACGAGTTCAAAGCACATCAAAAGAACTAAAAAAACAAAATTAAAAGCCAGATATTATAGTTATGTTAATTAGTTGAGCTGAAGCTGAAATTTCCTACCATAGTGGTTTTATTTTATGCATTTTCAAGTCATTAGTGAAAAAAAGGAAGTACATTTTAACTGTACAAAGTCATGGATGAGCAAATTTGAATGAGACCTTAGAGATCACCTTTCCCAACACCTGGTTTTATATAATTATTCATTCATTCACTCATTCATCCATTCATTAAGAAATAGTTTTAAACACTCACTCTTAAAAATGGTGTCACGTGCATTTCTGGGAGTTAGGCATCCAGCAATGAGCAAAACCAATAAGTCCCTATCCTCTTGGAGCTTATATTCTAGTTAGGAGAGAGAGAGACACAGAATAAAGTAGCTAAGTGCACAGAGGAAATGTAAGGCAGGGTAAGGGAAAAGGGAGCAGTGACTATTGGGAGGGATGCTGGATTTTTTAAATATCAGTTTGTCAAGGAAGTTTTACTGATAAGGTAATATTTGAAGACAATGAAGATACAAGCCATGTGGATATTTGAGAAAGAGTATATCAAGCAGAGAGAAACAGCAAGAGAAAAGCCCTAAAGTGGGCTAGCAAATATAGGAAGGTTGTGGCTGGAGCAGAACAAGCAATGAAGAGAGCGGTGAGGATAAGTTTAGATGGTGGAGGGGTTCCCTGTTATAGAGAATTGTAAGTCCTTTGGCCTTTACTCTAAGATGATGATATTAGAGGGTTCTCAAAAGAGGAGGAACATGACCTGATTAGCGTTTTAAAGGATAACTCTATGTTAAGAATGGATTTTAAAAGGCAAGACAGATCCAAGCTCATGAAGTTAATAAGTCATGTCAAAATTTTCATCCAAAACGTTCTTTTCCAAGACACATAATAACTAAACTCTCTAAAGCCAAAGAAAAATAAGAATTGAAAAGAGGCAAGAGAAAAAAATTCTCTCATGCAAAGGAACCCACATAAGGCTATCAGTGGATTTCTCAACAGAGACCTCACAGGTCAGGAGAGAATGGAATGACATAGGCAAAGTATTAAAGAAAGAAACTGCTAATCAACACTATTTTACCAAGCAAAGTTGTTCTTCAGAACTGAAGGTGAAATAAAGACTTTCCCTAATAAACAAAAGGGAATTGATGACCATTAAACCAGCCTTAAAAGAAGTGCTGAAATGAGTTATTTGATTTGAAACAAAAGAATGCTTACTAGTAAAAAAAAAAAAATGATTACTAGTAAAATGAAAACATAAAAATATACCACACATTGGTAAAGATTAGCAAATAAATTCAGAATACTCTAATACTATAATACGGTGATGTGCAAACTACTTAATTCTAGAGTAAAGATTAAGGCACAAAAGCATAAAAACAGCTCTAGCTTCAAAAAGATGTTAATGGATACACAATTTTTTAAAAAATGGTTAAAGATGACATCAGAAACATAAAAGAGGGAGAGAGTAAAAATATAGTTTTTATATGCAGTCAAAGTTATCAGTGCAAATTAGACTGTTATATATACAAGATGTTTTGGGATTTCCCTGGCAGTCCAGTGGTCAGGACTCAGTGCTTTCACTGCCGTGGCTCTGGGTTCAATCCCTGGTGAGGGAACTAAAATCCCACAAGCTGCATGGCGTGACCAAAAACAAAAACAAATAAACAAAACAAAAACAAAACAGATGTTTTATGTAAACCTCATGGGAAATACAAAGTCAAAATCTACAACAGATACACAAGATAAAGAGAAGGGAATCAAAGCATTCCACTACAGAAAGTCATCAACTTACAAAGAAAGGCAGGGAAAAGAAGAAGAGAAAAAAAAACCTGAACTTCAAAACTTACCTACCAATAATTACTCTAAGTATTAATGGACTGAATTCTCAAATGAAAAGGCACAGAGTGGCTATATGGATGAAAAAAACAAGATCCAACTATATGCTGCCTACAAAAGACTCACTTCAGCTTTAAGGACACACATGGATCAAATGAAGAGTACACATATTCCATGAACATGGAAACCAAGAGAGCAGGGGTAGCTATATATATATCAGAAAAATAATAGACTTTAAGCCAATAACAATATCAAGAGGAAAACATGGACATTATAATGATAAGGGTGTCAGTTTATTAAGAAGATTAAAAAAATCATGAGTATATACGCACTCAACATTAGAGCACCTTAAATATATTAAGCAAATACTAATAGGTCTGAAGGGAGAAATAGACAATAATGAAGGGGACTTCAATAATAGGGGACTTCAATACTCCATTTTCAACAATGGAGAGATACCAAGACAGAAAAACAAGGAAATGTTAGACTTGAACCAAACTTTAGACCAAATAAACCCACCAGACATATACAGAAGAATGGTCTAACAGCAAAAGAATACAGATTCTGCTCAAGTTCAAACGAAATTTTCTTCAGAACAGATCACATGTGACAAAACAAGTCCTAGCAAATATAAGAAGACTGAAATTATAAAAGTATCTTTTGCAGTCACAACGGTATGAAACTAGAAATCAGTAACAAGAGAAAAGCTGGAAAATTCACAAATATGTGCAGATTAATCAATATACTCCTGAAAATCCAATGGATCAAAACAAGAAAGGGTACAAATAGATGGAGAGATATACCATGTTCTTGGATTGGAAGAATCAACATTGTGAAAATGACTCTACTACCCAAAGCAATCTACAGATTCAATGCAATCCCTATCAAACTACCACTGGCATTTTTCACAGAACTAGAACAAAAAATTTCACAATTAGTATGGAAACACAAAAGACCCAGAATAGCCAAAGCAATCTTGAGAACGAAAAATGGAGCTGGAGGAATCAGGCTCCCTGACTCGAGACTATACTACAAAGCTACAGTAATCAAGACAGTATGGTACTGGCACAAAAACAGAAATATAGATCAATGGAACAGGATAGAAAGCCCAGAGATAAACCTATACACATATGGTCACCTTATCTGTGATAAAGGAGGCAAGAATATACAGGGGAGAAAAGACAGCCTCTTCAATAAGTGGTGCTGGGAAAACTGGACAGGGACATGTAAAAGTATGAGATTAGAACACTCCCTAACACCATACACAAAATAAGCTCAAAACGGATTAAAAACCTAAATGTAAGGCCAGACACTATAAAACTCTTAGAGGAAAACATAGGCAGAACACTCTATGACATAAATCAGAGCAAGATCCTTTTTGACCCACGTCCTAGAGAAATGGAAATAAAAACAAAAATAAACAAATGGGACCTACTGAAATTTAAAAGCTTTTGCACAGCAAAGGAAACCATAAACAGGACCAAAAGACAACCCTCAGAATGGGAGAAAATATTTGCAAACAAAGTAACTGACAAAGGATTAATCTCCAAAATTTACAAGCAGCTCATGCAGCTCAATAACAAAAAAACAAACAACCCAATCCAAAAATGGGCAGACAACCTAAATAGATCTTTCTCCAAAGAAGATATACAGATTGCCAACAAACTCATGAAAGAATGCTCAACATGATTTATCATTACAGAAATGCAAATCAAAACTACAATGAGATATCATCTCACACCAGTCAGAATGGCCATCATCAAAAAATCTAGAAACAATAAATGCTGGAGAGGGTGTGGAGAAAAGAGCACACTCCTGCACTGCTGGTGGGAATGTAAATTGATACAGCCACTATGGAGAACAGTATGAACTTTCCTTAGAAAACTACAAATAGAACTACCATATGACCCAGCAATCCCAGTACTGGGCATAGACCCTGAGAAAACCATAATTCCAAAAGAGTCATGTACCAAAGTGTTCATTGCAGCTCTATTTACAATAGCCAGGAGATGGAAGCAACCTAAGTGTCCATCACCAGATGAATGGATAAAGAAGATGTGGCACATATATACAATGGAATATTACTCAGCCATAGAAAGAAATGAAACTGAGTTCTTTGTAGTGAGGTGGATGGACCTAGAGTCTGTCATACAGAGTGAAGTAAGTCAGAAAGAGAAAAACAAATACCATATGCTAACACATATATACGGAATCTAAAAAAATAATTGGTTATGGATAACCTAGGGGCAGGACAGGAATAAAGATGCAGACGTAGAGAATGGACTTGAGGACACGGGAAGGGGGAAGGGTAAGCTGGGATGAAGTGAGAGAGTGGCATGGAATTATATACACTACTAAATGTAAAATAGATAGCAAGTGGGAAACATCTGTATAGCACAGGGAGATCAGCTCAGTGCTTTGTGACCACCTAAGGGGGTGGGATAGGGAGGGTGGGAGGGAAGGAGACATAAGAGGGAAGAGATATGGGAACATATGTATATGTATAACTGATTCACTTTGTTATAAAGCAGAAACTAACACACCATTGTAAAGCAATTATACTTCAATAAAGATGTTTAAAAAAGCCAAAAAAAGAAAGAAAGAAAGGGAAATCAAATAGCTTAGAAACAAACTAAAAAATGAAGGTACAACATATCAAAAATGATGGGATGATGCAAGAACTTTTCTAAAAGGGAATTTTATATATGCATATATTAATGTGTATATTATTAAAAAAAGAAAAATCTCAAATAACATAAATTTCAAGGAACTAGAAAAAAGGGACTAGAAAAAAGAAAAAATTAAGCCCAAAGTTAGCAGAAAGAGGTCAGTACCAAAATCAGAGCAGAAATTAATGAAATCGAGACCACAAAAACAATAGAAAATATCATTGAAATTAAAAGCTGTTTTTTTGAAAAGATAAAGAAAATTCATGAACTTTTAGTTAGGCAAACTTAGAAAAACTGAAAGAGGATGAGGACTCAAAATTAGAAATGAAAGAGGAGACATTACAACTGATGCCTCAGAAATACAAAGTATCATAAGAGACTACTAAAAACAATTATATGTCCAAAACTGAATAACCTAGAAGAAGTGGATAAATTCCGAGAAACAGAAAAATTCCTAGAAAGACTGAATCATAAAGAAACAAAATATGAACAGACCAATAATGAATAAGGAGATTGAATCAGTAATCGAACCTCTCAACAAACAACACTCCAGGACCAGACTGCTTCACTGGTGAATTCTACCAAATATTTAAAGAACAAACACCCACTTACATCAATGGATAGATCACCTAGGCAGAAAATCAATAAGGAAACAATAGCCTTAAATGACACATTCCACCAGGACTTAATATCTATAGAACATTCCACCCAAAAACAGCAGAATATACCTTCTTCATAAATGCACACAGAACCTCCTCCAGGATTGATCACACGCTAGCCACAAAACAACTGTCAAGAAATTTAAGATGACTGAAGTTATATCAAGCTTCTTTTCTGACCACAATAGTATGTAACTAGAAATCAATTACAGGGAGAAAACTGGAAAAAGCACAAACATGGAGACTAAGCAACGTGCTACTAAAAAAACAATGGATCAATGAAGAAATCAAAAAAGAAATAAAAAAATACCTTGAGACAAATGAAAATAGGAACACAACTTTATAAATCTATGGGACACAGCAAAAGCACTTCTAAGAGGGAAGTTTATAGCCATACAGGCCTCCTTCAAGAAACAAGTAAAGCTCCAACAACCTAACTTTCCATCTAAAGGGATTAGAAAAAGAACAAATCATGCCCAAAGTCAGCAGAAGGAAGGAAATAATAAAGATCAGAAAGGAAATAAATAACAACAGCAAAAAAAAAAACCCAGTAGAAAAGATTGATAAACTTAAGAGCTGTTTTTTTTTTTTTTTTTTTTTTTTTTTTCTTTTTGCGGTATGTGGGCCTCTCACTGTTGTGGCCTCTCCCATTGCGGAGCACAGGCTCCGGATGCGCAGGCCCAGCAGCCATGGCTCACGGGCCCAGCCGCTCCGCGGCATATGGGATCCTCCCAGACCGGGGCACGAACCCGTATCCCCTGCATCGGCAGGCGGACTCTCAACCACTGCGCCACCAGGGAGGCCCTTAAGAGCTGTTTTTTAAAAATTAAAAAAAAAAAAGATGAGCATTTATCCAGACTCATCAAGAAAAAAAGAGAGGGCCCAAATACAATAAAATTAGAAATGAAAGAAGAGAAGTTACAGCATATATCACAGAAATACAGTCATAAGAGAATACTATAAACTGTTATATGCCACTAAACTGAATAACCTAGAAGAAATGGATACAGTCCTAGAAACATATAATCTTCCAAGACTGAATCAGAAAGAAATAGAAAATCTGAATGATCATTCACTAGTAATAAAATTGAATCAGTAATAAAAAATTCCCAACAAACAGAACAGACTGCTTCACAGGGGAATTCTACCAAACATTTAAAGAAGAGTTAATATCTATTTTTCTCAGACTATTCCAAAAAATTGAAGAGGAGGGAATACTTCCAAACTCATTCTACAAGGCCAGCTTTACCCTGATATGAAAACCAGACAAAGACACTAAAAAAAAAAAAAAAAAAAAAAATTACAGGCCAAAATCCTTGATGAGCAGAGATGCAAAAATCCTCAACAAAATATTAGCAAACCAAATTCACCAATACATAAAAAGGATCATACATCATGATTGACTGAGATTTATCTCAGGGATGCAAGGATGATTTAATATCCACAAATCAGTCAACGTGATACACACATTAACAAAACAAAGTATAAAAATTACACGATAATCTCAATAGATGAAAAAAAATCAGTTGACAGGGCCTCCCTGGTGGCGCAGTGGTTGAGAGTCCGCCTGCCGATGCAGGGGATACGGGTTCGTGCCCCGATCTGGGAGGATCCCATATGCCGCGGAGCAGCTGGGCCCGTGAGCCATGGCCGCTGGGCCTGCGCGTCCGGAGCCTGTGCTCCGCAACGGGAGAGGCCACGACAGTGAGAGGCCCGCATACCGCAAAAAAAAAAAAAAAAATCAGTTGACAAAATTCAACATCAATTTAAGAAAAAACTCTCATCAAAGTTGGTATAGAGGGAACATATCTCAATATAATAAAGGAGATTTATGACAGACCCACAGCTAACATCATTCTTACTGGTGAGAAGCTGAAAGCTTTTCCTCTAAAATCAGGAACAAGACAAGGATGCCCACTCTTGTCACTTTTATCTATCATAGTGTTGATAGTCCTAGCCACAGCAATCAGACAAGGGAAAAGAAAATAAAAAGGATCCAAATTAGAAAGGAAGAGGTAAAACTGTCACTATTTGCAGATGACATGATATGATATATAGAAAACCCTGAAGACTCCACCAAAAAACTATTAGAGCTAATACGTGAATTCAGTGAAGTTGTAATATACAAGATTCACAGAAATCTGTTGCACTTTTTACATTAATAATGAACTATCAGAAAGAGAAGTCAAGAAAACCATCCCACTTATAATCAAGTCAAAAAGAATAAAATACCTAGGAATAATTCAACCAAGGATATGAAAACTATAAGACATTGATGAAGAAAATTAAAGACAATACAAATAAGTGGAAAGATACTCTGTGTTCATGGACTGGAAGAATTGTTAAAATGTCCATACTACCCAAAGCAATCTACAAATTTAATGCAATAACTATCAAATACTCATGATATTATTCACAGAACAAGAACAAATAATCCTAAGATTTGTATGGAAACACAAAAGACCCTGAATAGCCAAAACAATCTTGAGAAAAAAGAACAAACCTAGAAGTATCATACTCCCCAACTTTGGACTACACTACAAAGCTACAATAATCAAAATAGTATGATACTGGCACAAAAAGAAACATAGATCAATGGGACAGAATAAAGAGCCCAGAAATGAATCCATACTTATATGGTCAACTAATCTATGAAAAAGGAGGCAAAAATGTACAATGTGGAAAAGACAGTGTCTTCAATAAGTGGTTCTGAGAAAACCAGACAGCTACTTGTAAAAGAATGAAACTAGAACATTTTCTCACACCATATACAATAATAAATTCAAAATGAATTATAGACCTAAATGTGAGACCTTAAACCATAAAACTCCTAGAAGAAAACAAGCAGTAAGCTCTTTAACTTTGGTCTTAGTAATATTTTTTGGAACTGTTTCCTCAGGGAAGGGGAACAAAAGCAAAAAATATGCAAATGGGACCTAATCAAACTTAAAAGCTTTTGCAAAGCAAAGGAAACCATCAACAAAAAGAAAAGTCAACCTACTTTCCCCAAAATCTTGGGAGCAGATATTTGCAAACAGTATGTTTGATAAGGGGTTAATATCCAAAATATTTAAACAACTCAAAATTTAATATCAAAAATAAAAGCAACTCAATTAAAAAATGGGCAGAGAACCAGACCTAAATAGGCATTTTCCCCAAAGAAGACAGGCACATGAAAAGATGATCACCATCACTAATCATCAGAGAAATGCAAATCAAAACTGCAATATGATATCACCTCACACCTGTCAGAATGGTTATTAACAAAAAGACAACAAATAACAAGTATTGGCAAGGCTGTGAAGAAAAGGGAACCCTCATTCATTGTTGGTAGGAATGTAACTTGGTGCAGCCACTATGGAAAAAGTATGGAGGTTCTTCAAAAACTTAAAAATAGAACTATCATGTGATACAGCATTACATTCCTGGGTATTTATCTGAAGAAAACAAAAACACTAATTCAAAAAGAAATACACACTCTTATGTTCATTGCAACATTATTTACAATAGCCAAACTATGGACGTAACGTAAGTGCCCACTGATAGATGAATGGATAACACACACTAATAATACTCAGCCATAAAAAATGAAAATTTGTGACAACATGGATGGACCTGGAGGGTATAATGTTCAGCAAAATAAGACAGAAGAAAATACTCTAAGATTTCACTTACATGCAGAATCTAAAAAAACAAACAATTATAATGAAACAAACAGACTCACAGATACAGAGTACAAATTAGTGGTTACTAGAGGAGAGAGAGTGGGGGAAGGAGCAAAATAGATAAAAGGGATTAAGAGGTACAAAATAGTAGATTAAAATATGTAAGTTACAAGGATGTAATGTACATCACAGGGAATGTGGTAAATATTTTAATAACTTCCTCTTGCATAAAATATATAAAAATATTGAATTACCTGAAACTAATGTCAAACACAATTCAATAAAATGTTTTAAAATAAAAATGAAGAATTAACAACAATCCTTCTCAAGCACTTCCAAAAAATTGATGTAGACAGAACACTTCTAAATTTATTTTAGAAGGCCAGCATTACCTTGATACCAAACAAGACAAGGACGTTACAAGAAAATAATATTACTGGCCAATATCCTGATGTACATAAATGTAAAAACACTCAACAAAATATTAACAAGCCAAATTCAACAATAAATTAAAATAATCATACACAATGATTAGGTTGGATTTATTCCAGTGATGCAAGGAGGTTCAACATCTGCAAAATCAATGAATATGATATACCACATTAACGAAATGAAGGATAAAAATCATATGGTCATCTCAACAGATGTCAGAAAGGCATTCAACATCCATTCTGATAAAAACTCTCAACGAAGTGTGTATAGAGGAAATGTACCTCAACATAATAAAGGCAATATATGACAAACTCACACATACTCAATGATGAAAAGCTGGAAACTTTTCTTCTAAGATCAGAAACAAAACAAGGATGTCCACTCACCCAAGCCAGAGCAATTAGGCAATAAAAAGAATAAAAAGGTATCCAAATCAGAAAGAAGTTAAACAGTCACCATTTGCAGATACAGTATATTTTATGTAGAAAACCATAAAGACACCACCAAAAAATATTAGAACTAATGAAGGAATTCAGTAAAGTTGTGAGATACAAAAATCAACATAGAAAAATCAGTTGCATTGCTATATACTAAGCTATTGGAAAGAGAAAATAAGAAAACCATCCCATTTACATTCCTATTTACATCTGCATCTAAAAGAATAAAATACCTAGGAATAAATTTAACCAAGATTTAACCAATAAATTTAACTAAGACACTGATGAAAGAAATTGAATATACAAATAAATGGAAAGATATTCTGTGCTGATGGATTGAAAAAATATTGTTAAAATGTTTATGTTACTCAAAGCAAACTACAGATTCAATGTAATTCCTGTCAAAATTCCAATGGCATTTTTCACAGGTGTAGAAATAAATTATCCTAAAATTAGTATGGAACCACAAAAGAGCATGAATAGACAAAGCATTCTTGAGAAAGATGAACAAAGCTGGAGGCATCAAAATTTCTGACTTCACACGATATTACAAAACTATAGTAATCAAAACCAGATGGTACTGGTAAAAAAATCTAGACACATAGATTAATGGAACAGAACAGAGAGCCCAGAAGTAAAACCATGCATATATGGTCAATTAATTTATGACAAAGGAGATAAGAATATACAATGAGGAAGGGACAATCTCTTCAATAAATGATATTGAGAAAACTGGTTATCCACATGCAAAAGAAAGAAACTGAACCACCATTTACACCATACACAAAAACTAACTCAAAATGGATTAAAGACTTGAATGTAAGACCTGAAACTATAAAACTCACAGAAGAAAATATAGGTGGTAAACTCCTTGAAGTCAGTCTTCGCAATGATTATATGGATTTGACACCAACAAAGGCAAAAATTAACAAGTGGCACTAGGTAAACCAAAAAAGTTTGGAGAGATATCTCATGTTTGTGGATCAGAAGAATTAATATTGTTAAAATGTCCATATTACCCAAAGCCATCAATGAAGTCCCCATCAAAATTCCAATGGCAGGGCTTCCCTGGTGGCACAGTGGTTGAGAGTCTGCCTGCTGATGCAGGGGACATGGCTTCATGCCCCGGTCCAGGAAGATCCCACATGCTGCAGAGCGGCTGGGCCCGTGAGCCATGGCCGCTGAGCCTGCGTGTCCGGAGCCTGTGCTCCACAACGGAAGAGGCCACAACAGTGAGAGGCCTGTGTACCACCAAAAAAAAAAAAAAAAAAAAAAAAAATTCCAATGGAATTTTTAACAGAAATAGAAAAACAATCTTACAATTTGTATGGAACCACAAAAGATTCCAAATAGCCAACACAATCCTGAGGAAGAACAAAGCCAGAGACAGCACACATCCTGGTATCAAACTATATTACAAAGCTATTTAAAAGAAATTAAAGCTATTACAAAGAAATTAAAATAGTATTGTACTGGCATTAACATAACACAAGGACCAATGGAACAGAATCAAGAGCCCAGAAACAAACCCCCCACATATTAGGCAAACTAATATTTGAGAAGGGAGCCAAGAATACTTGATGTGGAAAAGATAGTCTCTTCAATAAATGGTGTTGGGAAAACTGGATAACCACATGCAAAAGAATAAAATAGGACCCCTATCTTAGACCATTCAGAAAAAAATAGCTCAAATGAATTAGAGACTTAAATTTAAGAACTGAAAACATTATACATGTAGAAGAAAACATAGGAAGAAAGTTCTCTGACATTGGTCTTGGCAGTGATTTCCTGGATAAGACAGCAAAACACAAGCAACAAAAGCAAAAACAAGTGTGACAACAAATTAAAAAGCTTCTGCACAGCAAAATAAACAATCAACAAAAGGAAAAGACAGTGTATGGAATGAGAGAAAATATTGGCAAATCAAATATCTGATAATCAAATAATATGAAAAGTACAGTAGTTCCTCCTTATCTATGGGGTTCCAAGACCTCCAGTGAATGCCTAAAACTGTGTATAGTACCAAACACCATATATACCATGTTTTTTTCCTATAATACATATCTATGATAAAGTTTAATTTATAAATTAGGCACAGTAAGAGATTAACAACAACTAATAATAAAATAGAATTATAACAATATACTGTAATAAACAGTATAGTAACAATATACTGTAATAAATTATAACAATATACTGTAATGCAAATGTGGTCTCTCTTTCCCTTTCTCAAAATATCTTATTGTACTGTATTCAGCCCTCTTCTTCCTCTAAGGATGTGAGATGATAAAAAGCCTACATGATGAGATGAAGTGAGGTGAAGGACATAGGCATTGCAACCTAGTGTTAGGTTACTATTCATTGGCCTTTTGACAATACATCAGAAGAAGATCATCTGCTCTAGGTGATCCTGGATCACTGAGCCATGACAATGTCAATGGCTGGGGATCCTGGCCAGGACAGAGCAGGCCTGTGTGAGATTTCATCATACTACTCAGAATGGTACACAATTTAAAACTTATGAATTGTTTACTTCTGGAATTTTCAATCAATATTTTTGGACCATGGTTGACTGTGGGTAACTGAAACCACAGAAAGTGAAACTATAGATAAGGGGGGACTACTGTGTATAAAGAACTCACACAACTCAATAGCACAAAAAACTGAACAACCCAATTGAAAAATAGGCAGACACACTGAATAAACAGTTTTCCAAAGAAGACATAGAGGGCCAACAGGCACATGCAAAAGTACTTGACATCACTAATCATCATGAAATGCAAATCAAAACCACAATAAGATATCACCTCACACCTGCTAGAATAGCTATCAGCAAAAAGACAAGAGAACAAGTGTTGGTAAGGGTGTAGAGAGAGGGGAACCCTTGTGCACTTTGGTGGGGATGTAAATTGGTGCAGTCATTATGAAAAACCGCATAGAGATTCCTCAAAAAGTTAAAAATAGAACTACCATATGACCCAGAAATCCACTTCTGGGTACATATCCAAAGAGATTGAAATCAGGATCTCGTAGAGATGTCTGCACTCTTGTGTTCATTGCAGCATTACTCACGATAGCCAAGATATGGAAACAACCTAAGTGTCTGTCAGTGGATGAATGGATAAAGAAGATGTGGTATAGATACACAATGAATATTAGTCAGAAGAAAGAAGGAAATCCTTCCATTTGCAACAACTTGGATGAACCTCGAGGGTATAATGTTGAGTGAAGTAAGTCAGACAGAGAAAGACAAATACTGTATGATCTCACTTACATGTGGAATCTAAAAATGTCAAACTCAGTAACAGAAAGTAAAGTGGTGGTCACTAGTCAAAGGGTACAAACTTTCAGTTATAAGATTAACATGTTTAGGCATCTAATGTACAGCATGGTGATTTTAGCTAATAATGCTGTATTACATACTTGAATGTTGCTAAGAGAATAGATCTTAAGTGTTCTCAACACACACACACACACACACACACACACATAAAGAAATATGACAGTTTGGAGGTGTTAGCTAAGCCTGTGGTGGTAATAATTTTGCAATATATAAATGTATGATATCAACACATTGCACACCTTAAACTTACACAATGTTTTGTGTCAATTAGATCTCAATAAAGCTGGGGAAAAAAGGTAAAGATGGAAACAAGGAGGTCAGATAGAAGAAGCCCACTGTAATAAGCCAAGTAAGAGACCAGGGTGATAGAGGTAATGAGAAGTGGTTGAATCAAGGATGTGGGTATGGAAGGAAGGAAGGAAGGAAGGAAGGAAGGAAGGAAGGAAGGAAGGAAGGAAAGGAGGGAGGGAAGGAGGGAGAGAGGGAGAGAGAGGGAGAGAGGGAGAAAGGGGGAGGGAGAGAGGGAGAGAGAGAGGGAGAGAGGGAGAAAGGGAGAGGGAGAAAGGGAGAGGGAGAAGGAGGGAGGGAGAGGGAGAGAGGGAGAGAGGGGGAGAGGGGGAGAGAGAGAGAGAGAGAGAAAGAGAAAGAGAGAAAGAAAGAAAGAAATAGAGGAAGAAAGAAAGAAGAAAGACCTCAAAGTTTTTGACTTGGGCAACTGGAAGATTGAAATTGTCATTTACTAAGGAGGAAAGAATGAAATTCAGACAGGAGGACTGTACAAAGAAAAGGTTAGGGGCTGAGGTGGGAAGAGTTAAGAGTTCAGTTTCAAAGATGTTGAGTTTGGGTTTCCCCGGTGGCGCAGTGGTTGAAAGTCCACCTGCCAATGCAGGGGACATGGGTTCGTGCCCCAGTCCGGGAAGATCCCACATGCCGCAGAGCGGCTGGGCCTGTGAGCCATGGCTGCTGAGCCTGCACATCCAGAGCCTGTGCTCCACAATGGGAGAAGCCACAGCAGTGAGAGGCCCATGTGCCGTGCAAAAAAAAAAAAAAAAAAAGGTTGAGTTTGAGATGCTTACCAGATATTCAAGTGGAGGTATTGAAAAGTCAATTGGAAATGAACTCTGGAGTCCAGGAAGAAGTGTGGTTGGAGATTCAAATGTAGGAGTCTCAGCAGAAGATTGTATTAAAGCCATTAGAATAGATAAAATCACCTAAGGAGGAGTGTAGATAGAAAAGATACTGAAGGACTGAGGCGTGGGCCATTCTAATACTCAGAAATGAAGACGTGGAAAAGAAACCTGCAAAGACTGAAAAAGAGCTGTTAATGATATAGGTGGCAGTGGAGGTGAGATGGAGAGGTTTTCTAGAAACCAAGTGAAGAAAGGATGATCAGCAGTGTTCAATCCTGCTGACAGGTCAGGAAAGATGAGGCATGAGAGTGGACCACTGGATTTAGAAATGGGGAGATCATGGTTTACATTCAAAGGAGTTGTTTTGAGGGAATGACATAGACCAGAGCCTGACTGGACAGAGTTCAGTAAGTGGAGAAGAGGAGGGGAGGGAGAGGGAGGGACTGGGAGTTCGGGGTTAATAGCTGCAAACTATTACATTTAGAATGGATAAACAACAGTGTCCTATTGCATAGCACAGGGAACTATAGTCAATATACTGGGATAAGCCATAATGGAAAAGAAGATAAAAAAAGAATGTATATATATATGTGTGTGTGTGTGTGTGTAAAACTGAGTCACTTTGCTGTACAGCAGAGACTGGTACATTGTAAATCAACCATACTTCAATAAAAAAATAAAATGAAATGAAAAGAAGTGGAGAAGAGGAGCTTCAGACAGTGGTTCTTTCAAGGAGCTTTGCTGTTAATAGAGAAGAGAAATGAGGCAGTGTCTGGAGGGTAGGTGGAAGAAAGGAAAAGGCTTTTGAAGCTGGGATACCATAGAGATCTCTGTGCGCAGATGGGAATGATCCCGTAGAGACGGAAAATTGATAATGCACCAGAAAGATTGAGGGGAGAATTCTGGTGTGATATACTTGTGGAGGCAAAGAGACTTCTTTAAATTTAAAAAAAAAAAAAATGCTGAAGAAACGGAGGCCTAAGGCAGGAAAGCAACTTGGCTGAGGTGACAAGGCAGCAAGGGATGGGCCCAGGGCTTCTGCTATTTCTTGCAAGAAGTTTCCCACCCAATCACAGCTACAGGCCCTGTAACTAAAGGCAGAAGGGACAGGGATGTAAAAGCCCACTGACTTGACAGATTCCACTGCTTTATTAAATAAACCCCATTTTATGACCATATATGTCCCATTTCTAACTAAAGTGGGGCTTTCTTCTTAATCAGAGGTGCTGGTAGGTCTTTCATATAGAAAGCTCATTCATAATTATGATAAAAATTTTGTATAATGACAGTTCATGCCTCGAATGCTAAAAAGCTCATTTGTAAATCACAAGTAGGTAAATATCCCTCCTACCCCAAATGTGTACATGTAATTTCTTAACCAGGAATCATCATTGTCATTCATATACACTACAAAGTCACAGACAGTCTAGTTCAAGTTAGTGTAGAACTTGGATAAGAGGAAGCTTTGCAGGTTTCTTCCTGTTTTTCTTCCTCTCTTCCTTCCTTCCTTCCTTTTAATATAATGCCATTGTAAACTTTAGGAAGATAGACATTTGAGGGAGAAAATAACTTTAAGTGCATTTTTAATAAAGTTGTCTATGAAATTAGGTTCAGCTGGAAGTTAAGTGTAAACTGTGCTGTGGTTGGTTGGTTGTTTCTTGGTCACTCCAGCTGCAGTAATTCAGTTTATCTAACAATTATTATCAGATAGTGTTATTGATTAAATTATCTAATCTCTTTGAGTTTGTTTACATATCTGGTAAATGAGAGATAACACACTTGCTGCAAAGTTGTTGTGGAGATTAAATAAAATTATTTACATAAACTAGTGTGTAGCAGAATGCCCAGAACAGAGTAAGCACTTAAGCATATCCTGTGTAGCCCATTTCCCTCCTTCTTCAATTCCATTTCAGGCAGTGGGGCTGGTAGGAGGAAAGCCAGAATCCCAGCTCTGCAACTTCCTCACCACCAACTGCTGAGCAGTTACTGCCAAGGTCTTTTGAGTTACAGAAAAGCTACACAAGCATCTGCCTTCAAAGACCTTAGTGCACGGTCAGGGTGGCAGGCTTTGAGAACGGCCCCTATCCCTGACAAAATCCCTTCAGGGGCTTCTCACTGGCTCCTGGGATCAAGTTCAACCTCCTGACCAGGGTTATAGGGTCCTCGGTGATGGGCCCCTGCTGTGAGTTCTGGTCACATTTCCTGCATCTCCTGCCCCTCCTCTGCCCCCTATCTTCAGTCCCATTTTATGCTCTAGTCATATCCAACTCTTTTTAGTTCCCCATGGTGACGATACTTCATGGAATGTTCCCCAATGCCCAATCCAGGCTTGTGTCCCTCCCCTGCAGCCCTGTCTCCCCTCTCACACCATTCATCAGGCTACAATGTGTTGCTTAGCTCCTTGAAAACAGGGTCAGTGGTCTCTAGGGGCCCCGGTTTACTCCCCACCTAATCTAGTGCCTGGCATGTAAGAGGAATTCAAATGATACTGAATAACGATTCCCTGAAAGATTTTATTATGAAAGTGTATTAATGCAAGGTTGCATAGGCTTGGAGCCCCATGAAGGCTGCTGCTATTAAGAGATATGGATAAGGAGGGAGACGCAGAGAACTGAGCAGCCTGGAAAGATGACACTTAAGCTACCTGGAAACATACAAGGGCTTTTGTGAGTAACAAGGAAGGCGGGAAACTCAAGAATAAAGCCTTGGACTTGAAAAGGGTGAAAAAGGACAAAACACAAAATGAAAGAAAAGCCAGAATCTAAATAATAATCCAGTTTATCAAAATATATTTCCTAGGTGCAAACTATGTTCGGGGCAGCTTGGAAGATAAATGAAAGCACATGAAGGAACCGCCACCCTTAAGTGGTTGAGGATGGGAGGTGGGATATGCCTTAGTATGAACAATGAAATAAAAATGTGAAATAAGTAGGTGCCAAATATGTGCTCAAACAGGCCTCTCAATTATTCAAAGAAACGAGGGGACACTAGGGGCGGCTGTTCCCAGTGGAGGCTGCACAGAAGAGGTCAGATCTGAGCTGGGCTTTGAAAGATGGAGGCATCCAGGCAGGTGAATGGATAGAGAAATACTGTCTGACAGGCCCTCTATTTTAGGAAGCTCCCTCAACAAACTACAGAATGGGACCCTTCTCCTCTGAACAGTTTTCTTTTACAATTACCAAACATAAAAGGACTTGGAGGCAAGTGGGTAGAGCAAACCAAATATTGGCTCTAAATTAACCTGAGTTTGATTCCTAGCTCTATGCCTTTTGGCACAATTTCCTCATCTCTCTCAAACCCCAGTAGTAGCGGGTCTCTTGCAAAGGCAGCCGTGAGGATTCCCATGGGTGAAGCATGGGAATGTGTCCAGCAAGATGCCTGGTGCAAAAGAAGGTTGGCTCTTCCAGACAACTCGGGAGGCTGCGGAGAATATGAATTTGTGCTTACTGGTTTAAAATCATTCTGAGACAAGAGGAAGTGGAACAGAAAAGGGGAGAGGCTGGAGAAAGACACTTTTTAAAGCGTAAGATCAGCAGAGGAAATAAGCAAAGGCCACAATCATAAAACCCTGGACAGTATATATCTTTTTTTTTTAACATCTTTATTGGAGTATATGTGTTTTACAGTGGTGTATTAGTTTCTGCTTTATAACAAAGTGAATCAGCTACACATATACATATATCCCCATATCTCCTCCCTCTTGTGTCTCCCTCCCACCCTCCCTGTCCTACCCCTCTAGGTGGACACAAAGTACCAAACTGATCTCCCTGTGCTATGTGGCTGACAGTAGATATATTTAAAAGCAACAGAGAGATAAAGTAAAGTGTTGAACTGACAGAGGACGCTGATGACACCGAGAGAACTCCCCAAAGGCTGAAGGCTTGAATAAGAATTAGGAAAGGGACCTAAGACAGAGGGCATCCATTTTTCCCCAAAACTGGGGAAGTGAAAGATCTAAACTAAGAGTTAAATGCTGGCAAAATCTGTAAAATCAGCAAAGAAAACTTTTTTTTTAATAAAAAACTGAAGGGAGGGACTTCCCTGGTGGTGCAGTGGTTAAGAATCCGCCTGCCAATGCAGGAGACACAGGTTAGATCCCTCGTCTGGGATCCCACATAACATGGAGCAACTAAGTCAAAACTACTGAAGTCTGCATCCCCTAGAGCCCGCACGTCGCAACTACTGAGCCCATGCACCGCAACTACTGAAGCCCACGTGCTGCAGCTACTGAAGCCCGGGTGCCTAGAGCAGAGCTTCAGTAGCTCTGCAACAAGAGAAGCCACCGCAATGAGAAGTCCGTGCACTGAAATGAAGAGTAGCCCCCTGCTCACCGCAACTAGAGAAAGCATGCATGCAGCAATGAAGACCCAACACAGTCAAAAAAAAAAAATTGTAGGGAAAAGGAGAATGGACACTTGAGGAGCATCTGGCCTCACAAAAGGACAGGTCATTGTGAGTAGCAAGGAAGGGGGATGAGTACAGCCTTTGCTGGTGCCAAATAGATGTCTCTGTCCTTGCTTGCCAATATCTTCTACAAAAGAATGCAAAAGCAGGAGTCAAAGCGAGGCTGGTGTATTTAAGGCCTATGAAAATGGAGACGGCCAAATGTTGGCCCAAGGAAAATCTAACAAGAAAAAAAATTTGCATCATTCTGAATGGTGTGTTAATAACAGCTGGGAAGTAAGCACAGTAAATCCCAGGCTGGGAAAGTTTGCCTCTGGAGAAAAGTTCCACAGATGCAGCTTACCACTCAACAGAGGAATCCAGTTCTCAACTGGGGCTGATTCAAACCAAGGTCACCACCTCCTACACAGATATTGAGAACAGCTGGTGTGGAGCTGACCTCTAACTGGGTCTGTGACCCGTGACTGTTGGGACCCAAAGACACAGGACATGGCTGGAGACAATTCTTCCTGGCTCTATCCTGAGGCCAAAATCTGTAACACACAGGCCGGGGGCCAGTTCCACTCATCCTCTTCTCCTGGGCTCTGGTCCCTGAATCAACCTTGGCAATGAAAGGGCAAAGACCCAAAGGGTCACATATATACAGTTCAAGATAGCAAAGAAGCTCTGGGCAGCTGTCCAATCACACGGTACAGATGGCTAAAAGACAGTCATCTCTAAATAAGTACCAACCCCACTTTTTCCCCTGGTTTGACCTAAATGCATATTCATTTAAAAACATTTTCTTAAAGGAATCCTATATGGAAGAGGCAAATGAGAGTAGCGGTCAGTGTAAACATGGGCATGGTTGACTGCAGGGCCTGGGTTCAAATGAGGGTTCCATCAATTATGAGCCTTGATTAACTAGCAAGCTAGTTAACTTCTCTATGTTTATCAAGAAACTGGGAGAATGATACCTACACCTCAGGAAACTGTTGAAACGGTTAAGTAAGATCATTCATGAATGTCAACTCTCAGCACAGTGTCTGTCACTATGTACTCAGTAAATGGTGGTTAGTGAAGGTTATTATTCCATAAATCTGGGATTTCACCTTGCATTGATTGACCGTAAACTAAAATGTTTTTAGAGTTTCAAAAGTTAACAAAGTTTGACTACAACTTCACTCAACAATATAGAGGAATCTCACAAAATGCTGAACAACAACAAAAAAGTACATATAGTATTATTTAATCCATAGAAGTTCAAGAACAGGCAAAACAAATACATGGGGTTAGGAAATCAGGGTACTTGTTACCCTTCAGAGAGAAGATAGGGGTTAGTGGTGGGTTTTGACTATCAGAGGGCATTTTGTTTCTGTATCTGGAAGCTGGTGACCTGTATGTATTCATGGGAAAACTCTCTGATCTATATACTTAGGATAGGTGCCCTTTTCTACATGTATACTTCATTATAAAGTTCACTAAACAAAATTTTTTAAAGATTTTTAAAGTCCTCTTTTTTCTCATACTACAGAAAACTTACTCCTCACATTCACTCATTCATTCCACAATTTTTTTTTTTACTGAAATGTAGTTGATTTACAGTATCATGTTAGTTTCAGGTGTACAGCACAGGGATTCAGTTATATATATTTTTTCTTCAGAGTCTCTTCCCTCATAGGTTATTATAAAAAACTGAGTATAGTTTCCTGTGCTATACAGTAGGTCCTTGTTGGGTATCTATTTTATATATAGTAGTGTGTGTATGTTAACCCCAACATACAACATATATGATAATCCCAATTGTCATTCCACAAATATTTATTGAACATCTACTGTGTGCCAGGCACAATTTCGGATGCATGCGATACATGAGCAAATAAGACAGAGTCTGCTTTCAGCTACAAAGGAAACTTCCTTTTCCAGGGAGGGCAAGAGGACAGCATGGTAGAGTGGGAAGAAGAATCCTGGCTAAAGCTTCTATTAATTTTCAGTTTCTTCATGAGGCAAATGAATGTGAGAAATGTGAGAAATTGTGAGAATTTGCCTCCTTTTCAGAGAATATTTGTGTATTTTCAACCTTATCAGGTAAAGAGAGAAACCTCTCCCCTGGGACCTCATAAAGAACACGTATTGGGGCTTCCCTGGTGGCGCAGTGGTTGAGAATCTGCCTGCTAATGCAGGGGACACGGGTTCGAGCCCTGGTCTGGGAGGATCCCACATGCCGCGGAGCAACTAATCCCGTGAGCCACAACTACTGAGCCTGCGCGTCTGGAGCCTGTGCTCCACAACGAGAGAGGCCGCGATAGTGAGAGGCCCGCGCCCTGCGATGGAGAGTGGCCCTCACTTGCCACAACTAGAGAAAACCCTTGCACAGAAATGAAGACCCAACACAGCCATAAATAAATAAGTAAGTAAGTAAATAAACAAATAAATAAATAAATAAATAAAATCAGAGAGAACATTTCCCTGCTGTGGTCAGAGGAAGTCCTGACTACTGAATAAAAGCACAGAGAGATGCAACATTGGTGCCTTTGAAGATGGGAGAATGAGGCTAAGAGCCAGGGAAGGCAGGGCTTATGAAAAAGGCAAAAAAAAAAAAAAAAAAAAAAGAACACATGTTGATCATGTGAGTAATGCCCTCAGTGATGTTCTCATAGCAGACGTTAGAAAGGCTTTCTCCCAACTCCAAATATGGCTCTCTATACACTCTTCACTTTGCCTTGTAGTTTCATTCATGGCTTCAAAATACTGAAATATGGCATAGTGCCTAAGGGTAACTTCAGTGAGGAGGCAACACAAAAAATATCAATTTCCATCAAAACTCCCCCAAAGCTACTCGAAATGAAGTCTAAAAACCTAAGATGAAGAGTGATGTCAACAAATGGTGGACTAGGTATCTCCAAGCCATCACTTCCCCACAGAAACATACACACACAATAAAATAACCTTATAGGAGTGCTGGAAAAAAAGTCAAAGGTCTACCAGCAACCAAGAGAATACCCAATCAAGAAAAAGTCACATTTACAATGGTAGGAAATTTTGTGCTGTTTTACTTGCCCTTGACCTACCACCTCCTGGGCGATGCAGAGTCCTTGGATGAGACAGAGTCTTGGTCTGGAAGAGGCAGCATCCCAGCTTCCAGTTCTCTTCCATGAACCAGAGGGTCAGAGCAGACCTTACCTGCAACATTCTAACCTGTCTGGGGTCTACCTGAACACCTGTTTCATCTAACTTAAATCTCAGGTGGGGAGAAAGAATGAGAGCTGCTCATGAAAGCTACAAGGCAACCAAGATTAGTAGGTGCACAGGGCCAGAGATTACTGGTGGAGACATATAATAGACCCTCAATGACCCTCAAAGGCCCTTCGCAGATGCTGGGTGAGACACTTTGGAGAAGTAAAACATTCAAAAGCAACCCTGTGTGTGGGGGGGCGGGGGGTGATTTTTAAAGTTACACATGGGCCCAGACAAAACTCATGCTCAGAAAAGACCTTTAGTTATCAACTCAGGCTTATCCCAAGGCCCAGAGCACACCTGGCTAATTAGTGAAGGACTACCCCAGCACAGAGCCAGTCTACAGTGACTGGGAGAGATTGCTGTTTTTCCAAATGCCTAATTTTCAACAAGTAAAAAATCACAAGGTAGGCAAAGAAACAGGAAAATATGGCCCATTCCAAAGAAGAAAATAAACTGGCAGAATACATCCCTTAAAAATGACAGGCATCAAATTTACTAGACAAAAAATGTAAAACAACTATCTTAACAACAAAACACAGAACCCAATTTTAAAATGGGTGATTATTTTGATATTGAGCTCCATGAGCTGTTTGTATATTTTGGAGATTAATCCTTTGTCTATTGTTTCATTTGCAAATATTTTCTCCCTTTCTGAGGGTTGTCTTTTTGTCTTGTTTCCTTTGCTGTGCAAAAGCTCTTATATTTAATTAAGTCCCATTTGTTTATTTTTGTTTTTATTTCCATTACTCTAGGAGGTAGGTAAAAAAAGATCTTGCTGTGGCTTATGTCAAAGAGGGTATTTCCTCTAAGAGTTTTATAGTGTCTGGTCTTACATTTAATTCTTTAATCCATTTGGAGCTTATTTTTGTGTATGGTGCTAAGTAGTGTTCTAATTTCATTTGCACTGTTTGTGGGGATGTAAATTAATACAACCACTATGGAGAACAGTATGGAGGTTCCTTAAAAAACTAAAAATAGAACTACCATATGACCCAGCAATCCCTCTATTGAGCATACACCCTGAGAAAACCATAATTCAAAAAGAGTCATGTACCACAATGTTCATTGCAGCACTATTTATAATAGCCAGGAGATAGAAGCAACCTAAGTGTCCATCTACAGATGAATGGATTAAGAAGATGTGGCACATATATACAATGGAATATTACTTAGCCATTAAAAGGAACGAAACTGAGTTATTTGTAGTGAGGTGGATGGACCTAGAGTGTGTCACACAGAGTGAAGTTGGACAGAGAAAAATAAATACTGTATGCTAACACATATATAAGGAATCTAAAAAGAAAATGGTACTGATGAAGCTAGTTGCAGGGCAGGAATAAAGAAGTAGACATAAAGAATGGACTTGAGAACATGGGGTGGGAGGGGAAAGCTGGGGCGAAGTGAGAGTAGCCTCGACATATATACACTACCAAATGTAAAATAGTTGGCTGGTGGGAAGCAGCAGCATAGCACAGGGAGATCGGCTTGGTGCTTTGTAATGACCTAGAGGGGTGAGATAGGGAGGATGAGAGGGAGGCTCAAGAGGGAGGGGATATGGGGACATGTGTATGCATATGGCTGATTCACTTTGTTGTGCAACAGAAACTAACACAGTATTGTGAAGCAATTATACTCCAATAAACATCTATTAAAAAAAATGGGTGAAGGACTTGAATAGACATTTCTCCCAAGAAGATATACAAATGATCAATATACATGAAAAGATGCTCAACATCAGTAATGATCACAGAAATGCAAATCAATCACATGAGGTGATAACACTTCACACCCATCAGGATTTCCATAACAAATATAGGTGAGGATGTGAAGAAATTGGAACTCTTATGCTTTACTGATAGGGATGTAAAATGCTTCAGTCACTGTGGAAAGCAGTATGGTGGTTTCTTTAAAAAAAAACAAACATAGAATTGCCATATCATCTAGCAATTTCATTTCTGGGTGAATACCCAAAATAATTGAAAGTGGGGACTCAAACAAATTTATGTACACCTGTGTTCATAGGCAGCATTATTCACAATAGGTGGACGCAGCCCAAATATCCACTGACAGTTGAATGGTATTATGGATTAAATATTTGTGCCCTTTTCCCAAATTCATATGTTGAAATCCTAACCCCCAGTGCGATGGTATCAGTAGGTAGGTACATCTTCAGAAGGTAATTAAGTCATGAGGACGGAACCCTCATGAATGAGATTAGTGTCCTTATTGGAAGAGACACTAGAGCTTGCTCCCTCTCTCTGCTTTCCACCATGTGGGGATACAATGAGAAGACAGCCATCTGCAAACCAGGAAGTAGACTTCAACCAGACACAGGATCTGCTGGCACCTTGATCTTTGGTTCCCAGACTCAAGAAGTATGAGAAATATATGTTTACTCTTTTAGCTACCTAATCTATGGTAATTTGCTACAGCAGCTCAAACTGACTAAGACAAATGGAAAAATATGTATATATGGTATATATACATACAATGGAATATCATGAAGCCACAAAAAGGAATGAAATTTTGATACATGCTACAACATGGATAAACCTTGGTGACATTGTACTAAGTGAAATAAGCCAGACACAGAATGACAAATATTATATGATTTCACTTATATGAGGTACCTAGAGTAGTCAGATTTAGAGAGACAGAAAATTGAATAGTTGTTGCCAGGGTTGGGGAGTAGGGGGAAATGGGAAGTTAGTGTTTAATGGGTAGGAAATTTCAGTCTGGGAAGCTGAAACATTTTTGAAGATGGATAACGGAGATGGTTGCACAACAATGTGAATGTACTTAATGCCACTGAATTCTATACCTAAAAACGTTAAAATGGTAAATTTCTTGTTATGTATATTTAATCACAATAAAAATTGCAAAATAAAACCTAAGTTGAAAAGGTGGACTTTAACAAATGTGACTTAAAGTCGGTCCCTTTGTGCTGCCTTCTAAACACATTACCTCCTGAAGCCCTTCCAATGTTTTCATGTATTTATACCTTCATGTATTTATACCTTCATGTATTTATACCTTTGAACATTGATCTTGTGCCAGGTACTGTTCTAGACACTGGAGATCCAACAGTTTAAAAATAAAAACAAAACCCTCTGTGCTCTCTGGGACACGTATATCATATTAGTCAGGAATTCTGGAGCTACTAGTGCCTGAAATCAACCTCCACTTGTGACAAAGCAGTCAGCACTGCATGGCCAAGCATTTTCACAGCAAAGATTCCAAATAATGGCCCTCAATGCCAACTCAATTGAGCATATATAACATGCCACGCATTGTGGAAGAGAGCTGGAAGTAAGGTTAAGTATGACTCAGTCCTAGCCCCTACAGGTGTCTTTAAGTCCAACTGCAGGTAATATGTTCATGGAGTGCTCAGGTGCTTATGGATGGGAATGACTCAGATGGGCAGTCATAGTATTTTCAGGTCCAGGTACAGAACTTTCCAAAGGCTATGCTTTCATCTCCCAAGTAGGCTGTGATGTTAATTACATGTTTGCAGCTTAGGAAGTTATAAGCATAGTAAGGATATTAATAATCACTAACATTTATAGAGAATTTTACTATGGGCCAAAGATTGATATAAGTGCCTTACATGGATTAACTCTTTCAATACTCATTAATCACCATTTAAAGGAAGTCCTCTTATTATCTCCATTTTATAGTTGAGAAAACTGAGACACAGAATTGAAATAATGTTTTCAAGATCACAGAGCTAATAAGTGGCTCCAGAGCCTGGTTGAAAGTAAGGTGAAGAATTGTGAAGAATTGTCTTATCTGGGCAATAGGCTCTCTGGCTGACCAATCAAAACAGTCAGAGTCCCAGCAGGTCAGCCCTTTGCCCTGGTGTCCAATCTGTAATAGAGCTCTCTGGTGACCACATGTCTAATTAGCCTCATCTGGGACTGAGAGGAATCCTGTGGATGTTGTCTGGGCTCCATTAATGAACTGGCTAAGAAACACTGTCCACTATTTCTTTGTTCCCTGGCAAAGGGATCTGGGTCAGTGAGAAGGGGTGAGGGGAACGGAAAAACAAAAATGCCCTCAGATCCAATGACAGCTTAGAATGCTGAGTATGCATGCATCACATCCACATTATAACCCCCAGATGGGCCACGCATTTCTTTGACTCTCCGAAAAGAGTCAGTGGAAAACATTACACAGCGATGTGGTGTTCCAATACTTGGAGTCCTGCTCCATTCAGTGCTTCCAGCTCTAAATGACAAAAGCAAAACAGTGTGGGTGTAGGTGGGCGTGTGGCTGGTTCCAAGCACACTCCGGCACCTGACGTCACAGAGCCTCGCCTACCCCTTGGTCTATTAAACGGTGGTGAATCACTCGCTCTCATGGTAACCATTCACAGCCAGAAGTTTAGAAGAGGGAAAACCCCCGGGGCTGCAGAGAATGACACTCTGCAACGGAAGGATAGAAACATGCCCGGAAGCCACTCACTGAATCTAACCATGAGCTCTTTCAGAGAAAAGAGGGCTGTTCAGCTTTTCTGAGTCACTATTAATGTGAGCCATCTGGAAACAGAAAGAATGACTCAAGAGAGCACTACCTATCCTGGAAATGGGGTCACAGAGGCGGCGGGTGGGGAAGGGCTGTGGGTAAGGCTGAAGGAGGAGGAGGCGAGACAGGAGAATCATGTTTCCTCAAAGCTGATGTTCTTCTCAAGTATTTTTGAAGACAGCAGTACTCCCAGAAGGCCCGAGACTCAAAGCAGCAGAGGTTCTTGTACCTCAGAGTTTCAGAGAGGCTGAGCCCAGAAATCAAAGAACTTGACCTTACAATTGAGTGTGTATAGCATCTACATTGGATAATCAGAGAGAGGAATAATGAACTGGGCTGGGCCAGAAACCTCCTCCACCTATTTTCTTTTTTAAAGCGTGTACATGGATTCAATATACCAATTACAGCTGCCAGGATTAATGAGGGAACTGGGGAGGGAGGAAGTAGTGGGGGGAAGAGAAGGAGAGAAAGAGAGAGAAAAAGAGAGAGAGAGAGAGAGAAATAGCTCCTTTTACCCACAAGGAAGCCAGGAAGTTAAAAACATCCTAGTAGGGAAAGGGAGCTATTTTTAATTCCTTCTCCCTCCCTCCCTCCTTCCAAATAAAATGCTTAGTCTAGACTTAATACATTCACATTTTATGTGTGTTTCTGGTTTGTTTATATTTTTTCCCCACTAGGAAAAATTAAATGTCTTAAAGGAGAGAAGAGAGAGGTGGAGGTGAACACACATCTATTCCAACACATAGGTTCAGTTCTGGGGTGTTTTGCACGTAACCTCATGTTTCCAGGAATTCTCCTCTCAGTAAGTGGACTGGAAAAAATTGCCTGATGAGGGGCATTCATTTTCCTTTTCGAGTAACCCCCTCCCACTTTTACTTTTCCCCATATGGACCTGGGCATGTTTATGCTCACCTTCAGGGTGATGGAGATCCTAGTCCTGGTTCTCTGAAAAAGGTAGTGTGCAGTCAAGGGCCTGGGACACACAGAGCCATAAACCTAACAACCTGCTGCATTTTATATGAGTTGATGACATCCAGGTCTGGTTTCACTGGCACTCAATCAGTGCAGTCACATAGGGCCCCAAGTTCAGATGGCCCCATACTTAGGGTTTAATCCTCTTGCTGTCACTCTCTTGAAAGTTTTAAAATTTTTCGTTGAATATTTTTTGTAAATGAAGTCTGATGGGAAAATGGAAAATGTGTTGGGCCTTTGCAGCCTGGCTCATGCCACCTCCGGAGCCCTGGTACCCTAGCCCTGCCCAGCCTCCTGCCTGCCCTCCACTCTGTGACCCCAGCTGCCCTCCATCCTAGGCAGAGTGTGGATGAGAACTGGGGTCAGGCAAGCACGCCAGTTGACATCTCAGGGCCGAAAATGACTGAGGCTGGAGGCACCATGGTGTGTGTCATGAGCAGCTGGCCAGTGCCCATCTCAGCAGGGGAAGCTCCTCACCCATTCCGTTCTGATCCAGGTACCACATTCCTCCCAGAGTGGAGGCTTCAAGGTTCTTGAGTGCCCTCCTCTGTGTCACTGAAGAAAGGAGATGCTCCTGGCTCAACTTCCCCAGACCCGGCCCTCAGCCAAGGCATAGCTCAGAGGTCTGGCTGCTGGTAGGAAGTGAAACAGGCCTGCCTGCGTGGCAGAGCAGGGGCCTCAGGTACCTGTGAGGATCTGCACTTGCCTCTCCAACATCCCTGTGTCCTGTGGGGAATCCTCTCTCCCTCATTCCAACCTTCCTGAGCCTGGGTTGTGTTTACCTCACCTGGCCAGTTTTAAGAACTCTTTGAGGGAATGAGCCACGAAATTCAAATTGTATAATTTCAGTGATTTTGCATGAGTAAGATGCTCTGATATTTGCATTTTAACCTAGCATTGTGAAACATAAAGTTAAATGGTAAATTCATGCTAATAATTCAAGATTTTAATTTTTCTTAACTTAGAACAATATTAAATAGCAAATAGAAAACAACCTGCCGAGTCATGGAAATTTATATGAATCTTGAATGGGCAATTGTTTTTCCCTGATTTTTGAACAAGTGGCCTCAGATTTTCATGTTACAAGAGGTCCAACAAATTATGTAGCCACCCTGATTAGATCATACAATTAATAAAGATGTACTGAAGTCTTTTTAAGTACAGTTTATTCTAAGATATCCTTAGAATAAATACTTTTCTCTATGCCTTAAATCACTTCACTTAATCTCTATATTTATTTTTACATTTTACTTTGCCCTTACTAGATTATAAATTCTCTGAGGACATGGACTATACCCTATTCACCTTTTAACTAATTTGTCTTAAGCCTAGTACAATGCTTCAAGTATAAAAGATTCTCCATTAAACTTTGCTGTATGACTGGAGAGTAACCAAGATGGCAGAGTAGGAAGACCCTGAGCTTACCATCTCCCATGGGCACACATAACTGCAAATATTTATAGAGAAACTATTGACAAGAACAACCTAAAAACTAGCAGGAAAGATTTGCCACAACTAAAGATATAAAGAAGGGTAGGAGGGGCAGAGACACAGTGTAGTTGAGGCCCACACCCCCAGGTAGGTGACCCACAAATGGGAGGATAATCACAATTGCATAAGTTCTCCCCAAGGAGTGAGGGGACTAAGCCCCACATCAGGTTCCCCAACCCAGGGGGGCCTGCACTGGTAAGGTGAGTCCCCAGAACATCTGACTCTGAAGGTCAGTGGGTTCGCACACAGGGGAGCTGGAGGGCTGTAGGAAAGAGACTCCACTCTTAAAGGATGCATGCAAAATCTCCAACACTCCAAGACCCAGATCAGAGGCAGTAATTTTTAAAAAAGATTTATTTATTATTTATTTATTTTTGGCTGTGTCATGTCTTAGTTGCAGCATGCAGGATCCTCCCTAGTTGTGGCGTGAGGGTTTTCTCTTCTCTAGTTGTGGTGCGCAGGCTGCAGGGTGCGTGGGCTCTGTAGTTGTGGCATGTGGGTTCCAGAGCGCATGGGTTCTGTAGTTTGCCACATGCAGGCTCTCTAGTTTAGAGACGTGAGCTCAGTAGTTAAGGTACATGGGCTTAGCTGCCTCATGGCAGTCGGATCTTAGTTCCCTGACCAGGGATTGAACCTGTGTCACCTGCATGTAAGGTAGATTCTTTATCACTGGACTACCAGGGAAGTCCCAGAGGCAGTAATTTTAAAGGAGCTTGGGTCAGACCCACTTGACCTTGGAGAGCCTCCCAGAGAGGCAGGAGGCAACTGGGACTTCCCCTGGGGACATAGATACTGGTTGCAGCCATTTGGGGAAGTATTATTCTACCATGAGGACACTGTTGCTGGCAAGTGCCATTTTGGATTCCTCCCTCTAGTCTATTAGCACTGCGAGCTTACCTGCCCCCCAACTGGTCAGCACCAGTCCCAGGATCATCCAGGCCCCACAGCTAGCTGCCCTGGGACCCCCACGGGTTCGCAGCTAGTCACTCTAGGACACAGCCCCTACCACCAGCAAGACAGAACCAGCCCCAGGTCTCCCAAGACCCCAGACCTACCCACCAACATGCTGGCACCAGCCCCAGGACCCCCAAAGATCAGAACAGAAATAAATGAAATAGACTGAAAAAGTAAAGAAAATATCATTAAAACTAAACTGGTTCTTTAATAAGATAAACAAAATTGATAGCTAGACTCGAAGAAAAAGAGAAGGCCCAAATAAAATCAGAAATGAAAAAGAAGTAGTTACTACCAACACCACAGAAATATAAAGGATCATAAGAGATTACTATGAAAAATTATATGTCAATAAAATGGACAAATCTAGAAGACATAGATTAATTCCTAGAAACATACAATCCCCCAAGACTGAATCAGGAAGAAATACCAAATATGATCAGACCAATTATCAGTAATGAAGTTGAATAAATAATTTTTAAAAATGCCATCAAACAAAAGTCCAGGAACAATTGGCTTCAAAGGTAAATTCTACCAAACATTTAAAGGAAATAAATGCCTAGCCTCTCAAACTATTCCCAAAAAATTGAAGATGAAGGGGTGCTTCTAAACTCATTCTACAAGGCCAGCATCACTCTGATACCAAAACCAGACAAATATAGAACAAAAAAAGAAAATTACAAGCCAATATCACCGATGAACATAGATACAAAAATCTTAAACAAAATATTAACAAACCAAATTCAATATTACTTAGAATGGATCATACACCATAATCAAGGGAGATTTATCCCAAGGATGCAAGGATGGTTCAATATCCACAGATCAATCAATGTGATCCACCACATTAATCTTTAAACTGAAGATTAAAAATCATATAATCACCTCAACAGATGCAGAAAAAATCTCTTGATAAAATTCAACATCCATTTATGAAAAAAAACTTTCAACAAAGTGGGTATACAGGGAATGTAACTCAACATAATAAAGGCCATATATGACAAACCTACAGCCAACATCATACTCAATATTGAAAAGCTGAAAGCATTTCTTCTAAATCAGTACCAGGTCAATGATGCCTGCTCTCACCACTTTTTTTCAACATAGTTTTGGAAGTTCTAGTAACAGCAATCAGACAAGAAAAAGAAAAAAGGAATCCAAATTTGAAAGAAATAAAACTGTCATTATTTGCAGATGACATGATACTATATATAGAAAATCCTAAAGACATTACCAAAAAGTTACTAGAACCCATCAATGAATTCAGTACAGTTGCAGGATGCAAAATTAATAATGTAGATATCTGTTGTGTCTCTATACATTAACAAAGTATCAGAAAGAGAAATTAAGAAAAGGCTTCTATTTACAACTGCATCCAAAAAATAAAATTCTTAGGAATAAATCTAACTAAAGAGAGAAAAGACCTGTACTAGGAAAACTATAAGACATTAAAGAAAAACTGAAAATGACACAAGCAAATGGAAAGATATACTGTGCTCACTGATTGGAAGAGTCAATGTTGTTAAAATGACCATACTACCAAAGGATATCTACAGATTCAATGCAATCCCTATCAAAATACCAATGGTATTTTTCACAAAGCAAGAACAAATAATTCTGAAATTTTTATGGAAACACAAAAGACCCTGAATAGACAAACAACTTTGAGAAAGAACAAAGCTGAAGGTATCATGCTCCCTGATTTTCAACTATACTACAATGCTACAGTGATCAAAATAGTGTGGTATAAAAACAGACACAAAGATCAATGGAACAGAAGAGACAGCTCAGAAATGAACCCACATTTATATGGTCAGTAATCTATGACAAAGGAAGCAAGAATATGGAATGGGGAAAAGACAACCTCTTCAATATATGGTATTGGGAAAACTGGATAGCTATATGCAAAAAAACCCAAACTTTCTACTTTCTCACACCATATATATATATTTTTATATATTTTTATATATTTTTATATATTTTTATATATATTATATATATTATATATATTTTTAATATATTATATATATTATATTATATATATTAATATTATATTTTATAAATATTATATATATATATATATATATAATCAAATGGATTAAAGACTTAAATGTAAGACCTAAAGCCACAACAATTCTAGAAGAAAACATAGGTAGTGTGTTCTTTGCCACCTGTCAGCAGAATGGCTAACCTCAAAAAAGACAATAAATAACAAATGTTGTGAGGATGTGGGGAAAACAAAACCCTTATGCACTGTTGGTAGGAATGTAAATTGGTGCAGCCACTTTGGAAAACAGTACGGAGATTCCTGAAAAAATTAAGAGAACTACCATATGATCCAGCAATTCCACTCCTCGGTATTTATCCAAAGAAAATAAAAATACTAATTAGAAAAGATATATGCATCCCTATGTTCATTACAGCATTATTTACAACAGCCAAGATATGGAAGCAACCAAGTGCCCATCAACGGATGAATGGATAAAAATGATGTATACAATAGAATATTACTCAGCCATAAAAGAGATGAAACCTTGCCATTGTGACAACATGGATGGACCTAGCTAGTGTTATGCTAAGTGAAATAAGTCAGACAGAGAAAGATAAACACTGTATGATTTCACTTATATGTGTAATCTATAAAACAAAATAAACAAGCAAAAACATAACAAAACAGAAATAGATACAAAGAACAAGTGTTGCCTAAGGGGAGAGGGTGGAGGGAAGAAAAAAATAGGTAAGGGAGATTATACAAAGTTCCAGTTGCAAAATAAATGAGTCACTGGTATGAAATGTACGGTGTGGGGAATGTAGTCAATAACATTGTAATATCTTTGTATGGTGACAGATGATAACTAGACTAATTGTGATCATTGTGTAATATATGGAAATACTGAATCACTAACTAACATTGTGTAGTAAGTCAATTATACTCGAAAAACAAACTAACTCACAGGCAGAGAGATCAGATTTGTGTTTACCAGAGGCAGGGTGTGGAGGGAGGGGGATTGAATAAAGGTGGTCAAAAGGTACAAACTTCCAGTTATAAGACAAATAAGTACTAGGAATAGGATGTGCATGATTAATATAATCAACACTGCTGCGTGTTGTATATGAAAGTTGTTAAGAGAATAAATCCTTAGAGTTCTCATCACATGGAAAACTTTTTCCTTTTTCTTTTATTTTGTATCTGTATGAGATCATGGATGTTCACTAATTTACTGTAATCATTTCATGATACATGTAAGTCAAATCGTTATGCTGTATACCTTAAACTTCTTTTTTTCAGTCATAGAGCAATTTTTAAAAAGAAAAAGTAATTACATTTTAAAAATTGTTGTATGACTGAAAAACAAGGAAATATTTGAAATGTCCTCAAGGATCTTATCATCTTGTTACAGAAATAAGACTACAGAAAAAAAGGTAGTTCCAAACTTTCCCCAACCAGCCCAGGTTTCTCTCCTGAACTTCAGGCCCATAGCTCCAACTGCTTGCTGGATAAGTATCTCTATTTGGATGCTCCATGGACATCTCAGACTCAACATATCCAGCTTATCATCTTTATCCACCTTCACCTCAACACCTCCTCTTCCTCCTCCTGGGGTTTATAACTTGGAAAATTGCTCCACTGTCCACCCTGTTATCCAAGTGAGAAATCTGAGCATCGTGCTTAACTCTTTCCTCTTTCTATCCCTCAAATCAAATCAACCTTCAAGTCCATTCATCTTACCTGCTTAATATCTTTTGATATCTACTTCTTAAATCTCTTTATTTCCTTCATATTGTCACTACCCCCAGTTCAGGACCTCATCACCTACTGCCTGAACTACAACTGCCTTTCAGTCTGCCTACTTTTATGTTTTGCCCCTCCCCTATTTAATTGATATATGATATCTTGAAATATTTATTTGGTTGGCAAGTTGCTTTCAATATATATCATTATATTGGTGAACTGATAAAATAGATTTTTTAAAAAACTCTTTATAAGTAAAATTCCTCAAAACTGCAATGAGGTCTTACTTCATACCTACTAGGATGGTGATAATAATAAAAAAACAATAAATTTAAGAAACAGAAAATAAGTGCTGGTGAGGATTTGGAGAAATTGAAGCCCTTGTGTGTATTTATGTTCCTTTTAGGAATGTAAAATAGCACAGCCATTGTGGAAAACAGTTTAACAGTTCCTCAAAACACTAAACATAGGATGATCATGTGGCCTAGAAATGTTACTCTTAGGTGTATATCTAGAAGAAATGAAAACAGGAACTCAAACAGATACTTGTATACCAGTGTTCATTGCACCATTACTCATAATAGCCAAAAGGTGGGAAAAATTCACGGTCCATCAACAGATGCACGATAAACAAAATGTAGTATATACATAAAATGGAATATTCTTCAGACGTATGAAAGGAATGAAGTTCTGATACATGCTACAACACTGATGAAAGTTGAAAACATTATGCTAAGTGATAGTAGCGGGATACAAAAGGACAAGTACTGTATGATTCCACTTGCATAAAATAAACAGACAAAATCCATAGATACAGAAAGTAGATTAGAGGTTACCAGAGGCTGGAGCGACAGGGAATAGTGGGTACATAGTTTCTGTTTGGGTTGATGACAAGTTTTGGAAACAGATAGTGGCAATGGTTACCTAACACTGTTAATGTAATTAATGCCACTGAATTGACAATGGTTAAAATGGCAAATTTTGTTAATTCTTTACCACAATAAATATAATTCTAAAAAAAATAACATATTCATGTATATTAGAGAAAAAAAATCTTTACATGGGGTTATTTGAAACTAAAAATCACATTAGTAGAATAATTATTCTTATACATATTTATGTGCTGTATTCACTTTCTTTTTTTACTTTTTTTTATAGATCTTTATTGGAGTATAATTGTTTTACAATACTGTGTTAGTTTCTGTTGTACAACAAAGTGAATACACTTTCTTAGCTGTATCTATTTTAATATTGAATGTTATTTTTATAATTTATTAAAATTTGTTATAAAATTATCTGAAATCTTCTTTAAAGTTGCATGTCATGATTAACAAATTTGATTTTTATACATTTAATTGACTCTTCCCTGTAGTCCTTAATATTTTCATTGAGAAAATACTCTTTACAGTGCCTGATAAGCCCAGACCAATGTTAAATTTTGCATATGGAAGTTGTAAATATTTCAGCTTAAATATTTTCACAGATACTATCTTTTTGCCATGCTGAAAAGTGCCTTTCTTTGATACATATTTTTGCAAAAAATAAATTTGGCCAAAAAGTTGACTCTATGATCCTTTTGAATGTTTTACTAAATTTAGATGCTGAAAATCATAAACCTCCATTTCCTTCCATCTTGATATATGGAACATAAATTTAGTCATTTAAAAACAGGAGCTCCATAAAAGATTCTTCCCACAAATAGAAATATTGCAAAAAATTTTTGAAACTTCAGAATGAAATATCATGTACCAGTTGAGTCCTCATTATGTCCATGCTTCTCTTGCTTTTTCAGGGATAAAATAAATGTCTTCCTGTTTCTAAGTTCTACCCACCCCCTCAATAATTGTGATTTGCTGAAACCTTATATTTTGCTTGCTCCATTTTTTACATACTTGCATTTAAAATTCCCAATTTGTTTTAAACAAAATACAAAAAAGTTAAATAAATTGTCTCCAAAAGTTTAGAACCACTGTAAGTCAATTAGGTTGATTTACAAAGAGTCCTTCAAAAACTCAGGCATTTCTAAAATCCAATTGGTAATGAGTAGCAAGGAGAAGAAATGTAAGTTCTGCAATGAAAAAAAAGTTTTCTGTATCCAACATCATAAAAATTTGTAGTAACTTTGAATATATATAAATGTATCTAATTAGTAGAATAATACAGCTTGTTTAGTTAGCTACAGCTATAAAGTATATATGCATTAGAAGTAATCCAAGTAGAATTCAGCTCCATAAGTTTCTTAATTGAATATGAAAACAATAATTATACCTCATGTCTGTGTTTCACCAAAACTTGTATTTATTATGCAAAGTTGAACTTCTTTTTAAACTAAACTTGAAAAATAACAGCCACAATCATGCCAACAAAATGAATATCCAAAAGGTTTGCTTTGATTCCATGAATTATATTTTTTAAAGGACAATTATTAGAATTAACTGATTTTCTATTTCAGGCATCTGATAATATTACACAAAACCATCATCATTTCACTGATTGTGGAATTCTCTTCTGCTAATGGAGCAAATAGTTATCACTTGTATTTGTATGTGTATTACAAAACTTGGAAATCAGAAACAGACTCACAGACATAGAAAACAAACTTATGGTTACTAAAAGGGAAGGGGAGGGAGGGATGAATTTGGTGTTTGAGATTATCCATTTTATATATAGTAGCTTATATCTGCTAAACAAGTTCCTACTGTATAGCACAGGGAACTATATTCAATATCCTGTAATAAACCATAATGGAAAAGGATATGAAGAAGAATATATATATGTATAACTGAATCACTTTGCTGCACACTTGAAACACAACATTGTAAATCAACTATACTTCAATTTAAAAAAAAGAAAACTTGGAATTGAAGATGAACAGAGCAATCAGTTGATCGAATGAAAAATTATATTCTCAGAGTGATAAGGAAATGCACTTTCTGTATCCACACAAATTAAATTGTTGTAATTAAACACAGCTTTCTTATAAATACTAAGTTTTGAAACAGACGATTTTTCAAGGATTTCTGTATTCTAGTTTTTATTTGGTTAGTGCTATTATTTTGTTTGATCATTCTGTTGATCAATTAACGTCAACTTTCTCAAGAGACAATATTCAGTACTTAATTTTTCATTGAACATGTGTTTTTGATTTTTTTGAACTTATGGCTGCTGAAAGGGTTTATTGTTAAATAAAAGGTCATTAAATAATAAAATCAAATAAATAATTATAGATTTATGACATACAATAAATGGCAAAACCACTGTAGTGGGACTTCTCTCTTTATGTGTTACAGCGAGACCACCCAAATTCTATTTTATGCTCATTATATCATGTACATTTAACTTCTACTGTCCCTTGTTTTCCACTGACATGATGGTTTCCTGCATCTCACAAGCTGGCACAACTGGTTGGCACATCAGCAGTTTTATACACTTCTCCCACAACTACTTGAGATCTAAAGAACTTAGATGTAGTTGTCTATTAGGCTGTTATTATCATGAATGTCTTGCATAGTGTCCTTGAAAGGGAGGTGCCCTTCAGACTCACCCACATGTTAAGGTGAGAATTATGTTCACTGACATACATCTCAAACACTATAAGAAGAGCCCATGGTAGAAGCTAGAAGTAATAAAATGAAGTTCCTAATGCGTTAAAAGATGAAAAATCTAAGACAAACGCTAAAATGGACAGGACAATACAATAAGCAAACCACACTATTTGGTTATCCAACTTACAATCTTTTCCCCCTGAAACCACAGTGATGTTTCTGAAATGCAAATTTGATCTTATCCCTCCCCTTATGTCCCTCTCTTTAATGGCTCCTTATAAGACAAGGTTCAAACAGCTTGGGATGGCTTACAACACCCTTCATATGTACCCCCCACCACCTCTCACATCCCCTTCTCACATAGTCGACTCCAACCTGCTTTGAATAAAGAGATACATAGAGGTATAGGGAGCACTAACTCAGTTTACTGGTTCAATAAAGGACCCCGCCATGGTTTCCTTGCAAGAACTAAGATCTCTCACCTGTGGGCCTGGCTGACCCTTCCCTTCCTTCAGGTGTCAGCTTAAATGTCACTGCCACAGGGAATACTTCTCCTTCTGAACCCTAAGTCTGGATAAGGAGTTCTTCCTGTCTGCTCTCATTGTGCCCTGTACTTCCCACTCATAACACTTTCTGCCCCCTGTTATAATCACCTGGTTTCTTCTCCGATTCCCTTATTGAACTACAATGGACAAGAAACTAGGCACATGTCTTATTTACCATCGTATTACAAATATCAGATATAGTACACTTAGTTTGCCCTTAAAATATTATTGAAATACATAAATAACAATAAAAGGCAATATATAATCAGAGCCAAATTGGTAATATAGAGTGGCAATAACTGCTCAGAGTACAAAGGAGTAAGTGTTTTTTGATAACATCAGACATAAAGATATCCTTGCTCTAGATCCCAAGACACTCAAATAGGAAGAATCATGGTCAGAACTAAAAATTAAGTTAATCCTAGGTGTTGGATTCTAGTCTAGGGCATATTTACTTTATCTTGTAGGCATTGGAAAGCTATTGAAAATTTGTGAGCCAGAGTGTATCACAATATATATAAATGGATTAGTTTTGCTAAAGAAAAACTTTTGGGAATCCTGAATCCATTTTCAACTTCCTTAATTTAGACCCAAAGTTGGACCTGCCTTTTATAACCACAATCACAAGCCCACAGAATGAAAATAAAATTGATGACTAATTTCTGAGTTTATCTCAGAGATTCCCAGAGAGTTGAAGCATACCATCTAGTCTCAAAAAATAAAATGCACCCAGTGTTAGCATTTCAGTAATTGGGAAGGGAATTCAAATTCTTCCAATAATGGAGTTTAATCTACCTCATTTTGGCAGTGTTATCAGGCTAGTTTCTCAGATAAGAATGGAAAACTCTTGTTATATAGGTTTACACAAGACATTCTCATCTATTTGCTCTTTACCCTTAAGGCTAACTTCTTCTGTCAGAAACATCTCTTGCCTGTTGAATGGAAGTCAGTGTAGAAATATAGTCTGTCTCTCTGTCTGTCTGTCACACACACACACACACACACACACACCCCGCAGAGCCAAACAACATGACTCAGAAGGGAATTATTGACTTAGCACAAAAAATGGCTTTCACCAGCCATATCATTAAGTATAGTGCTCTAGTAACGACTGTCCCACTCCCTGTGCCTTTGTCCTACCTCATGCTGACCTAGCTGCCTTTCATTTTGAATTGAAGCACCCATTAAAGGAATCCAGAATGGCTCCTTCTCCATTAACACAAGCAACATTTTATCATATACTACTTGGTTGGTTGTCCATATGTATCTGTTTTTCCAGCCATAACACCAAAGCACATGTGGCACATCTGTCCTTGTTAAGTACCAAGGCACATGACAATTTGGATGGCATTCACTATGTCAATTCGAATGGCAAAGGGGATAAAAATGCTAAATTTCAGAGTTCAGCAGTAAAATAATAATAACCTGTTATTTAACTGACAGGGACAACAATTCTGTCTTGAAAATATGCATCTGACAATTTTCTCTAATCCCAAGGATTTTCACCTTCCAGGGACGCAACCCATAATTTTGCTCATCCAGAGACGTAGCTGACAATTTTGTCTTCCACAGTTTAGACTGATAATTTGTTCATGAAGAAATGAAGCTGACAGTTTTGTACCCATCACTCACTACCAAAACTCATCACAGCTAAGATAATGTAGCTTAGCTATTTGCCTACTTTTAAGATAGCAACCTTTCTGCCAAACTTTATTTTTGCTATATTTCAATTTTTAAAAAAAGTCCAGAAAAGTTTGCTTTTGACAACAAACAAATAATTCCTCATAGCTTGCTTGCACAGGCCACCTTGTTTTCATCAGCTGTTCTCTATTTCCATTGTTAGGAACTTGGATGATGGTTTATTTTAATGTAAAAGATGTGTTGATCACATTACAGCAATGATTCTCATATATTATTGCAGAATCACCAGGAAAGCCTAACCTATTTCTTTTGGGTGGAATAAAAACATCCAGGACTTAGGCACTGAAGATATTTCTTTGACCATGAAAACCTAAAATCTGGATCAGCTATAGCTTAAAATTTTTAATAGAAAATTGAATCATATATACTATTATATTTTGCCTATCAAATTTCCAAATTAACAGACCTACCAGTCCACTGTAGTTCAGGAGACTGGATCTCTGAGCAGCTGATCTTTGATTCACACGGGTTCTATCTTTCCCACCCAAGCACACATTGACATCATTGCCCATTGTTTTCCTCTTGCTGTGTTTTATTTCCAGACTAAAGGAGAAGATTGAGGAAACATAGGGCAAAACTAAAGCTTTTCCTGATAGAAAGAATAACATGGTTCTCTTTTACTATATTCTCATGCTATTTCTACCTCATTCTCTACACATGGAGGTTCTACATGGGAAACCATAAAAATATTAGCAGATCAAAATAAGTCAATAGGTAGTAGTGAAAACACATCAGAAACTGCCCAGACAGCTCTGATAATTTTTTTCTTTTTGGCAGACAGGTTAAATTGTGACAGCCATAATGCTTATGTCCTATCTCTTTAAGAAATCTATTTGATCCAAGGCACGTTATTAGCCATTTTCAATTGTAGCATGCACAAGGGAGCCAGATGCCCTTAAGAATATCGCCTTCATAGGAGGGCTTCTGACAAAGTTCCTCCATTACACTCCTGTCCTCTCTCTGGTTCACTCCTTAACCCATGGTTCCTGCTCTCTTCCTTTCTAGGGGTGAGTTTTGTTTTCAATGAACAAGTCTGATTATTATGAACAAAGGAAATGAAGGGTTTCTAGCCTCTGCTTTTTCTCAGAGCATCTTCAGATGAGGACAGCTGCTCAGCATCTGTGGGAAATGGTTTTATTTAATGAACGGGGGGAGGGTTGATTCAATCTAAAGAACTGGGGAAGTCAAAATTACAGAGAGCTGCATTAGTGCTCTTGCTGTCACAGCCTGGGAAAGAATGATGAGACTCCTCACTCTGAGGCCACATGAAGGTAGTGAAGGAGACCACAATTACTTCTCTGAAGATCCTCTCACCAGGGCTATAAAGGGGCACTCCATGCTACTCAGTTTTAGCCTTAATGATGAACAGCCAGCCTGCATTGCGTTTACAGAAGGCACCCTGGAGCTAAAGGTCTGGGTGACTTTTGAATCTATTTCTCATAATGTAATCAATAAAATGCACCTTTATAATCCACCAAATTCTGCAGATATTACTAGGAGATATGACTGATGCTTTGCATTAGGCTCTCAGATCTCCACAAAAGAGCAAGTGGAAGTCTATGATTTCACCACTTATCAAAACCTACAGACCATAAAAAAAAAACACCTCATCCCCACTCCCCAGTTGGCACATCCTTCCACTGCAGCCCAACTTTATTTACTCTCTCAGACTGGCTTTAATTTTGGAGGGGTATTTTCTCACCATATCAAATACATATTTCTTTAAAAACCTACCCTGATTTTGTTTTAAATTTAGGCCATGTGAAAGAGTCAGGGACATAAAGACAACTGTACTGCATTGTGGCTATTGCCACTTACAGCTTAAGGAAACAAAGCCCCACAATTCCCATGTTTTTAACTTTTTCTCACCTTCTCTGATGAGATCTCAAATCCTAATTCTAAATTTCTTAAGTGCTCACTAAGAAAATCTTAATCCCAGACCAAAAGACTACTGAGAAATGCTTAACGAGTTGGGAAGTGTGATTTGTTTGTTCTTCAAAACTATGAGTGTGAAAAAAAATACAACAGAGTCAAGCACATGGACTTTCCCGAGAAACAGCAAACCATATTCCCTTGCTAGAGAAAGAGGTTTTCATCACTGCTCCCTTCCTCTCTAGACACAGCTAAGTTGACCAACAGTGGATACTTTTTAAATGGGAACCAAGGGATTTCCCTAGTCGTCCAGTGGTTAATACTCTGTGCTTCCACTGCAGGGGTTGAGGGATTGATCCCTGGTTGGGGAACTAAGATCCCACTTGCCACACAGAGTGGCCAAAAGATAAAAAATAAATTTAAAAAAATTTTAAAGGGACCCAAGATGTAAGCTGAGCACAGTAAACCAGATTCCCTCTCAAGAATTTGACTTGTCAGACACAGGGCTCCAATAATATGATAATGGGTATAAGAATAATAAGAAAGATCATGTAGAATTGGGTTGGGGCTGCCATATTGGGCCACATGTTGATAAAATCATTTAGGTTTGGGAAGAGATGTTCAGAAGCAGGTATAAAAAGAACTTGCAGACTTAAATCACAGAGGAAGCACCTCACATCTTGAATTTCCAGTTCTAGTTTCTGTATTACTTTGCTCTGTATCACTTTCTATTCTTAAATGTTCATGTTCTACTCTAGCTTAAATGGGTTTTTATCCCTTATAAGCAATAAACTTAAAAAAATAGGGTAATATTCATTATCTGGCGGAGGTTACCAATTCACATGTAAGGTCAGACTGTGTACTGATTGAGAAAGAAAATACTATAAAACAGAGAGGTAAGGAAAAGCATTCCTTAGCATAATGAGTACTTTGATTTTCAATGCACTAGAGAACATACAAAAGTCTTCAATAGTATTTCCAACCCTCTGTCCATCATCACTTCCAAGCATTCTAATGTTGTGTAGCTTTTGGACCATAGAAATCACATATTTGCGTCTGTATCTAAGGTTCTTTGGTTAACATTGTCATAGTTAATTTTACTATTTGGAGCTATTCAGTATACTCCAGTGATTCCAACAAAGCTTTTGAGAAAAATAATTTTTTTTTCTCACTGTTGTGGCCTCTCCCATTGCAGAGCACAGGCTCCGGACGCACAGGCTCAGCAGCCATGGCTCACGGGCCCAGTCGCTCCGCAGCATGTGGGATCCTCCCGGATCAGAGCATGAACCCATGTCCCCTGCATTGGCAGGCGGACTCTCAACCACTGTGCCACCAGGGAAGCCCGAGAAAAATAATTTTTAAAAAAGCATTATTCAGTTCATCTTCTCAACCCTTTGGAATCCCACAAAAATAACATGATTTCTCAAAAATTTAACAGATCCTAATGTCATAACCCATATTAAGAAAAGTTACATCAGAGGAAATTTGGGGCTCAAACAGACAGTCTGAAAAAACAAGATGAAGAATTATCAACCTTCAAGGAGCACTGGTTTTAATGAAAATAAATAAGGAAACACAAGCTTTAAATGACATATTAGACCAGATGGACATTTATATCCAGATGGATATTTACAGGACATTCCATTCAAAAACAACAGAACACACTTTCTTCTCAAGTGCACATGGACCATTCTCCAGGAAAGATCATATCTTGGGTCACAAATCAAGCCTCGATAAATTTAAGAAAATTAAAATCGTACCAAGTATCTTTTCTGAACACAATGCTATGAGACTAGATATCAATTACAGGAAAAAAAACTGTAAAAAATACAAACACATGGAGCCTAAACAATATGCTACTAAAAAACCAAGAGATCACTGAAGAAATCAAAAAAGGAAATCAAAAAATACCTAGAAACAAATGACAGTGAACACATGACAACCCAAAACCTATGGGATGCAGCAAAAGCAGTTCTAAGAGGGAAGTTTATAGCAATAAAATACTACCTCAAGAAGCAAGAAAAATCACAAATAAACAACCTAACCTTACACCTAAAGCAATTTGAGAAAAAAGAACAAGAAAACTGCCAAAGTTAGTGGAAGGAAAGAAATTGTAAAGATCAGATTAAAAATAAATGAAAAAGAAATGAAGGAAAAAATAACAAAGATCAATAAAACTAAAAGTTTGTTCTTTAAGAAGATAAACAAAATTGACAAACCATTAGCCAGACTCCTCAAGAAAAAGGGAGAAGACTCATATCAACAGAATTAGAAATGAAAACAGAGAAGTAACAACTGACACTGCAGAAATGTACAGGATCATGAGAGACTAAGACAAGCAACTATATGCCAATAAAATGGACAACCTGGAAGAAATGAACAAATTCTTTAAAAAGTACAACCTTCCAAGACTGAACCAGGACTGAACCAGGAAGAAAGAGAAAAAAAAATATGAACAGACCAATCACAATCACTGAAATTGAGACTGTGATTAAAAATCTTCCAACAAACAAAAGCCCAGGACCAGATGGCTTCACAGGCGACTTCTATCAAACATTTAGAGAAGAGCGAACACCTATCCTTCTCAAACTCTTCCAAAATATAGCAGAGGGAGGAACACTCCTAAACTCATTCTACAAGGTCACCATCACCCTGATACCAAAACCAGACAAAGATGTCACAAAAAAAATAAAACTACAGGCCAATATCACTGATGAACATAGATGCAAAAAATCCTCAACAAAATACTAGCAAACAGATTCCAACAGCATAATAAAAGGATCATACAGCATGATCAAGTGGGGTTTATCCCAGGAATGCAAGGATTCTTCAATATACACAAATCAATGTGATACACCATATTAACAAATTGAAGGAGAAAAACCGTATGATCACTTCAATAGATGCATAAAAAGTTTGACAAAATTCAATACCCATTTATAATAAAAACTCTCCAGAAAGTGGGCATAGAAGGAAGCTACCTCAACATAATAAATCCATATATGACAAGCCACAGCCAACATCATTCTCAATGGTGAAAAACTGAAACCAGTTCTTCTAAGATCAGGAACAAAACAAGGGTGCCCACTCTCACCACTATTATTTAACATAGTTTTGGAAGTTTTAGCCATGGCAATCAGAGAAGAAAAGAAATAAAAGTAATCCAAATCAGAAAAGAAGTAAAACTGTCACTGTTAACAGATGACATGATACTATACATAGAGAATCCTAAAGATGCCACCAGAAAACTACTAGAGCTAATCAATGAATTTGGTACAGTAGCAGGATAGAAAATTAATGCACAGAAATCTCTTGCATTCCTATACACTAACGATGAAAAATATGAAAGAGAAATTAGGAAACACTCCCATTTATCATTGTAACAAAAAGAATAAAATACGTAGGAATAAACCTACTTAAGGAGGTAATAGGCCAGTACTCAGAGAACTATAAGACACTGATGAAAGAAATCAAAGATGACACAAACAGATGAAGAGATATACCATGTTCTTGGATTAGAAGAATCAACATTGTGAAAATGACTATACTACCCAAAGCAATCTACAGATTCAATGCAATCCCTATCAAACTACCAATGGCATTTTTCACAGAACTAGAACAAAACTTTTACAATTTGTATGGAAACACACAAGACCCCAAACAGCCAAAGCAATCTTGAGAAAGAAAAATGGAGGTGGAGGAATCAGGCTCCCTGACTTCAGATTATACTACAAAGCTACAGTAATCAAGACAGTATAGTACTGGCCCAAAATCAGAAATATAGATCAATGGAACAGGATAGAAAGTCCAGAGATAAAATCAAACACATATGGTCACCTTATCTTTGATAAAGGAGGCAAGAATATACAATGGAGGAAAGACAGCTTCTTCAACAAGTGGTGCTGGGAAAACTGGACAGCTATATGTAAAAGAGTGAAATTAGAACACTTCCTAACACCATACACAAAAATAAACTAAAAATGCATTAAATGTAAGGCCAGACACTATAAAACTCTTAGAGGAAAACATAGGCAGAACACTCTATGGCATCAATCACAGCAAGATCGTTTCTGACCCAACTCCTAGAGAAATGGAAGTAAAAACAAAAATAAACAAATGGGACCTAATGAAATTTAAAAGCTTTTGCACAGCAAAGGAAACCATAAACAAGACAAAAAGACAACCCTCAGAATGGGAGAAAATGTTTGCAAACAAAGCAACTGACAAAGGATTAATCTCCAAAATATACAAGCAGCTCATGCAGCTCAATATCAAATAAACAAAAAAACCCCATTCAAAATGGGCAGAAGACCTAAATAGACATTTCTCCAAAGAAGATATACAGATTGCCAACAAACACATGAAAGGATGCTCAACATTACTAATCATTTGAGGAATGCAAATCAAACCCACAATGAGATATCACCTCACACTGGTCAGAATGGCCATCATCAAAAAATCTACAAACAATAAATGCTGGAGAGTGTGTGGAGAAAAGGAAACCCTCTTTCACTGTTGGTCAGAATATAAATTGATACAGCCACTATGGAGAACAGTATGGAGGTTCCTTAAAAAACTAAAAATAGAACTACCATACGACCCAGCAATCCCACTACTGGGCATATAGCCAGAGAAAACCATAATTCAAAAACAATCATGTACCAATATGTTCATTGCAGCACTATTTACAATAACCAGGCCATGGAAGCAACCTAAGTGTCCATCGACAGATGAATTGATAAAGAAGATGTGGCACATATATACAGTGGAATATTACTCAGCCATAAAAAGAAATGAAATTGAGTTATTTGTAGTGAGGTGGATGGACCCAGTGTCTGTCATACAGAGTGATGTAAGTCAGAAAGAGAAAAACAAATACCGTATGCTAACACATATATATGGAATCTAAAAAAAAAAAAATGGTTCTGATGAACCTAGGGGCAGGATAGAATAAGGACACAGATGTAGAGAATGGACTTGAGGACACGGGGGTGGGGGGAAGGGTAAGCTGGGATGAAGTGAGAGAGTAGTGTTGACATATATACACTACCAAATGTAAAATAGCTAGTGGGAAGCAGTTGCACAGCACAGGGAGATCAGCTTGGTGCTTTGTGACCATCTAGAGGGGTGGGATAGGGAGGGTGGGAGGGAGACGCAAGAGGGAGGAGATATGGGGATATATGTACACATAGAGCTGATTCACTTTGTTATACAGGAAAAACTAACACGACATTGTAAAGCAATTACACTCCAATAAAGATGTTTAAAAAAGTAAAAAGAAGCACTGGTTTTACATTTTTCTCTCCTTATCCCACCTACTAATGCATATACACCTGTGCCATTCCCTTTGCTACATACTTCAGTCTGCATGTGAATCACTCCTATCTGCATGAGCCCACTACTGTCCTGGGGCTTGGTATGTCCTCTTGTACTTTTTCTCAGCAGGATGCCCTGCTTGTTTCATTACTTCCTTCCCTGTACATTTCTTACATCCTCCCCACCCCCCATGTTTTTCTAACACATCTCACCTGCCCCTCACTCGGTCAACATCCTCCATATCCAAGATATCTAGGAAAAAGAACTAGACTAAGAGACTGAAGACACAGGTACCATTCCCAGCTCTGCCATCAATCAGTTGGGCAATTGTATTCCTCAGTTTTTCATCTGTGTAATGATGAAGAGTTCAAACAGCTGACCTCCAAGAGCCTTCCTAGTTGTCAAACTCTTTAACAATAGCAATTAAGAGTTTAGGTTCTAGAGTCATACTGTCTGGGTTCACATCTCACCACCATTTTTTTCTGACTGCCTGATTCTAGGCAAGTTTCCTCTTAGCCTCAGTTTGCACATCTATAAAATGAGAACAATGATGCTACTTCAGAGTTAATATGAGGATAAATCCAGTAAATTTGTAGTAAATAATTAGCACAGTGCCTGGCACAGAGCATTTTAATAAATGCTACCCACTAATAAAAGTTATTATTATAGCTACTCTTTTTTGAACACTCAGCAAAGGCTAAGCACTCTCCTAAACATTTAAAATGTTATTTTCAGTTTAAATAATAAAATAGCAGCCTTCTGCTTTGTATCTATTCTCTGAAATAAGGAAAAAAAGGAAAGTGATTTAACTTTTTCAGAAGTCTCTAAATTGTTAATACAAAAGATGAACCAATGATTCTCAAATTGTGTTCCTGGGACCAGCAGCATCAGTATTACCATGTGTATTAATTTTCTATTGCCACTGTAATTAGTTACCACAAATTTAATAATTAAAATAACACAAATGTATTATCTCACAGTTTTTGTAGGTCAGATGTCTGGGCTCAGTGTGGCTCAAGTGGTTCTCCGCTTAGAGTCTCACAAGGCAAAAAAATCAAGGTGTCATGAAGGCTGTGCTTTTTCTAGAAGTTCTGGGGATGAGTCCACTTTCAAGCTTATTCAGGTTGCTGTCAGAATTCAGTTCCTTGTAGGACCAAAGCCCCTGTTTCCTTGAGCTGTTTGGGGCTGTTCTCAGTTTCTAGAGGCCAACCACAACCTTGACTTGCAGCCTCCTTCCTCTGTCTTCAAAACTAGGAAGGGTGGAGTGAGTGTTTCTTACGCTTCAACTCTCTCTAATCTGACCTCTCCTTCTACTTTTAAGGGCTCATGTGATTACGTTACACCCACACAGATACTCCAGGATAATCTCCTATCTTATAGTCAGTTGATTAGTAACCTGAATTCCATCAGCAAAGTCCCTTCACAGGGGTTTCTAGATTGGTGTTTGATTGAGGAACCAGGGCATGGGATTACAGGTGAGACAGCTTTAGAATTCTGCCTATTATACCTGGGAACTTTTAGAAATTCAAATTCTCTGGCCTCACCCCAGATTTGCTGAATCAGGAACTCTCGGAATGGGGCCCAGCAATCTGTGTTTTAGCAAGCCCGTCAGCTGATTTTGATTCATATACATTTATGTTCGAGAACAATTGTGACAAGTGTGACAAGTGTTGGTTTAAAGCACGTGGTTTTCATTTGCATTTCTCTAATGATTAGTGATGTTGAGCATCCTTTCATGTGTTTGTTGGCAATCTGTATATCTTCTTTGGAGAAATGTCTGTTTAGGTCTTCTGCCCATTTTTGGATTAGGTTGTTTGTTTTTTTGATATTGAGCTGCGTGGGCTGCTTGTGTATTTTGGAGATTAATCCTTTGTCAGTTGCCTCGTTTGCAAATACTTTCCTCCATTCTGAGGGCTGTCTTTTCATCTCGTTTATGGTTTCCTTTGCTGTGCAAAAGCTTCTAGGTTTCCTTAGGTCCCATTTGTTTATTTTTGTTTTTATTTCCATTTCTCTAGGACGTGGGTCAAAAAGGATCTTGCTCTGATTTATGTCATAGAGTGTTCTGCCTATGTTTTCCTCTAAGAGTTTTATAGTGTCTGGCCTTACATTTAGGTCTTTAATCCATTTTGAGTTTATTTTTGTGTATGGTGTTAGGGAGTGTTCTATGTTCATATCACCTCACACCAGTCAGAATGGCCATCATCAAAAAATCTACAAACAATAAATGCTGGAGAGGGTGTGGAGAAAAGGGAATCCTCTTGTACTGTTGGTGGGAATGTAAACTGATACAGCCACTATAGAGAACAGTATGGAGTTTCCTTAAAAAACTAAAAATAGAACTACCATATGACCCAGAAATCCCTCTACTGGGCATATACCCTGAAAAAAACATAATTCAAAAAGAGTCACGTACCAAAATGTTCATTGCAGCACTATTTACAATAGCCAGGGCATGGAAACAATGTAAGTGTCCATCAACAGATGAATGGATAAAGAAGATGTGGCACATATATACAATGGAATATTATTCAGCCATAAAAAGAAACGAAATTGAGTTATTTGTAGTGAGGTGGGTGGACCTAGAGTCTGTCATACAGAGTGAAGTAAATCATAAAGAGGAAAACAAATACTGTATGCTAACACATATATATGGAATCTAAAAAAAAAAAAAAAAAAGGTCCTGAAGAACCTAGGGCTGGGACAGGAATAAAGATGCAGACGTAGAGAATGCACTTGAGGACACGGGGAGGGGGAAGGGTGAAGTAAGAGAGAAGTATTGACATATATACACTACCAATGTAAAATAGATAGTTAGTGGGAAGCAGCTGCATCACATGGGGAGACCAGCTTGGTGCCTGTGACCACCTAGAGAGGTGAGATAGGGAGGGTGGGAGGAAGATGCAAGAGGGTGGTGATATGGGGATATATGTATACATATAGCTGATTCACTTTGTTATACAGCAGTAACTAACACAACAATGTAAAGCAATTATACTCCAATAAAGATTTTTTTTTAATTTATGAAAAAAATATAAAGCAAGCACATGTTTTGATTTCAAAACTTAAAGTTAAGCCAGTGAAATCTGTTCTCAGTTTTAAAGTGAATCTCTGGGAAGAAATTACTTTAATAAATTTTTTAATAATAAATGATTATGTTAATTACATCAACTATTACTGATTCCAGCTATATTCAGTGGTTATAAGACTATTTTTTAACCCTTTTATTTTTTATTTTTAAATTATAGTTGATTTACAATGTTGTGTTAGTTTTAGGTGTACAGCAAAGTGATTCAGTTATACATATGTATCAATTTAATTTTTAATGGATACGAATGAAATTTTTTTTCCCTAAACAAAAGAGTTTTTTTGTATGTATCTTTCTGAAAAAGAGTCTAGTTTAAGGGGAAAAGTTCTTAATCATAGAGGATAATTTGTAATTTAGAACACATGAGGAACTCCATACAGCAGCCTAGAAACTCCTTTAACTCTGGATAGTTAGGAGGATCTGACAAGAATTTTGCAGGCTCCACTCATCTCTTAATCATTATTTGCCTCCTTGATCTGCAGTTTTTTCATTTCTTCTAACTTCTCCTGAAATTTCAGTTCTAACTCTCAAGTGAAATTTATGCAGGAGAAATGGGGTACCAGGGGCAAGAAAAGGAGAGAAAACAAAAGCTGGCTCTAGAAAATGAGTTTTTAAGTTGGTTTCCCAATTGGCCAGATAGTGTGTACATACAGTCTGAAAATATAGGCCAGAGGGGAATTATTTCCTGACAAAAATATGCTAAACAAACCCTTTTATCTTACATAACTATATTAAATGCTCTACAGACGTTTTTAAGTAAAAGAAGAATATGGCATAAAACCTCTTTGCAAATGAAATGGCAAAAGATTGACATAGCTGCTCTAGCCTATAATATAATACACTTACCTAAGTTGTAATGGCCCATCTTCACTTAAATTTGCCTACTGTCCATAAAATTTGGGGGTGTGCAATCACAGTTATATATTAAACTTGACAGATGACTCATAAAATGTTTCCTTGAACTTCATTTTATACACCTTGAAAAAAATCTACCAGAATCTCAGGAGACTTTGGTCATATAATTGATTTCTTGTTTCTTTCTTGTTGTTGTTGTTATTTCATTGGCTGTTTGACTAAGTTATAATTATATTCATTTACACTACATTAAGTATTCACTTTCCACTTCTATGTCAAACCATTATATTATTGGATATTTCAAAAGATGAATCTCACTGAATGTAGAATAATGTCAGGTTATACATATATTATTGAATTTTATTTTATTTTTTTATACAGCAGGTTCTTATCAGTTATCTATTTTATACATATTAGTGTATACATGTCAATCCCAATCTCCCAACTCATCCCACCACCACCACCTTCTGCCACACCCATTTGATTCCTTTTATCATATCTCACAACATAGGATCCAAGTTCTGGATCAAGCTCAAAAGTCATCACATTACTAGCCTTCTATGTCCACAAATGTAGTTGAACTAGCTTTTCATAATGGCTAGTGACTAGTTGAACTAATCTATCATAATTGCTAGAGACTGGAGGTTTTTGTCCCCTCAAATTCATATATTAATCCCTAATGTCCAACGTGATGGATTTTGGAGGTGGGGCCTTTGGGATGTGATTAGGTCAAGAGGATGGAGCCCTCATGCATGGGATAAAAGAGACCCTTAATATGAGGACATTAAGAAGACAGTCATCTATGAACCAGGAATCAAGCTCTCAATAGTTGCTGAATCTGCAGGTGTCTTGATCTTTGACTACCCAAGACTCCAGGACTCAGAAATAAATTTCTGTTGTTTATAAGCCACCAGCCCGTGGTATACTTTCATAGCAGTCTGAATGGACTAAGACAATAATGTTTGTTTTGTTGGGTTTTAAGTTTCTTAAATGCCCAACACATCTCTCTACCACCAGCCTTAAAAGCTCAAGAAAGCATTCCTGTAAAACTCCCAGAAGAATCAACTCTAACTCAGGACGCACACAATGAGGACTATGGGAATGAGGGTCCAGATATATTATGAAAATTGTTTAAAGACATGATCAAGCAGTGGGGTCTCTTCGATGTTTTAAAAAATATCCCCACTAAGGCAATCTCACAGCTAAACTTACCACCTGAAGGGGGAAGATTAGCCTAAAATTATATAAAATGGTCTTTGGTGCTACACTTTTCCTCTTCCTTGTGCGTTGGTGAAGGAGAAACAGTTACAATTCTATTTCAAGCTTAAAAAAACAAAACAAAACAAAACAAAAACAAAGAAGGCTCAACCTCATCCCCTGGCATTAGACCTGGTTTATCACTTCCTCCCTCAGGCATTTACACAGGAGCATTGCCGTTAATGTGGCATGTCAGTAAATTGAGACTCTCAGAGTAAGGGTTAATCAAAATAATTTACATGATAGGACTCCCAGGAGAATTGGAAGTCCTCATCAGAAGCTGGCTGCACATGAGAGGGGAAAAAGAAAAAAATTGTGAAAGCCACAGCTCTTTCAGCAGAAACCTCCATGTCTCAGCTGGCACACAGGCTCAATTACCGGCTTTTAGCTTAGTGAAAAGTCAAGCCTCCCCAAGCCCACTGGTGCTCCAGGCATTTTATTGGCTCATTAAATATAGGATTTTGCTTTTCAGCCCCAGCCAAATGTGATGTGCTGTCCACACAGAAAGTATGATGAAGACTGGAATAGCTGACACACGCTTCCTTTGCCCCTTCCCAGTGCGTCTTTCTTGCCACCTGCCTCCTATACACTTTATTACCATCACAGGATTTGTGTGGAAATAAACAGAGAGAGGCTCTGTTTAAAAGACTCCCACCTCAATCCATTACTCAAAAGGTGTGTTTTCAGTGTGTATGTGAGATTGTCACTCAGACATATTTCCTACCCCAGTGGCTCACAAAGTAGGTGACAATGAGGAAAGTAGACCCAGAAGACTTAAATATTACTAAAAAAGCATCAGTTAAGCAAACTAAAATGTCCTAAAGTCAGAAATCATCCATGAACATGAGAAAACATTGAGAAGCCACTTGATGAGATCAGGAAAACTTGAGAAGAGATTTTGCCTCAATTGTTCATCCTAATTAAGGATAAATTTCCTCCAGGTTAATCTCATATGTAACAAACCTCCGACTCAATTCAGAATAAAAAAAATAATTTGGAATAATAAAAAAAATTACTGAGCCCTGTTAGGCCCTGTGCTAAATAGTTATCCCACAGAGATGAATAACTGTCTTCAGTTACAAGGTTCAACCCCTTCACTCCTAGTGGGGGAAGACACATTGCCTGTGATGTGTGCCAGCTGTGGTAGTAACACAGAGGAGATAGAAGAAATAAAGGGGTATTTATTTCATACAAATTGGAAGTCTGTGCCAGGTTCTGAGAGTAAGACAGATGGTCCCTGTACTCATGACGCTTACTGTTTCCATGGTGCCTAGTGATTCCAGGTGAAAAGGGTGGTGTAGGCAATGGCCCACAAAGGATGAAGTAGCCACATATATTTGGGGACCTAAGTGTAGCATGGTATTTCAGGAGCATAGAGTCAAGGACTAGAGTAGAGGGAGTGAAGAGAAAAGAAAGGCCAGGCTGTGGGGAACTTGTACACCAAATGGGCTGTGGAGACTTTACCCTGTACTTGATGGACGATCACTGAAGGGTTTGGAGAGGAATGACAGAGTCAGATCTGCATTTTACAAAGGTGATTCTGTTGTCAGTGTAGAAAACTAGTTGGGCTGGGGCAGGCGTGAGCAGCAAAATTGGAGGCAGCGAGACCAAATCGGAGTCTACTGCAATAGTCCAGATGAGGAATCACAAAGGCTTTGAACTAGGTTAGCGCTCAAGGGGACAGAGAGAAATAGGCCAATTCAAAAGATTCACTACAGCAGGTCTTTGACATTCACAAGGAAATTGTCCCTGCAAATTCCCAATGAATGAATATGGTGGTGTCTACAGAAGTGCCTGGCTTTCTCCCAAATAACTTTCCATTTCCATTTCAAGATTCTTGTCCTGTGCCAGTCTAAATACCATAATGACTTTTAATTTTTTATTGAATCTTTCCCTTCCACTTGAGCAGTTTTTGCACTCAAACTGGAATGTCCATAGCAATCCTTTCACAATGATAAAGTTAGTTTATCTGAACTGCTGCCAAATATGACATTCTACTCTTTATCCAAATGAGTTTCTTAGACTATTTTCTTTTTCTTCACCTCTATCTACTCATTAGCAATAACTAGTAAGTATAAAGTTCTTACAGAATCATATTTCATAAAAAATAAAGTTTTGTTTTTGTTACTGCATCTGCTAGGACAAATAAGATATCACAAAGCTGAGGATGAAAGCAGAATGGGTTTGGGGATAGGAGCAGTGACTCACATCTACATATTAGGTTCAAAACACCTTCCTTTAAATTTTGCCCCAGGATGTAATGAAATAATGCTTGTAAAGCAGTTGGTACAGTATCTGGGACAGAGGAAGCATTCAGAAAGTGTTTAGCAAAACAATTTAATCTAAAGTCATGCAACTAATTAATTTTTTTCAGTTAATGGGTATGAACCTCTACCTCAGGCCAGACAGATTTTAAATTCAATTTCAGAATACATACAAATGCACAAAAATAAAGGTTTTGATACACTGGCATCAAAAAGCATATGTTAAAAATAATATAGTGTACCAGTAAATAAGGATGCCCAAGATCATTGTTAAGTGGAGAAAGTGAATTGAATATATAGCATGATCTTATTTGTGTAAAAAAATATAAAAATTTTGTCTCCAGAAAATATCAAATTTTGCAACTCCTAAAATATCTCCTTACATTTTCAGAATAAAGTGATGAAAAAATTCAAAATTGTTTTAGGGAAAATACTCATGTGTTATTTTCAAGATAACATGGTTTATATTGCCCTACAACATTTTTGGAGACTTCTGCTGGCAATACAAGTTCTCATGCTGAGAGTGGCTAAGGATGATGCGAAGTGATTTCTCAGTTGCTATTGAGGTGTTTTTAGGTCCATGCTCTATAAACACATGTATTTATCTAATGCTGGTCTTGTTTCTTATTTTTTAATCTTTTAAGAGTTTATGTGTCTGTCAAATGACATTTAATGTCACTGGGATTCATGCAAATTGAAGCATTTACACCTGGTATAAAAATAGAGGTTATCACATACAATGAAAAAATGTGAATGGGTCATCTCTCTGAGGAGCTGCTTCACCAGAGGAAAAGCATCAGAACAATATTAATATTTAAGAGCCAAGTTTGAAACATCCCTCAGTAAGACAGATGATTTGGGGCAAGAATTCCTTAAGATACAAATGAACATAACTGAGAGTCGTATAGCTAAGGTCTTGCTACTGAAAATATGGGCTTCTGAACAGCAGCATCAGCATCATTTTGGAGCTTGTAAGACACAGAATCTCAGGCCCTACCCCAGACCAACTGAATCAGAATCTGCATTTTAACAAGATCACCAGGTGATTTGTAAGCACATTAGCCTTTGAGGAGGACTGAGCTTAAATCAGTTAATTTTGTTAGGTCATTGTCATTAACGTTCTTTTTCATGTAAAAACACTTTATATATTCATTTTTCTATAAACTGTTTTTATTATTCATATTACTCCAGCATAACTATTCTATCTTAATGACTTGAATATATAATTCTAATTCTGATGCTGTTGCTTTTCTTACAAAAAATTCATTTGTATTTTTTTTAATGGCCCACTTTTAGGAAAGTAATCATCACTTCAATTGAGAGAAGAAAATACTGTAATTGATGGACTTTAAAAGGAACCCAAGAGTAGTACAAATCACAAAATCAAAGATTTACTGGGAGGCAGAGTTGACATGACTGAGTGAAACTGGATATGGAGGTGAGTGGAGAGGAATTTCAAAAAGTAGCCCCTGGATTTCTAGCTTGGGCAAGTGGATGGAGGCTGGAACCTGTTCACCAATGGAAGATGTATGGTTTTGGAAGAAAAAAACCATGTGTTCAATTTCTGGACATGCTGGGCTTTGTGCTTTTTCCAGTTAGAGATGTCTAAGAGGGAGCTAGATACACAAGTCAGGCTCAGGAAAAAGTTTGAGTTGATAAGGTAGTGGGCCACTTAGGCAAGGCCCAGGGCAGTGTCCTCCAGCACCAGGATTAAGGTCTGGTACCTTCACTCTATCTCTATCCAATGCTATCCATTTAATAACCAGGGTGACCTTTGATATCCTACACAATGTTTGTATAATCCTGAACATGTCAGTGAGATGTGATGTATCCACCATGAAACCATATTATCTTTACTCCCCAGCAGTGGAGGGACCTCTAAGTCCATCTTATGAAGGCTATCTGGGGCAATTTTAGGAAGTCTGCACCAGAGTGGGCTGGATCCAGGCAGGACAAATACAGCTTCCTGCTGTGATCCTAAACCAGGTTGAAGACTGGACTTCTCCCCCCAGATCCTTCAGCCTAAAACCAGAGGTGGCCACAGCCACTTCACTGACATATGCAAGATGTACATTTCTCATAACTTGTGCATCATGGTTTTCTTTGAGACATTTCCTGACAACTGCACTGGTACCCTTGTTTCTGAAATAAATACTGACCTTAGACTAAAGCAGAATTTAGCCCTGAAAGGTAAAGTATGAAAGCTTCAAGTGAGAAAAGGAGGAAATGTATTAAGCAATGTCTTCCACGAGTATGAAATCATTAAAATATCTTTCAGAGAGAAGTTAACTTTTTTCTTCATTTAATTATATTTTTTGGTTTCTAAAACCTGCAAGGAAAGACATTGCTTTAATTTGGTACAATAATAAATTCAAATCATCTCAAAGAGAAACTATTCAGTGTGTTTGGGTTTTCGAATTTTTCAAAAAGTTCCCTTATATACAATATCAAGTACAGAACTCAAGTTTATTGGGATAATTTTTCTTTTATAAATAGCACCACCTCTGGACAAAACAACTGCTGCAGGTGCAGAAGAAAAAGTGCATTCATACCCATTTCATGATGTTTCTTTAATTGAAGGGGATATTTAAATTCTAAAAAGAGGCAACCTGATTTAAGCAGGAATGAAATAGCACATCTCAGGTAGGAGCTTGTGTTTCAGCTGAGCTTGGCTATTTGGGAGACTGAAAGCTTCTTTCTGCATGGGGATACTTTTCTCAGAGTCAGAGAAGAGGTGCTTGTGAAAGGTAAATACCATTTCAGTGTTAAAGTAAGGAGCTTTCATTTGGGCCCAATGTCTTGCCTCAGATGCTTTATAATTTCATCAAAATCAATGCAGGAGGAGAAAACAATTTAACAAAAAATTTAGTCAGTGGCTACATGTCTTTTACATAAACTCAAGGAAAGTATCCAAATAATTTAGTCATTCTGCCAGGTAGCTTTTAAGTAGCCATATACTTATAGTAAACATATATGGGAACTCAAATGAGAGCACAGAGATGGGAGGTGGGATGTGAACATTCACCAGGCTGGAAGAACTTGATCATAGTAACACCAGCTGCTCGGGCAGCTCTTTCTCATAGTGGTCACTTTGGTCAAGAAAGAAACTTTTCATAGATCTCACATAATTAATGATTCTGTGAGCTTCCTTCTCTGATGACAGGTGCAGCAAAATATGATTTCAAAGATTAAGTGGAGGAGATTTTACGGCCCTTGCCTATCAGCTGTGTTTATTTCACAGACTCCATTTATTGAGTTACTTGTCAGGCACTGTTCTATATCCTTCTCATACATTATCTCATTTGATCCTCAAGTTTCATTTCTAGAGATGTCTATCATTTTCTCTTTACTCCTACACACTTATCATCACATTTCATGAAGGGGTTGGTTTTCATATGACAAGATCCTGGTCCACTAGGTCACACTGGACTAGACCAGAGCCAAACACCTGACAGTAGGTAGACTGTGCCAATCTAATTCATACTGTTAGAAATTTGCAGTTGGATATAGATAAACCAGGTTGGTCTCTGTTGAACATTGGAACAGATAAATATCTGATGGAGAGGCCATGTTGGATTCATTTGCAAGTCTTTGGGGGAGAATGAAGAATGACGCAGATGAAGACTGTTTGGTCTTAAGAGAGACTGACTGACTCAGAGCTCCCGCTGGTGCCTGGCTATGTTTCAGTTCCTGGATTCACTTGCTTATGAGGTCAGCCACACTTCCTGTCCTGTCCTTGGTTCATGAGACAGCCTGGATCCTTACAATTATTTCTCCTTTCTTAAATTACCTTGAGTAGATTTCATTCCATGCAACACAGTGGTCTCTAAGAGAGTATTCTTATCCCCATTTTGTTGAGACTCAGAGAGTTTAAGCAAGATGTTTCCCAGGATGATGCAGATAGTAAAAAGTGGAATTCAAGCCTAAGTCCATGTGACTCCAAAGTTTGTGCTTTTCACCACTAGATTAATTTAGATCTAACCATTTCAGCATACACTGTGGACTGCTAAAGCCATCTGAATCTACTAAGCTAGAATCTTTGTGATTTCAGGAGTTATTGCTGTGTCTTCTTAAAGTTTAATATGCAAAAACTAATGCTCATTGGAGACAGACAGGCATAGACGGCCCATATTTTCATCTACATCATTAAGTCAAGGGAAGTGAAACTTCCTGCTTTCTAGCTGAATTGGCCATCTCTCAAGGACTCTAATTCTAATTGCTTTTGCAGAACACATATATCTCCAGTAAATTAGACCCATCTCTTCTCAAGAAAAGGTTTCGTTTTCCTCTGGTCAATTTTCTATGCACAATTTATCACTACTAGTCATCCTTATTGTTTAGCTTTGTGGACTATTTCCCAGAAGAAATTGACATATATTTTTTTCTCTTCTTAACTAGCCACGAACCCAGAGTTACTTGTGTAACTTCTGCACAGCCCAGCTTCAGAGTTTAGCTATTAGCTCTCCTTTATGGAGAAAGAAATCTCACTTAAGTGATCCTATTACCCTTTCTGAGCTCCCTCGGCTCCCTTCCTGAGATGAGAGGCCTCCCCACTCTATCACCCCATATAACTGCTTGGCTCGCAAGAATCTGGATTTCTGCCACTCTTTGATTCAGTGATTACGTGCATGGTTTAGGTTAAGACGTTTTTATTGTTGTTCAAGCAGAAAACCATCACTTGCTACAAATCCATCAAATTTGGTTACTTTAAATTTGTTACACTCATAATATTATAACGTCAACAAGAATTTAAAAAAATCATCCAGATGCCCACCACTCTAATAAATCACCCTCCTCAGTTTGTCTACATAAAAAAAGTACAAAAAATGTGTTCTGTTTGTACACATGTATATTTTTTACCTAGTTTTAATCATAACAGATGCTACTTTGTATTTAGTTTCCCTTCACCTAACTTGTCAGGAAGCACTTTTCTGTACTGCTAATTTGTAAAACTATCATTTGAGAGGCCACATCACCTATGTTAGATGGTAAAAACTATTAGCTTTTTCAGTTACTTCTTTAAACAGTTCTCAGTCTGGTAACTACTTAGCTTTTAGGTGACAAGCTCATGGTCACCCCCCTTAACAATGAGTGCTGACAAGCACTGGCCATATGCAAGCAAAAACCCAACTGAAAGCAGGAGAGCTGATTCCAGGATATTATCAGCTTTTCATTTGCCTGGTAGGGGGTAAATATGCACCCATCACTTCCTTGGCAAAAGAATTTGGTAGTTTTCTTCATACTTAATTTAGGGTCCCAAAGCAACAGATAAAGAAGCTGGGGATGAAGGCAATGAGGCCTTTGGTCCTGAGGGCAATGCAGGTCAGTAGGAGACATGCAGTTCCAATGGTAACTCGTAATTTCCATGAGCACTTAAAGTTGTGTGCCACTATCTTCTGTCCAGATAGGTCCCAGATGTGTTACAGAGAAATCTAAGATGGAGTTTCCTCCCTTCTGACCACAGCTAAGACTCAGAGAGATTTGAGGTACCTCTGGAACTGTTAGTGGACATCCTTGAATTTTTCTCATCTAGACCATCACTCAGCGTTGCTAGAAGGCTTGAGTGCCTCTTTCGGCTAGTGGAAAAATCAGTGATTTAGGCCTGTAGAAATGTAAATATGGGCAAGCAAAGCCCTACTAATTATCCTAACACACACACACACACACACACACACACACACACACACTTTTCAAAACAAATCAGTTAACTTCCTTGTCAAACACACAGACATGGAACCACATAATAGCACGAAAAACAAAAGGAGGAAAAAAAGAGGTATCCTATGTTTCTCAATGTGCTTAATGCTGATCATCCCTTGGCCTTACAGTTATAAGGGGATTCACTCTTATTTTAAGCCAAGTCTCAGTGTTTAAAAAGGTAGAAAATTTGCTACTCGTTTACTCAGTTGCCAAAAGCTCCAGTGTACTCAATGCACCTGTGCTGAGTCTTTCTTGAGTCTCAGAGAAGCCTGTCTCTGATCACCTCCACTCTTCTAGGTCATAATTTCTTCCACCTGGGGACTGCTCCCTTCTGTGAAGCTCTCCATCCTGAAGCAGGCTGAAATACCCCTCTTCTCCTGCCTTTTATAGTGGCCACAGTGATGTCACTGTCAGCTGCTTCTGAGCTGATTTCTAAGCTCAAGACTTAAGTAACTCAGCCCTAATCCTTAACCTTGCCATTAAAGATCAGATCATTTTGAACCATAACCAAAGTAGATTTAATTCAGTCAATTTAATTCAGTCAATCCATTTACCCAACAATTTTAAATTAAATACGGACATACTCAACATGTGTGCTAAGAAGATTTATAAAGGAGGAAACACTATTTGCCGAGCTTCAAAAAGGTTTGAACTTAGAGATTTCATTATAGATAATCTGTTGAGAATGGTAGACATCTTTAAAGTTACCAGTGGTAACTCAAAAAACTTAAATTTTTATTAAAAACTTTAATTAAAATTAAAAACTAAGGTCAGTGACCACTCCTCCAATCTCATTCTCCTTGACCACTCTGTAGCATTTGATGAGGCTGTCCATCTATCCTTCCCCATCCCTGCCCTGGTTCCCGTGGTTACCACAAGACTAGGTTAGTTTTGCACTCATTTCTTGAACTGCACCTTTACTGTTCCCTTCATGGTTTCTTCCCATTTCCTCAGGGAGTTCATTCACTATAAATACCTGCAATTATCACCTACATGTGGCTTCTTGGGATTGGTTGGGAGTAGCAAATATTAGAAATCTAACTTGAACCAGCTTAAAAATGTAAAATATATTTCAGGATCCCAGACAATAATGAAGCTAAGCCTCAGGAACACCTGGTATTAGGGACTCAAAACATGTGGCTTTTTTGTTTCTTTTGCCTATTTTGTTTTCTTTTTCTTTGTGTCTATTTCATTTTCCTTTGTGCAGATTGAATTTACATCTCTTTCATTGCAGAGACCAGGAAGACTGGGCTGTAATGTCTTGGTCTCAGTCTCAAATCTCTAAGAAAAGATCTTGATTGGCTCAGTTTAGGCTTGGGTCTTGAATAAATCAATTTTGACTGTGGGTCCAGTCAAGGGAAAGGGTCAAGTGCTCACCTAGGGTTGATCGACTATGACTAAGTGGTCATAAGAACATGTTAGCTTTAATCGTCACCTCCAGACTTAACCTCTTACCTGAGCACATAAAGATTTGCTCAATATCGTCACATGCTGCCACCTCAAATTTAACAAGCCCAAAACTCATCATACCACACCCAAATGATATGACACCCTCACCTCAACCTTTACTCTGGGTGAGTGCATGGTACCAGCATTCTTTCAGCATCCTTAGCTGAAACCTTGTATCGTCCTTTCTCAACTCTTTCTCTCTCCTCTGTGTGCAGTCATCAATTTATATAATAGTAATAGTTAATATTTAGTGGACATTTACTGGGTGCCACTAAATGGCATCTACATTATTTCATTTAATTCTCAAACCCATGAGGTAGATGTTATTGATAAAACCATTTTATAGAAAAAGGAGATAGAGGCTCAAAAAAATTAAGTAACTTCCCCAAGATCACACAGCGAACCAAGTAATGGCCCCAGGAAGCAAGTTTCTGTTTGATTTCAGAGCTTTTAACAACCAGGCCATACTATGTGATTACTTCTGAAACATGTTTGTTACTTAATATCCCTGATATCTCATATCCTGCAAATTCCTCTCCAATCACTTTGTGCATCCACACAAACAGCCCTGGCACTTCCCTTCCAGTTCAGCTGCTCAGGGTTCTGAAACTCCCCTGGGAATCTGGAGTCACGTGTGAGAAACCCACGCTATCAGCACTTCCAGGGTTATGTTCCTTGACAGTTGTATTTCAAAATCTCTGTAGTTGTTCAGTTTGTTTTGTTTTTTAGCAGTTAAATGTATTAGCTTGTTTTATTTTCCCTTTAAATCATGCATTCCTTTGTATCTTCTGTGTTTTTCATGACTCACTAGACACCTACAAAAATTCCAAAGCATAAAATGCTTCTGATGGACATAACTACTGATTGTTGGCCTAAGCTATGGATGTCACCTTCTCCTTGACAGGATGTCCTTCACCTTAAGACTGCTGTTACCATTTCTAGGAGAAAGTTTTCCCCATACTGTGCCTCAATTTTCTAGAACACCACTTTTCTGGAAATCTGTCTCAGGTAAACCTCACAAATCTTGTGCAAGTCCATTTCCCTTGGAACAGGAAATATTGATCTCCCTTCACACACAACCTTCTATTGTCCAATGTTGAATTTCCACTACTTATGGTAGGCAGACTTTAAAATGGTACCTAATAATCCTTGCCTCCTGGTATCTACTCTTAGGTTTAGTCCCTTCCCTCACATGTAGGCTAAACCTGGTGACTTAGTTCTAACCAACAGAATACAGCATGATGATGCAATGTCACTCTCATGATTAGCTCATGGAAATTGTGACTGCCATCTTGCTGGGAGACTCTATTTCCTTCTTGGCTTGGGCACTTTGATGAAGCAAGCTGCCATGTTGGAGAGGCCCCATGCCAATAGCCAGCAAGAAACTGACCATATTCTCTGTGACAGTACAAAGCCAAAGGGGCACCCACCACCTGATGATAACCTTATTTCCTTGTATTTGAAGTTGTTGTACTCCTATTTTCACAAATTACAGGAAGATAATTGTTTTTGTGAACTACTTTCTTGGGAACAGAATTTTTACACTGATCCTATCATCAAAGATTTATGTCCTATGTAAAGCAATTGCCAAATTTCCGTTTGTGAAGGCCACAAGCAAAGACTCATTGTTTCTCCCTTTTTTCTCCAAGAGGCACTGCCTAAACCATACTCATGGGTGCACACACACAGTCAAGTATAATCATGTTTGCCAGTTAGATCGTCCCTCCAAGGGGAGAAAAGAAGGTAGAAAGCCAAATGCTATCTGAGTATAAACAGTACCTCCTTTTTCCAAGAAATAAGTACTAATCTAACTTGAAATTACATTATAAAATGGATAATTTTTCATGTACACATAGGTATCAGCACATAATCCTTTGTCACAGTCCTCCCAAGTGTCCAACCTTGAGGCCAACTCTCAACACTCCTCACATAATATGTTCCTTGTAATCAATTGCAAAGAGCTTTCATGGGATGGACAATTGCTTAGAGAGGGTGAATCCCTGCCACAGAGGATTTGGCCAACATCAAGTCCAGCTCTCACACCACCTGTTTTCTCTGGAATTCTGTCTCTGTTTTAAATCTTTCATACCGTGCACATTGGAAAAAAGCACTAAGGAATGGCAAACCTAATTTGTTGCACTTTTTGTTTTTCACCACGGGAAAAACATCCACCCAAACAGAAGCTAGAAAATGCAAAGACAGTATTTTTAATAGCATAGTTGGTTTGTGTTCTTCCCACTTGCTCAACATACTAACACGTCATGAAAAACTTAAGATTGATCCACATTTTCATTGTCTAACATAAGCATTAAGGGGAAGACAGCCACAGATTTGCATTCATCTCCTTCCTGTTCCCAGCATGGGATGCTGAGAGCCACAGAATGGAAACACACCAAAGAAGAGCAAAAAGTATACTGTCAGACTCACACACAAAAATTAAGCACAATTTTGCCCAAAAAAGTTGTTGTAAGTCAATCACAAGTAAAATGTTAAGCCATATATTGTATTCTAGGACTTACATTTGATCTTTAATTCATAGTTATATTTACAAGAAATATTACCAGGTTGGGTAGTGGTAAATATCAAATTGTGGTTGGAGAGCCTGCCAAGAAGTTCTATTACAAAAAGGAAATTTCCATATAAAGAATGCTGTTTTGTATTATAACCATAAACACTTTAAAGACTAATAGTTGGGGAAAAATTTACACCAAAGAATTGCAAAATGATGCATATTGCCAACTACAAATTGGCACCTGCCATCTACCTCTACAAGGATCAAATCATGAGCTGCTGAAGCCTCTGACCTTCAATACCCCCTGAGAGGAGTTCAGGGTGGAGATCGGGAATGAGGCCCTCTGTGCTCTGGGAAGAACTGGCAGAACAGGTCTTCAGATAGGTATTTTCAGGAGAAGATTTTATGAGCCCAATTCTTGCATCTCCTTGTAACTAGAAAAGCACCAAAATCATTAATGGTGACATCTGCTCCTTGTGGCTAGCAGCAAGGCTCTGCCAACATGTGTGCTTGACTGCACGTACCCTCCCCTTCACTAAAATCATAGATAATGCTGACCTTCCCCCCTGCCTCTTTGGAGCGATTTCCCAGAGCTATCTGAAATGCTGTCTCCTGGGCTATAGTCCTCATTTTGCTCCAGATAAAACTTAACTCACAACTCTCACACTGTGCTTTTTTTTTTTTTTTTTTCAGTTGACAGTATCTTCATTTCCACAGTCACAGAATTATTTTTCAATGCATACCACAGAAAGGGGGCAAAAATTACCTTTCTACTCTAAAGACCACAAAGTACACAGGAAAGCATGACAAAAAACAAAAGCAAAAACAAAACAACAGGCTTGGATTCAGAAGATCTAGTTTCAGGTCAGTCTCCCTTACTCAGCAGCTGCGTGGCTTTAGCAATTCACCTCTCTGGGCCCTCCTTGCCTCAACTTACATGCAAGGTTCTTTCCAGTTCAAAACGTTCTATATTCTAAATCCCCCTTCAGATTCAGAAAAGCAACCTACAGTCTATACCTATTGTGCTTTTGGTTGATTTCTGAATTACAGAAAAGCTATTTGTAAGTGGTTAGGTATATTCTACAGATAGTACAAATACTACTGTAAATCATATTTATAGGACTTTTGAGGAGCAGAAGGATCGAGGCTGGGGTGGATAAAAATCAAATTATGGTTTGAAAGCCTACCAAGAACTTCTAAAATCTTCAAATTGTTCTTAAAAATGAAATAAAAGGAGAAATCAGAGGAGTGACATTTGATATTGTGGGAAGAGTAGGAAAAGCTAACTTTTCTGTGAGAAAATATTCCCTGAAATACAGTAGTTTAGAGTAAGTGGAGTTTTAGGGTTTTTTTTTTTTTTAATGAGTTTATCAACTGAACTATTTATATTAGATCAACATGGATTACATTTTCCTCATTTCTCACTGCATATTAATCTTATTTGTTCTACCACTCTTGAGATCATTCATGTTTTCTATCATGGTGCTTCTTGTGGTGTTCCTAATCTGAAAACAAAAATATGTTACTTCTACTTTCAAGTTCAGAAGATCAAGTTTCAAACATGAAAGTTATTATCAATAATTAAACCAAAAACCCATGAAGAAGCCACTCTGGGACAAGAATTTTGGCCTTTGAGCACTGAGCCTATTTTTATTTTGAAGTATTCCATGTTTATTTTTGCCTCATACTCCATAAAAGAGCAGCAGTAAACATGTGATGATCAGCCTTAGTATTTTCACAATTAAGGTATTGTTTTTTATATAAGTTGAATTTTTTTCCCCTGGGGCATTAGAGGAATCTCATGTAAGAACTCTCAAAATGCCTTAAATACAAATAATAGATAAAATCCTTCCCAGAGAATCTTACTTTCTGGATATCCTTTAGATCCACTTGGGAACATAAAAATGGGTAACACTAATCATTTCTTTGGAAAGAACAAAATATTCTAGGCTGCATTAAAAAGTATATGGAATTCATAACAAGTATCTGTTTTTTGTTGTTTTGTTTTGGTTTTTTACACTAGAGAGATGTTTACTATATTCATTTGAGGGCTCCATAGCAAACAAACAAAAAACAACCCAGTAAAATAGAAGGGTTTTCAAGAAAAATATCAATGATGAGTAGAATTTTAGGAAGCAAGAATTACGCAGCTTGCAAAAAAAAAAAAAAAAAAAGAAAAAAAGACATTTAATACTTAATTTTATTCCTTAAGATTTATGAGGAGTTTCTTGAGTACAGTGATCAGGTCCATACACATTAAAAATAAAGTAAGTTAAATTAAAAGCACTGGTATGTAGGCTAGATATATTAAATCTCCTCTTTTGGATATCCCTAAAAGGAATAGATTCTTATATTTCAAAGATCTTACATGGCTTTGGAATAGAGCAGAGATACCCTCAAAATGCTTTCCATGCAGTGATAGGACACTGTCCTCAGATGCAGAAGTCCTGTGATTTCCAGGTACCTCTAAACTTCAGTTAATGTAATAAGTAAAATAGAAAGAATATCTGTCTTCTTCACAGGATGCAGTGTCAATTTAATACAACCAATATGAATTGTTAATGTGTAAAACAATAATGCTAAAATGGTCATGACACAGTCTCCACTCTTAGTGAGTTTATAATCCAGTAGTAGAGGCAATATGAACAATTCTGATATACGCTATAGTGAACGAAATCCTGTAATGGAGGAATAAATCAATAGTGCTATATCCTCTCCCCCAGGAGAAAATGATTGATTTCAACGTGAAGAGTGGGAAAGGTTTCACAGACAAGGCAGCATTTGAGCTGAACTTGGAGGATAAGAAAGAGTGCAGGAAGCAATGAGATACAGTGGAAAGGGCATCAGTCTTGGAGTCGACAGCCCGAGTTCTGCTCCACACCTGCCTGCATCACTCACTGCAAGCCTGCAGGCATCTCCGGCACAAGAAGGGCCCTGAGCACGGGCTCTGCCTGCCTTGCTGTTGGTTTAGACAGGAAAGAACAGCAAAATCTACTTGCAGATTTCACTGGGGGCTGAGCCGGTTTTGTCCACCTGTGCATAGCAGTGCTCTTCTGGCCTGAATCCTAGTATTCATGTTCTACTCCCCGGATGGTGAGAACCCTTGCTTTAGGATGGTAATCCCTGATCTTGCCAACTGCTAAATTCTCCTAGTCAAGGACCATAGATGCACGCCTACCATCCAGTTTTAGCTGCTTTAATTGGATAAACTCATTGTTTGGCATTCTTCCATGATTACTTTTAAAACTGTACTGGTTGTACTATTTTATCCATTTTTCATTTAAGGTGTTAACTTTAAAAATTTTATCTTTCATTTTTTACTTTTAACAGAGAACAGGAAGCAGTAATAAGGGAGCATAACAAGGATAGTCCTATAGCTAGTCCTGCCTCAAAGCAGGAAAATTAGTAGAAGTACCCCATGCATCCCTGGTTAGCTCTGCATAAATATTTTTAGGGCCCAGGTTTAGATTTTTGAGTGTGGGCTAATCTCTTTAAACTTGGATCCAGCCTTCAGGATCTAAATTTTGCATCTGAAAATAAGGATATTATACAAAATGATAAAAACATCAAGATCCAGTAGATAAATAGGCAAAGAAAATAAATGGAACATTCATAAAAGATACTATAACTAGTAAAAATGTAGGGAAACAGTTAATAATACAATTAACTGTTATGTATATATATATAATTAACTATTATAGTAATAACAACAACAAAATATCCTATCCTAGGAAGGATAGGAAAGAAGAAACTAAGAGTCTCACATATTACGGGTGGCAATACAACTGGAATAACCTTTATGAAAATTTATTTGGCCATAAAATGTTCTTATTCTGTGATGCCCTCTTATGGAATGCATACTGAGAAAATGATCTCAAAGAAGGAAAAACCGTTTATCTGATGACTGTAGAAACCTCATAAGGAATCTTCCTGTTTCCATCCTTGCCCTACACTGTCCCCCGCACACTCAGCCCCAGCACAATCTATTTTCATCACCGCAGTCCTCTGCTCAGGACCTTCCCTTATACCCTCACTTGATCAAGGTATAAGGCCAAGCCTTATGTTGGCTGACAAGGCCACCTGTGCCCTCCCTTCTGTCTCTGGGACCTCATCTCTGTCACTCTTCTTTTGCTCTTTCCCCTCCAGCCACAGGCTCCTTGCTGTTCCTCCAAACTGGTCATACTCCTACCTTAGGGCCTTTGTTCTGAGTATTTCCTTTGCCTCAGTTCTCTTCCCCCAGAGACCCATGAGGTCCCACTCTGCTTCTCTCAACCTTTTGCCCAGCTGTCATCTTCCTAAGAGGCCTGTCTTGACCTACTCAGTTTAAAACTCCAATTCACATTCCTACCCCTGAATAAAAGCAGGATTGCTGATTTCCTCTTTCCCTGCTCTTTCTCTCCTACGCACTATAGAAATTACTTACAATGTCTGTGATCTGTCTTCCCCACACAAAATACGAGGTCCACAAGGGCAGGGATTTTTGTCAGTTTTGCACTGGTGTATCCTAAAAACTTGGACTAGTACCTGTCACTTACACATAGGCAGTCAGTAAATAACTGTTGAATGAATGAAGTTTAAAATAGCAAAAAGGAGGAAGCATGTCTAAAAACAGAGGGCTGGCTGGTGAAAATCATGGTAATGGAATGCATTCTAGACTGATGTAATCAAACCTCTTAATCTTTCTGCGTGATTCAACCCTTTGCAACCAGGTACTTTAAAAAGGAGAAAGAGCCCTTTCTGCATTGGGGAATCTGAACAGAGAAGATGAAGCACCGGCAGCTTCCCTCTAGGGGTACCAGGATACCTCCAGAGTCTTGGTCTTCAGGAAAGGACTGACAGCTGCATTGTTCGGCCTGACATAAGAGAGCTCAATAAATATTTTTTGACTGAAGGAAAGAAGAGCTTATGCCTCTGTCCTGGCTGCACTGGGTTCCTGGCTCCTTTTAAGGTGGGGAATGATCTGAGAAGTGGAGTTTGTTCCCAACAGGTGATCTAAGTAGGGTAAATGTCAGGTCAGCCCCAGAGACCCTGGCCTGTGCGTGACAAGGACTCACACGTTCCTCAGAGCTCTTCCATCTTCTGCTGCCACTGCTGTCTTCCCCACCCCGGTCGGAGCAGAGCCATCTCTTGTTTCGACACTTCGAGGCTGTCGCATGAGAAGCAGCCACTTCTCTCTCAAGGTGCCTTAGGAAGACAGAAGCCAGGGGTGGGTCTGCGGGGCTGACCAATTATTATGGGCTCACTTTATCTAGTAAGTTTGATAACTTAGAAATCACAAGTGATTCTCATCAGGTGTAAATTTTTCTCTGATTTGAAATGCAGAACACTTTTAACATTTAACACTAAACTTCATATAACTTTTATTGCCTTTCATTTTTTTTCTAACAGGAAGTAGTGATAATATTATATACGAGTCCACTACGAAGGCAGACATCTGGTTTTCTTTCTTCTAAGGGGGAAGATAACCTCAAACAACATTAACATGAAGAAATTCTCAATATGATCTACCCCTCAACTATCTAAACCAATGGGTTTAAAACTTTATGGGGGTGGGAGGAAAACAAGTTTATGGCCCCAACCCCGGAAATTCTGATTTAGTAGATTTTAGGGAAAGCCAGAAATCTGTATTTTAAGAAGCATTCTAAGTGATTCTGGAGCAGGTGTTTCATAGACCCCACCGGCAAACACTGATTATCACCTTGGACAGAATATAGAAAGAAGGATGAAAAGAACATACCTGACCCAGAACTTAAAGATGTGATCCACTGTATAATAAAGCAGTAAGTAATAAAGATGAATCAGCAGTCACAAGAAACATGTTTAGTCATGACAAGGCAGTGAACCCCCTCCTGGGAATAAATCATCAAATGTTGCTATTAGTGAGTACACAAACTGCTAAAAATGCATGTAGTCCTTGATGGAGAACTGCATTTTATGAAATTCAGTGTGTTTCTTCTGCAGAACAACGGAGTGATACTAAATGTATCATGTAAGAAATGATTTGGTCTGTATGTGAAAAATAAAGAAAAGCTCACAAAATTTTCAGAGAGCACATTTGAGAAAAATAAATCTTGGACAGTCTACCCCTTTGATTTTTCATATCCGTGGTACCTAGCTGTGGGTGTTACCTAAAATCCCACCCATAGATCACTTTTGGTTTCCTAATTTGTTTTAGGTGATTTTTTTTTTTTTTTTTTTTTTTTTTTTTTGCGGTACGCGGGCCTCTCACTGTTGTGGCCTCTCCTGTTGCGGAGCACAGGCTCCGGACGCGCAGGCTCAGCGGCCATGGCTCACGGGCCCAGCCGCTCCGTGGCATGTGGGATCTTCCTGGACCGGGGCACGAACCCATGTCCCCTGCATCGGCAGGCGGACTCTCAACCACTGCACCACCAGGGAAGCCCTGTTTTAGGTGATTTTTAACAAAGATTCATTTTTATTCTTTTGCAGGATTTTTCCTAAGTATGTGTTCAAGTTAATTGTTCCATGGGAATGAGCTAGCAAAGATCAGATTAGCTAGTCTGGAAGACATTCTGAAACAATTATGAAATAGATGCTGAAATATAATTGTCACTATAATAATACTGATGACTACGTAGCAATGTAGAAAGATGCTTATAATAATGAGTTAAAATTCAAAATGATGTATTTAAGATTATAACTATGTAAAATCATATACTATGAAGACAATTGTGATTAACTGTACTGTAGTGAGCAAGGCTCACTAACTAGGTAGCATCTAAGTATCACTGACCGCTAGGAGGAGGGGAGCCAACTACGAGGTGTGAGTTACCCCACACGAGGCCCACCAGACATGGCTTCTTCTCCAACTCACAGGAGATTAATATGCCACATGCCATAAGCCGTTAATCCATCCTTTGATAATTTGCTTATTGTTTAGTGCAGACCCTCCCCAAAGTCGAAAATCTGTGTATGGCTTACAGTTCGTCCTCTGTATATGTGGTTCCTCCATACCTGTGGCTCGCATCCACGCATTAAACCAAGTAGCAGAGCAGATTGTGCAGTGCTGCAGTATTTATCATTGACAAAAGCCTGCATATAAATGGACCCACACAGTTCAAACCCACGTTGTTCAACGGCCAACTGAATTGAAATAATAGTTGTTCTCTATTTTATATCTTTCTATAAGTTTTATTATTTTCACAGCTTAAGCTATCAATATATAAAATTAAAAAGATTCTCTCCTTACATTCTTTGATGTCCCTCAAAGAGGTTCACACATTCCCAAAGACATCTCAAGTGAACATTACTATTTCACGTGGGCTAATGACAAACTCTGTGCCTGTTTCCTCATCTGTAAAATAGGCATGCTCTGAGCTTTGCCCACATCACAAGGTGGCTATAGGAGGGAAGCAGCATGCATAGCAGGGTGAAAAAACCATAGCATTTAGAGCCATGTAGTCATGAGTCCTAATTCTGGCTCTGAAACTTACTATCTCTGTGACCTCTGGCAAGTTATTAAACTTCTCGGAGCCTCAACGTGAAATGGGCAATTTCCACCTTATAGGGTATATGCATGCATGACATCTGAAACACTGCCCAACATGCAATAGACGCTCAAGAAATGCTATTATAGCAGTGCTTTGTAAACCACAAAACATATTATGTAAATGCAATGTGTTCATAATGATAATAGAAAGAAAAGGGGAGAAAAAAACTATGAACAGAACTGGCCACAGAAGCACAGTACTGGGAATGTGAAAAACACAAGATGTGCTTGGAGAAGGGGTAACATGACATGGCTGAAAGATGGCATTCCTGATTTCTGTTCTCAAGAATATGAAAAGCCACTGAAGACACTTTGAGAAAAATCTAACAAGGCATTACCCATGCTTTAGGAACATAACTATTTGGAAATGTGGAAGATGGTATGCAGGAAGGAAAGCCAGAGGTAGGATAACAACTTGGTTAGGAGGCAAGAGGGCATGAAATTGGGCTGGAGCAATGGGAACGAGGCAGAGGTATGGATCTGGAGGCATGGAGAAGAGCTAGGAGGCTGTTACAGAGTCTGGAGAAATAAGGGGGAAAACCTGCATAGTAAGGGTGCAAAGGAATGGAGAGGGCAAAGAAACATTTAGATGACCTTCATGAGTAAAGAGAGGAGAAGGGAGATTCAATATGGTTTCAAGGGTCTGACAGGGGAACTAGGAGAATGTTAATTCTGCTGTTCAAGAAAAAGGGAAGATAATGAGTTCAGTTTTGGACAAGAGGGATCCAAGGCATTTAAAGAGATGTCCGCTAGATAGACCCCAGGAGAGAGAACTGTAGAGTTGGGAGTGATCACCATAGAGATGAGAAGTAAAACTAAGAGGACTTGATGAGAATCAAATGGAGTTTAGGACCTACAAAATAAATGGTAGGAAAGAGTCTTAATAAATGTAAACACATTTACACAGGACTATTAAGAGGACAAAGGTTGGCTAAATGAAGTCTCCACCAGCAATGGACTCAAAAAACATAATATGGTACGAAAATGAGAGCAATAATATCTATAAAAATCATATTAACTTACTAAATTTATCATTTTTATATTAACTTACAGAAATAAAAGTTAATAAAATCATTGGGTTCCTTCAGGCATGCAAATTGGAACTGGTGAAACTCAATGCTTCTAAATTTTTGCTATGAAATTCAACATCTTTTCACATCAGTAAATATCCAAAGGAGACTAATTCAAAAATTTCAACGTTTATTTACACTTTGCATATCTCAAAAACTTTGAAAAAAAAAAAGAAGTTTCAAAAGGAAGTTAGCAAATTCTCATAGATCTGCTTGTTTCTAGCACTTGGGGGAGATGGAGTCTTGGAGTTTTAGAGACTGGAATCCTGATGGTAGAACTTCAAATGTTCTCATCACTTGCCAAGGAAGTGCCATACTTGATCTGTGTTTAAAAATGGGGGAAGCAGGGTGTTAGGGAAGGGGTGGAGAGGGAGTGGGGGAGGAAAGGAGGATAAGACAAATTTAATTTAGACCTTTCGGAAAGATTTAGGCAGATAAAAACAATCAGAACTTAGTATGACACATTTCTATATTTAAAGCCTCTCACCTTTAAACTTTCATCCTAAGTTCTCTCATTTGGCTAAGGCCTTATAGTCTAGAGCTTTCCCACTTTATTTCCTACATCTTACTGGGTCACTTTAGTCTTTATTGAATAGTACTGAAGCTAGTGTCCTAGCTACGGCATGAAAGGTCTAGGAAAACCCTGTACTGTAAAATCTGACTGTCTGTCAAATACCCAAAATGGGATAATATTGCAAAGAAACAATCTGTTAGTTTCCCATATAAGGAATATAGTTTGCTTTCCCACGAAATCATGTCTATACATTTGCTCCTTTCTAAACATCTTACAACTCGATTCATAGTAAATAGTTCTCATTTTTCCTCCAAACTTGCAAGCTGAATATTCTTCTAAAGTTTCATATTAAAACAAAAAGGCAAAAAAGCCTTGCAATATTTTAAAAGGCAAATGATACATGCACATGCTTGTATTTTGAGATTTTTACTACAGAACATTTTTACTTGTTTCTCAAAACAGCTTCAAATAATGGTAATTTTAAAAAATGCTATTTTTAATCCTACTATAAATTTTGATTTTAAGATCTTTAGTTAAAATGAGTGATTCATTAAAATGATGATAGATAATAAATGAAGTCTCTCAAATGCAGACATTTGGAGGCTTAAAATTTATCAGAACTAGCTGGAACCTCAGTGCTTCACCAACAGTCACTGCACAATCAAACTACTTTCTAGCCTAAAAGTAATACACATGTTCCTTATTTTCTGAAATTAGGAAATAATTGATTTCATCTGAAAACTTTAATGACTAAAAAAGTATTTTACTTAGTTTATATAATTTTTAAATTAATCTATTGTATTATTGGGGGTGTCCACTACTGTAAACGAATAAATTTACATATCTAGCTCCTCAAGAACCAGCATATACCATACCTTCTTCACTACTTCCTTTATTCAGTGAAAATGACACCTGAAAGATAAGAACAGTCTCTGTTATAACGAACATTTAGATGTGGAAACTATATCCAGAATGTTTTTTTTTAACATGAAATTATAGAACAAAGTGAATACTCCTCTTTGCCTTTTATTGTTATTGCCTGTTCTTCCAGATAAACAAACCACAGACTTAAGAGTCAAATAAGAAAAAAAAGCATTCTTGAAAAAATTTTCTGTCATTAACCCATGGGAACTACTGAGAATGTGAAGAGAGGAGAGGGGTTTTCTTTCAGTTGCTTCTTTGGCTGAGGCCTTGAGAACAAAAATCCAAAACACACATTCATAGATACATGCACACACGTGTACGTAGGTACACACAGAGACACATTATATAATGTATTTAGCTGTCTTCTAAAGTGTTTAAATTAATTTTTCTATTTTGATGACTGGGCCAAGATTCCTAGAACAGACATAACCTGTGGTAGACAAGATTGAAAAGTTTTTCTGAGATATAAGATTTTTTCCTAATTAAGAATAATGCATTTTTAAAGGTTTAAAAAAAATTTAAAGAGAGATCCATTCTCCACAGAGGAGAATGCACAAAGCCCATGAATAACCAGAATAAGCATCTATGTAACCAACACCCAAGTCGAGGAATGGAACATGCCAGGCACTTCCCCAATCATAACCTCTTCTTCCCTGAGGTGTAACCACCACCCTGATTTTATAACACACTTTTCAGATTTCAAATTTAATAATCAACTTCTAATTCTCTGAATTTGCTCAGCTTTAGTAGGAAAGATCTACCTCTGATATTTGAGGTCTGGGGCAAATGTACAAATGGAGACCCATATATCATACACCTGAGTATTTAAAGGTTATAAGTCAAGCTAACAAAGTGACTATAAAAACTGTTGCATCCTACTATCTTGATAAATATACCTTTGCACTGACTTGGAAGCTCCTGTTTAGCATTCTGGACACCTTAGAGACTGCCTGAACATGGCAGAGTAAGGAAAAGAGGCACATGGCCTTCGTCCCACCCTGCTTCTGCTACCCCAGGCTCCATTCTGTGTTGAGGGCCTCACCTGCACAAGGGTAGCTCACATATCTAGGCATCCCCTGCCTCCTAACAGCCACCCACAGGCCCCTGTAGAAGTAATGGTGAGCAGAGTCCACACAGTCATGAGCGTACACTTGGGGAGATGCCCATGTAGGCCCTGGAAACAGGCTTGCAGCTATCTGGGTAAGGAATTCCAGGGACTTGAGTAACTAAAAGGTGGTCTAGAATGGGGGCTTGGGCTCCTTGTGAATGCACAACTTTGGTCCCTCGGTCTTGCCCTGTGAGGAGAGACGTGATTAGATGAGGGCCAAAGCAGGACCCTCTAAAAAGAAGGACCCAAAGCAGGGCCCTCCTTAGGTCTAAGGACAGTCCTGAAGAACAACTTAGGAGGAAAATATAAATTTCAGCAATATTAAAAGATTCTCTATGATAGTTAATGTGCCAACTTGGAGGTTGGTTTTGCTTGAGATTAACTTTTAAATTGATGAACTCTGGATAAAGTAAGACTGCCCTCCATAATGTGAGTGGGCCCCATTCAATCAGCTGAAGGCCTGAACAGAACAAAAAGACCAGCCTCCCCAAGCATGAGGGAATTCTCCAGCAGACTGCCTTTGGACTTCATCTGAATCCCTGGTTTTCCTGGGTCTCCAGCAGGCCATCCCCTTCTGCAGATTTTGGAATCACCAAGCCTTAACAATCTCTTCATATGTATCTCCTATTGACTGTTTCTCTGAAAAACGCTGGCTAATACATTCCCCTGAATCATAAATGGGTTAAAGTTATTTTTCCTTCTACTTTTTGAGAAAAAGGTTAATCAAATATGCTTTGTTTTATTTTCTATCATACAAAATGATGATATAACAATGTAAATAAAGAAGACCTCTGTATAAATTTTATGTAAAACATCCTTGAGATTTTTCCAAGTACTTCAAAAAAAAAACCGAAAGAAAATTCTATTCAGCTTCCTAGCAGAGAAAATGCTTAACCATGGTTGGTTTTGAGGATGGCAGAACTTAAATAATTCTGGGTGTGAAAGTAACACTACAACATAAAAATTGAGATTAGGCCTTTGGGATTTGATGGCTCTGTTTTTCTAAATAGACTATAAAACAGAATAACTTGCTTATTCTTTGAAATGCTTATGCTCTTTAAATTGTGCAGGACGCCTATTACAGAGTTTGTTGGAAAGGTAGCTCTTTAGATTTCCTGCTTAAAATTAGCAGCTGCTTCTTGCTGGAGCTGTCAAATATTTCAGGGGAAGAAAATGTATGATATATGAAATAGAATAATCGATCAGCTTCTCATTAACCTAAAAAGCATTACAGAAAAGAAATGGACAAACTATTCTAGCTAAAACATTTATCATTGCATTTTATTTTAAAAATAATTCCCAGAATGTTTTATTTCTTTATTCCTAAAATATATTTCTTGGTTGGTAGAATATATTCAGACTGTACAAAGCCTCATATAAAAGAAAACAAACATCACAGGTAAATCTAACAGAGATAAAATAACTACGAAAGTCTGGAAGTTTTCTTTGTTTTTTTTTTTTTTTTTTTTTTTTACACATCTCCATATTAACATATGTCAAAAGAGACCAACATTTAAATTTGAAAACAACAATGGGTTCATGATACACATCAGCTATTTAACTCTTCACCTACTGTCAATGACTTCCTGATTCTTAAACATTACACTTGCTTACAGAAAATGGAAGAACAAAGAAACACACAGAGCAGCATTTTAAAGTGACCTAATCCCAACCCTCTCTCTCAGAAGTCACCATCATTACATTTTCCTTGTACGAAACAGAAGGATTTTCAGTTACTTACTTCTAATTTCTCAGTAGGGGATGAATGTGGGCACCCTCTACTCATCCAAGATAAATTCTCCAGGAAATTGTATTACTTTATACTCTCATTCTAAAAATGCTCTCCCCTCTCCTCTCCCACTCCAAAAATACTTCTCATGAATATTCATATCTTTAATTTCTTTCAAACAAATTTAGTGTTCTTATTACCAAAGTATTCCTCTTTTATCAACCAAAGAAGGCTTACTCTCTTTCTGTCCCTACTCATGTGTAAACTGTATTTTAAATGAACATGAACTATTAAACAACTGTTTTGTACTCCTTCAGATAACCCCACCAGGTCCCTATAAGCATTTTCACCTGCAGGTTACATTTGTTCAAATTAATTAACAAACATGACACACTCAACCAACATAAAAGCTTGCTTTACTACATGATATGAGGATTGATGTTCTTTTACTTTATTATAAGGATTCAAAATTAAAGAGAAAAAAGTTTCTGATTTTTCATTCAGGTGAGTAGGGTTTTAGTTGAATTAAATTACCTTGGGTATTCTCTCCCTACATTATGTTTCCATGGTTTATAAGGCAGTTATTCTATATTCATTTTTTTTCTTCTTCCAGTTTTACTGAGATATAATTGACATACAGCACTGTATAAGTTTAAGGTGTACAGCATAATGATTTAACTTACATCATGAAATGATGACCACAATATGTTTAGTGAACAGCCATCATCTCATATAGATACAAAATTAAAGAAACAGAAAACACATTTTTCCTTGTGATGAGCACTCAGGCTTTACTCTCTTAACAACTCTCACGTGTAACATACAGTGGCATGAATGCTATTTATCCTACTCTACCGTGTATCTCTAGTAGTTACTTATCTTATGACTGGGAGTTTGCACCTTTTGACTGCCTTCATTCAATTCTTCCTCCCCCCACCCACCGCTCTGGTAACAGCAAATCTGATCTCTTTTTCGGAGTTTGTTTGTTTGTTGCAGTATAAATGACCTACCACACTAGGTTAGTTCCTGGTGCACAATATAGTGTGCTGGTCTCAAAGAGTCGATTTTTGGTTTCATTAATTTTCTGTGTTGTTTTTCTGGGCATACAAATTCTCTTAATTATGAAATATCAATACTTCAAACACACAGAAAATGAAGAGACCTTTATAACCAATATCTACTCTCTAGATTTTTTTAGAGTTAACATTGTTATTTCAGAAAAGTTACAACTGAAGTCTCTTTTTCTCCCGACTCATCAAAAATAAAGACCTTATTTATTTTTACTCCCTCTCAGAAGTAATTCTCCTAACCACTACGCTGAAACTGGTGTTTATTGTTCTTATTTATGTTTCTAAAATGTGAGCAATGTATCTGTTTGTATTCATTAAAAATATATGGTGCTGCTTTGGATGTTTTAAAATTTACTTCAACAATGCATACTATATCCTGCTGCAAATGTTTTTTTCACCCAATACTGCACTTTAAGGTTTTATCCATGTAGAGTCATATAGTTCTAATTCACATATTTTACCTGTGGTATAGTATTCCACTGTACAAATATACTACAGTTTATTTACCCAGTTTTCTATTGATAGATGTTTGTCCAGTTTCCAACTTTCCCATGTCTGATCATAAAAACGTATGTATTAGTGTCTCAATAGAATGTACATCTAGAAAGGTAACTTCAGAGTAGTGGGTTATAAGCATCTTCAACTATACTAAAAATCACTTAATTGCTCTTCAAGGTAGCTGTACTAATTTATACTCCTATAAAGCATATCAACAAGTATGAGTGGTCTCCCTTCTCCACTTGCTTAAAAACACTTGTAAACGTTTGCCTATCTGATAACTATGAAATTGCACTATGTCTTAATTTGATTTCATTGATCACTGGGGAAATACAGCAGATTTTCACATGTTTACTGGCAATTTAAATATTCTCTCTTGTGAGTTGCCCATTCATACTTTTGCCCATTTTTTTTCCTACTGGTTATTTTTTTCTTGTTGATTTGAATAAGTTGTTAATCCTTTTGTCACTTATATGCAAGTATCTTCTCCCAATCAATGGCTTATCTTTTGACTTATTTTGTGGTATCTTTAATTGTTTACAGCTTGAAAAAAAACTTTAAATTTGTCAGTCTTTTCTAGGTTATTCCTGGCCCTTTAATATTCCATATACATTTTAGGATTATCTTACCAAGTTCAGTGAAAACCCTATTGAAATTCTGATTAAAAACAGATTGACTTCATTAATTAATATGGGAAAAATGTCATTTTCATAATTAAGTATTCCTTTAAACTGTTGATAAGTCTATTTGGGTTTTCTGTTTATTCTTGATTTGACATTGTAATTTATATTTTTTTAAAAATTGTCAACTCATCTATGTTTAGAAAGGTATTGCCAAAAGCAATTTAGAATATTCCTTTTTTTCTTTTTTTTTTGGCCACACTGTGTGGCACATGGGATCGTAGTTCCTGAAAAGGGATTGAACCCATGCCCTCTGTCCCCCCTGTAGTGGAAGCATGGAGTCTTAACCACTGGACTACCAGGGAAGTCCCGAGTATTCCTTTCTGATTACTTATATATCTCCTGTGTCTGTAATAATGTCTTAATTTTAATTTTTGATATTTTTATTTATGCTTCTCTATTTCACTGTCTTTCCTGTAATAAGTTTGTCTATATTATTAGCCTTAAAAGAAGAAAACCCAGCTTTTATTTTCATTGATCCTTTTCATTATCTCCTTGTTTTCCATTTCATTAAATATTTGCTCTACTCTTTATAATTTTCTCTCTTATAATGTAAAAAGATAGAAAAAAACAGAGTGCTTGTTGAGTTAAATGTTCAGCCTCTCAATTTTCTTTCTTCATTTCTGCTGTACAGTTAATTTCTCTCAAAAACTTTTTTGCTGCATCATGCAAGTTTTGACATGGAGTGATTTAGTTGTCATTCAATTTTAAATATTTTATAATTTTTCATAATTCATTGTTTTGAGGCATGACTTGAGAAGTATTTTTAGTTCCCAAACAACACAGATTTGGGTTTTTTTTCTTTTAATATTTTTATAACTGATTAGCAACTTTGTTATACTGTTGACAGAGAAAGTGGTCTGCATTACCTCAACTCTTTGGTATTATTTTCCAACTCTTTGTGGTCTAACATATACTCAATTTTTGGAAGTGTCCACATATACTAGAAAAAACAATGTATTCTCTAATTATATATATTAGATAAAGCTTGTAAATTTTGTTCCCATCTTCTCAATATATTTTCCAAATAATACTTTATATACAGTAAAGGATCCTAAAACTAGCATCTTAAATCCCAGAATCAATTGTCATTAAATATCAACTGATATTAGTTCTGAAAGGAAAACTACATGTGTATGCACACACGCACACTCATGTGTGCACACACATACACAAACATACATTCCTTGTTCCCTATAAAGGCTCTGAACCTTGTTCCCTGAAATAAAGCTCCAACTTCTGGTCATATAGTCTTCAAAAATTGGGTGGTCCTGTGGTTGAACTACCACTGAGAGTTACTCCTGTTGCTGGTGGCCACACACTGTAGCCCGGACACCCAGAGTAACCAACTGCCTCTGTGGATCCCTAGTGTGTTCAGATCTAAGTAGCAAACCTTGTTTTTGACACAGCCATGCCTTTCATGATTGTATATAATTCAAACATCTCTATTTATAAACAAAATCCAATAACCTTTCTGACCATTTCAGTTCTCCTTATCCTCCTCAGATCATCTATCCTTCTTAAGATCTCTAACCTAAGTCTGACAAATTACTTCTGTAGATATTTTCTCTTTTGTTTCTAAAATGCATCCAAACAATAGTCATCAGGGTGTTGGCTTTTATTTTTCTTGGTTATGGTGACACTATTTTTCCTAATTTAATTGATCTGTACATATTGTTGGGTGACTACTTAATGATTTTGGGGGGAGGCCTCAATGCTACTATATTTAATTGTATTTTGATCAATATATGTTCACCAGTATATGCTTCCTGCAACAGTTCTCCTAATCCCTCAAGAGATTAGTCCATTTCTTTTCTTTGTATACTTTAAAAGTGTATGTTCACCAAAGCCAATTACTTGATCCTAAAATCTCACCTAATTAACGATCATTCTGAATATTCTGTGAATATACATCTAGAAAGTGAAAACTTATATTACTATCTGGCCTTGTTTTAAGCGTAACTTCGGGCTTATTTATTTATTTATTTATTTTTAAAGATTTTTTTTTGATGTGGACGATTTTTAAAGTCTTTATTGAATTTGTTACAATATTGCTTCTTTTTTATTTCCTTTTTTTTTTTTTTGGCTACAAGGCATGTGGGATCTTAGCTCCCCGATCAGGGATCGAACCCACAACCACTGCACTGGAAGGCAAAGTCTTAACCACTGGACCACCAGGCAAGTCTCCAGACTCATTTAACATCTACACATCTGTCTTAAGATAATATTACCTAAGTTGATTAACTTGTTAGAATGAGTTCACTTATTCTAAGTCCACTAATAAACCTTGGGGTTACAATTTGTTTCCATACAGGCCCAGGATTGATGTGGTCTGAATATGATCAAGTTTGATGGATGACTTTAATGTCTTAAGTTATTCTGAGCAAGCAAAGGACAAACAAAAGCTGACAGTACTTTGAAGTCAGTGCAACATTCAATATATAGCAAAATAGAGAGATCTGGGAATATATACCTAAGTAATGCTGAGTCAAACATCTCAATGTGGTTCTGAAGAGATAAAATGCCAAGTCAAAATGCTCTGACTACAAAGAATGTCATTATTACAAGTTGATAAAATTTTCAGGAGAAATTGTTACCTAATCTGAGCTCCTGAATCACTAATGAGGCTGCTAATAGAGCAATTCTTTGACTTACAAATTTTTAATGGTGAAATCCCATGTACAGTAAGTTCCAATAGAGCTGATGACGAGGGGCTGCTTTCTCTGCATTTTGAGTTTCTACCATAGTTTTCTCAGTGAAAAATCAGTATAGCACCTTCTTCATTATTATGAAACACAACAAAGCCACCAAACCATGTAATTAAAGCTGGATGTTAATGTTTCTGAATTCTAATCTTGTTCCCCAAATCAAACTATCCAGATCATATCCATGTTCTCCAATTATTATTTTTTTCCGAGGATTTTTCCTACTAATATGGTAGGAAACAACTTTTTTAAAAAGATGTAAGATTGAAACTTTATTCTTACAGCTAATTTTAAGACAAGTATCTATTACATCTACCATTTATAAAACCCAAACTAAAATAAATGAAATAGTCTTAATCTGAGATTAGTGGGAGACTACGTGAATAAAGTTTTTAATTTGTTTTCCTTAATTTTTTTCTTAAAGAATTAATAATAAATATTGAAGAGAACTAAGTTCAGAATGTAATGACACAGATATAAAATTGAAAACTTGAAAAAAATACAACGATATTGTAGCCTGCATTACTGTCATGGCTCCCCTGCATCTTCCTTTGCTTCCCTAGCCCATTCTCACCAACGCAGCCAGAGTGATCTTGTTAAAATCTAAGTCAGATCATATCACTCCTTTGCTTAAATCTCTCAATGGTTCCTTCTTATTCAGAATAAGAAATGAGATTCTTAAAATAGTCTCTAAGGGTATTTTACAGTGTCTTTCATAATAATTTGCCTCCATTTTCACCCCCAGATCCATGCATTTCTGATCTCATCTCCTCCTTTCTCCCTTAGACTCTTTCTACTCCACCAGCCACTGTGGCTCCTCGGTTATTTCTTGAACATGTCAGGTACCCACTTGCCTCGTGGCCTTTGGGCTGCAGCATGGAATGCTCTTCCTTTAGATAGTCACTTGGCTCAGTCCCTTACCTTCTACAAAACTTGACTCAGGTCCGTTCTCCCCTCAGTGGGGCTGTTCCCTACTACTTTTCAATCACTACAACTCTCATCCCACTCCTGGTACTTTATCTCCTCTTCCCTCATTCATTTTTCATCATAGCATTTATCACATTCACAAACACTATATATTTCACTTGTGTATTTATTTATTATCCATCACCCCAACTAGAATGTTAGCTATACGAGGAAAGAGGTTTTTGTGTCTTTTAATACTGCATCCCCAGCACCTAGATTCTAACCACACGTAGCAGGCAATAATTAAATAACTGACTAATTAATGGAAAAAAAATTCAAAGCAGCCATTGTGAGCAAACATTTTTGTTGTTCCTTAAGTAAAGATCTAAATTCACTAGTTTCTAGCTGATAATTAAGAGAAAAAAAACCCCCAAACCCTTAATTTATAAATGGGATTTCTAGCCTAAGATCACTCCTGAACACACTTTACACAGCAACATTACTTAATTATCTGAATTTTCCTATTTAGTGGTTTCCAAATCAAGCATTACTTTGCTAATAAATTCAGTTGCCTCCAAGCAGCATTATCACTAAGACATGTAAAAATCCGAGGATATCTTCTTAGTTAAGAGAAGGAAAGCTTGTGAGGTAACCAAACTAAATGGGGAAAAAAAAAAAGGAAAAGAGATGTATTTATTTCATTTTTTTGAGCCAAAATGCACCTGTGCCAGCAGCCAGTCACAATTTAGACACTGGATTGTGGATAACTCATGGGAACAGGTCAGTATAGAGGAGAGCAAATGCATTCAAACAACAATAAATTGGTGAAAAATAGTATCCTATGAAATCAGTTAAATGGTTAATGTACTTTAGAAAATAGAAATACAACTAAAAGGTTTTAAGGTTTTTAATCTAAGTTCCCTGCATGAAAAAATAATTTTAATGTTATTTTTAAACTTTATGCTCCCCAAAAGGCTTGATACATTTCATCGCTAGATTTTTCAGAATTTTTGCTAGACTTCTCCATGACGTTTATAAGAATAAAGGATGCCTTGAATATTTGTTCCTTACCGATTCAACTAATGATCTTGCTTCCTCTTGAGAGCAATGGAAAGGGCTATCACATACCTGCACATTTGTGCTGGAGAGGAAAAGAGAATAGTATTATTAAACAGGATAAAAAAAGGAGCAATTACCAAAAAGAAAACCAGCTCTCAAATACTTTACATTTGAGTGTATGATCCCAGCCAACAGTTACTGAGTCTCTGGATCTCAGTGGATAATAACACATACACACACTCTCTCTCTCTGTCTCTCACTCACTCACTCAAAAGGAGACAAGAGACCTTCTAATGCAGAATGCTAGAGCACTGCAGAAATGTGATTAAGATACCCTGAAAAAGGACCTGGATGAATATAAATTAGGACAACTCGGGTCTTCTACATTCTTTCAGGCAAAGTTATAAACATAAAGTGCTCCATAGCATTGCACTCTCCAGAATTAAAAAAAAAATCAAATGATAGTATACAAATTTAAATAATCTCCTGGTATATATAAAAGGCTGTTCCACTACCCTTCACCTTTACTGAAGAAAAGAAAAAACAAATTTGACCCACAGAACGACGACCATGAGGAAGAATTTTCCTCTAAGTGAGGTGATAAACACTGTAATTGGCTGCTGAAAGATGTTGTAGAATCTCTTTCTCAGACAGGTATGGAAGACTAAGCTAACAGTGGTGAGAGGAATCCACAGGAACATGAAAACTCAGTTTCTGTACAAGTAAGGAAGGTTAGCAAGGCACAGACAGCAGCTCCTCCCATGACCAGTAAAGGCTCTATAAAGTCCAAAGTCTTCCCACACATGCTATCTCCACAAACGTGCTGCCCACCACGTATTTCTTACCTCCTAGATGAAAGAAAATGCATCATTCCCCTCAAATGTAATAAGTCTGAGTTTTAAAAATTTCATCAAAGAAATCAGATTAAAATGGATACAGAAAAAGGTAGTACAGAAGGGCATTAAAGCCAAATTAATTTTTCAGAATTGAAGAAATAAGTGATTAGCAGATCCCTAAAGGAGATAATTAATAGATGAAACACACACATGCACACACACACCCACGCACACGCATGTGTGCTCTCCAAGTGGATCTAAGGGATGTACATTATCAAATTTATTTTGGCAATGGCTTTGTGAAATATGCTGGGATATATATGATAAAAGATCTGTCTAGTTATTTATTTATCTTTTCAGCTACATCTGCCCGTAATCAGACACTGGGTACATAGCAATTATGAAAGTGGTCATTTTGCTTTCTATGCAGACTCAAAATGTGGAATTTGTTTTCATTCTTGGCATAAGTGATGATGTTTGATGAAAGGTGGCATTATCATCTTTAAGACTAAACTATGTTATACTCTCTTTTTCACAGCCCATGTTTAAGTAAGCTAAAAACTGAAAAAGGTAAGGCTTTATAAGTTAGATGTTTCTCTAAAGAAAGTCAAAACTAAATTTAAAAGGAACAAGGCAAAAAAACAGACACTGAAAAGTCTTAAGTGCTGCTCTTCTGAAGAAAACATGGTGTATAATACTAAATATGCTATACACCAGCGGTCCCCAACCTTTTTTGGCACCAGGGACTGGTTTTGTGGAAGACGATCTTTCCATGGACTGGGGTGGGGGTGTGGGGATGATTCAAGCACATTACATTTATTGTGTACTTTATTTCTATTATTATTACTTTGTAATATATAATGAAATAATTATACAACTCACCATAATGCTGACAGGAGGCGGAGCTCAGGCGGTAATGCGAGCGATGGGGAGCGGCTGTAAATACAGATGAAGCTTCGCTCACTCGCCCGCTGCTCACCTCCTGCTGTGCAGCCCAGTTCCTAACTGGCCACGGACAGGCACTGGTCCGTGGCCTGGGGGTTGGGGGCCCCTGCTACACACAATGTTTTTAACATTAAAACTACACCAAAGTAAAACGTTCCTTGGGAATTCTGGGAAAATGGTGATGAGAGAACAGGGAGTCCTGTAAATAGGGTTGTCAGATAAAACAGAGAACACCCAGTTAAATTTGAACTTCAGATAAACAGCAAATTATTTTTTAGTATAAGTATGTCTCAAGCAAACTATCTTTTTAGTATAAGTATGTCCCATGAGACATTTACATTAAAATCTGAAATTTAGATTTAAGGGGGTATCCTCTATTTTTACCTGTTAAATCTGATAACCTATCTCTAAAGTAATCCTCTATTCCCACAACAAAGCAAAACCATCAACAGAAATATTAGAAAAGAAAGAAAATATTAAAGCCAGCACTGTAAATTTTAAAAACTGAGTAACTTTTAAAATATTCTGTAAATTTAAAAAAACTGAGTAACTTTTAAAATATCCCTAATAAAATATCTTGACAAGTAACCAGCTAGAATCTAGGAAGCCAACAAGCTCTGTCATTTTTCACCTTGGACAAATTATTAGTATGGCTGTTTCAAGAATTAAATGGAAGATATATACAAATGGACTTAGGAGATTCTTGAATGATATATAAGATATAAAAGAGGAGAGATTACAAAGCCCCTTGTTACTATTTCTCCAATAGCTCCCCCCTGCCTTTTTTTATAGCATTTTATTTTTACAAACAGTGCCATCCTCCTCACTAATATCCTTTAAGTTAATAAAGAATGAAATCTGGGTTGCAATATACTTTCCTCAGGATTTAAGGAAGTGATTTTTACTTTGAATGCTTGAAGGTGTAATAAAAGGCATGTTATCAAGAAACATTTTAATTTTATCTGAATTGTCCCTTATACAAAAATAGTTAACACTGACTCATATTATTTATTGATTCAAAAAATTATTCTTATGCCATGTGTTAGGGGCATTTCTAGATGCTGGGGATACAATGTTGGACCATGGAGCCCTCATGAACATTGTAATATTTAGGGTTCTTTCTAGCTTTCAAACTATGACTATGGCATACAAGAGGAGAAGCAGTATAACCACTTAAATGAAAGATGATGGTGCCTACTATAAATGAGATTAAAAATACTGATTGGGAAGAATGTGCTGCTTTCCTTTTTATAATAAGATACTAAATATTTTGTTCTAAATTTATAAACATTGTGTACCCTACACACAATCTTGCTGATCAAAATAAGCAGATATGACATTAGAACAAAAGATCAACAATACCAAAATTTCTATGCACAACCAAATTTCATTCACAAATAATAAAGATATATTAATAGCTATATAAAGAGCAAAATAAGTGATTAAATAAAAAGAAACAGAAATAGAAAATTACCTGTAAATAATAAACAGATACCTAAAAGATGAAATTTACAGGGCCAGCAATATGAAATTTTAGTAAAGAGAAGATTATTTTCTTCAAGACAATTTCAAATCAGACAAAGGCCCACACTCATTAGAATCCTCAAAGACAGTGCCCAGGATTCAGACTGCTCAAGGTTTTTCATTCTAAAGCAAAGTCCTCAGGAAAAAAGGAGAGAGAAAATTTAAAGAGATAAGAATGATGATTTGGGTCCATAACCTCCAGAGATTGTCAAAGAAAACTGACACTGAAGTAAATCTATACAAAGCTAAAAGAACTGGAGCTATCCGTATATGGATCAGACACACCTTCCTCTAGAAAGGTAAAAGAAACAACTTCAAGACATAAACAATTTGGAAGAATATATATATGAAAAAATACATATATATTTGAAATATATACATATTTTGAAAAACTTCATACATATTTATATAATTTTTTTCATTTAGTAAGCATGTTTAAACTACCTACTATATGCCAAGTCCTGTCACTAGGGCTAAAGTACCAACTCAATTTAGAGCATAAAAAAAAGTAATAAAACACTCCAAGTTCTACCTAGCAGTGATATGAGAGCACAGGTGAGGGTATAGTTAATTTTGCCCAAAAGAAATGAAAATACTTTGCAGAGGTGACATCTAAACTGCTTCCTGAAGAATGAGCAAGCATTCATGGAGGAAAGACAATGAAATAGGAGGAGATGAACAGGAGGCTGGAAAAGTCAGTTTAGACACACTGTTTAATATATAGAAGAGCTGGATTAGATCCTATTAATTGAAGGGAGCCACAAGAAGATTTTAAGCTTAAAAATGACAGTCACATCTGTATTTTTCAAAGATAATTCTGACAGTACTGTAAAGAATATGTTAAACAGGAGAGTAGTTGCAAGGCAAAACAATTTATGAGTAAAGAAATTAAAGCAGCTTTATAATTAGAAGGAAAGTTGAGAATCAGTCAAAACTTGAAAAATTTGTAAGACGAATGGATCGGAATAATGATTAGTGAAATAAAATTAATGGGTGAAATGAACAGTGCAGTTCTGATTTCTTAAAAATAAGGTAGATACATAAACCATGATGAAGAAAGAGTGAGAGGAGTTGAAGAGTAAACCCAAATGGCAAAAAACTGTATTTCTCCTACAAAGAATTTAAATTTGTTTTTGGTAAAACAGAAATAACAAAATTATCTCTGCTAAAAAAAAATACGTAGCTTCCAGAGTAAACATTAAGCAGCGGGGAAAAGGAATAAAAATAACAATGACAAAATTTATTGTGATAAAGAGGATTATCAATTAAATAATTTAATAAATGCAGGGCTCCTGGAAACAGTAGAGTCACTACTGGATTTAAAAAACAACATCTAGGTACTTGCCTGGTGGCACAGTAGGGGTTAAGAATCGCCTGCCAGTGAAGGGGACAAGGGCTCGAGCCCTGGTCCAGGCAGATCCCACGTACCGTGGAGCAACTAAGCCTGTGCACCACAACTACTGAGCCCGTGTGCCACAACTACTGGAAACCGTGCGCCTAGAGCCCGTGCGCCGCAACAAGAGAAGCCACTGCAATGAGAAGCCCACACACTGCAACAAAGAGTAGCCCCCGCTCATCACAACTAGAGAAAGCCCGCGCGCAGCAACAAAGACCCAAGGCAGTCAAAAAATAAATAAGTAAATAAATAAATTTATTTTTAAGAAACCATTTATTTGTTGGCTTTAAAATATTATTCAGCAATTACTCCAACAAGTATTTATTGAGTGACTACTACATGTCAGGGATAAGGAATATAAAGATGAATACAACATCTTTATTCATCTACTTTTTTTTTGCAGTACACGGGCCTCTCACTGTTGCGGCCTCTCCCGTTGCGGAGCACAGGCTCCGGACGCACAGGCTCAGCGGCCATGGCTCACGGGCCTAGCCGCTCCGCGGCATGTGGGATCTTTCCGGACTAGGGCACGAACCTGTGTCCCCTGCATTGGCAGGTGGACTTCTCAACCACTGCGCCACCAGGGAAGCCCTATTCATCTACTTTTGAGGAACTTATACTCTAAAGGAGAAGACAAACTCATAAAACAAGCAGTTAATTAATAAATGCAGTGATAGGACTACACAGGGGGGCAAGGAATAGAGTGTAATGGCACCTTAGCAAGCACAAGGCTAGGATGAGGGAAAGTTTCCTAGAGAAAGCAAAGTCAAAACCAAGTCTTAAAAGATAAGTAAGTCAGCCATTTCAAGAAGTGAGAAGTAAATCATGGCAAAGGGAAACAAAATGAGTATGGCCCAGAGGTCAATAAGAACATGGTGTTTGTGAGGAGTGACAAGTGGTTCTAAGTTGTTGGAACATGAAAAAAGAGGCAAGAAGTGACGGAAAATGAGGCTGGACAGGTAGCAAGTGCCAAATCCTGGAAGGCCTTGTTTGTTCTTCTAAGAGAAGTTTGGATTTAATGGTTCTAAGCAGAGAAGCTCATCAGAAGCCAGGGAGCTTTTAAAACATACAGATGCTTAGACTCTACTCCTCAGAGATCCTAATTCGCCAGGTTTAAAGAAAAGGACAATGCATCTGAATTTTCTAACGGTTTCCCTGGGTAATTGTGCTGTACTATACGTTGTTTGAGAGAACTGCTGTGATAATGTCTTCAGTTCAGACCTAAACTGATTTGCGTGGGGATGACAGGTTAAAAAGGAAGGGGGGATGGTTTGATAATCAATAACAGAGTACACTGTAAGGAACTGAGAGAGAGAAGCAATTCATTAGGTAAAGACAAAGGAAAGAAAAATTTTATTAATATAAATATATTTTACAAATCAAGTAGTGGCAAAAAATAAAGAAAATATGGACAAAAATGAGTTAAAATCCTGAATATTTTGACTTGAAATTATCTAGATGTGTAAAATTTATAACCAGAAACTTATATCCTAAAAATTTTCAAGCTAAAAAAAATAATTTTATTGTATTCTTTGAAAACATAGAGGAAGAATAAAGCTGTTGAGAGAGTAGGTTTGAAGTCTGGCTTAAATCCATCACACAGTGAGACCTTCAATAGGTCACAATCTCTACATGGCCTCAATTTCCTCATATGTAAAATGGATATAATAATGATACACATCTTATAGGGTTCTGGTGAATATTAATTAGATAATACATATAAAACTCTTAGAACCTGAAAACTACTAGAGTTCAGTAAATGTCAATTCTTACTGCTAATGTAATCCTTATCATTACCTAGGAGGCTACAGCAAAATGACTCCACAGAGCATAGAAATAAAGTTACCTTCACAGTAAAGATAATTAGAATCAGCATAGAAGGAATGCCATCAAGCTATAGAAAATCTAACCAGAGATGCTCTCTAGCTGTGCAGATCAGGAAACCTGGGAACCATACAAGTCCCGTTAAAGACTGCAAAAGCTTTTCTGAAAGTACCATTAGGAAAGAGAGGAAAGCAAACAGCAAGCAAATACCTCTTTGGACAATCAGAGGTCCCTCTTCTTAGAGGAGCCCATCACATTAATATCTGACTTAGAATATTTGACCATAAAGGAGAATTCAGTCTATTAGTTACTAGGATAGTGAGGGCTAGATGACATTTCATTACACCCAGTTTTCTTGTTAGTAAGTTGTACTATTTATGTTAGAAACAATTACCTAAATTTTATGACTATGCTGAAAAAAAAAGAGTATTCTATCAATACATAAGAGGTAAGAAAAATGGGAGGAGAAGATGGAGTCCACAGTTTTACTCTAGACTCAGGAGAAACAGAATCGGAAGCTATAATGCCCAAGCATTTGCAAGATGAGCCTCTGATGACTTGGATAAAATATTCCTTGAGACTGCTTAATTCTTTACTACATATTACTCCATTCGAATGATTTTTTTTATGTCTCTCTTGATTCCCAGACTTTATGCCCCAGAAGGACAGGGACTCTATTGTATTCACAGCAGCAACCCTACTATCAGCACAGTACTTGGCAGTAGACCCTCAATGAGTATTTGCTGAAGAGTAAATGGCTTCCCACTTTTTCCTGATTCAAAGAGGACATGAAGATGGGTAGGACTCTGCTCTCCAGAAAGACTGTGTACTTTTGCTTCCTAGTTAGGCTTACCAAGAGTCAGTTGTTTTTGTTTCCAAACTTTTTTTTTTTTTTTGCGGTATGCGGGCCTCTCACTGTTGTGGTCTCTCCCGTTGCGGAGCACAGGCTCCGGACGCGCAGGCCCAGCGGCCATGGCCCACGGGCCCAGCCGCTCCGCGGCATGTGGGATCCTCCCGGACCGGGGCACGAACCCATGTCCCCTGCAACGGCAGGCGGACCCTCAACCACTGCGCTACCAGGGAAGCCCTCCAAACTTTTTTTATGTCAGTGGTCTTTGGTATTACAATTTCATAATTAAAGCTGTAATTACGCCCATCAATGAAGGGAGTATGGAAAGAGAACTGTTTCTATGAACACCAAGTAGGCTCTAAAACCACTGAGGCTGTACACACCATCGAGGCTCTAAAAAGCCTCCATAAAGTTGAATCACTATAAAAACTTCGTATCAAATTAGGTGTGGTAAGACAACTGTAAAAGGATAGAAAAAAAGAACCCTAAAAATTAATAAGGGTTTTTAAGTGTAAGGAGTTTAAAGATTACAGGATTTGATCTTTACTTTCTATTATATATTAAGTTAGGCTATATATAATCTATATGTAATCTATACAGAAAAGATCTTAGCCCTATATCCACAGATTGATAAATGAATGTACACTTAAATGTTTTAAAGTAAAATAAAACGCTTGAGTTATATATGTTACTATTGTTTGGTTCCCCTTAATCAATTAGCTGGTGACCCAGATCACGTTGGATAAGAAGGCTTTTAACTGTTCTTACCAAGAAATGATGTGGTACTTATTACATAAATTAATCATACGTCTGCATGTTGAAAAGTCGCTGAATATCCACCTTTGCATATATTCACGGTGCATTATAATGAAATGCCTCTTTACTTGACAGTATACCCCACTAAACTATAAATTCCTTGGGAAAAGGGGTCATGTCAATTCCTAATTTCATAGTGCCCAGCACTTGGTAATGCCTTTCAAATAGGTGCTCTGTAAACATTTTTTAAATGAAGAAACATTTCAATTCTCTTAAAAAAAAATCAGATCTGAGCAGTATCATATGGCTCTTTAGTACCAGTTAGTAATAAAATAACTCTACATAGAAAAGACAAGTCCTTACCAATTTATAGCCCCTCCAGCACACTTCTCCATAAGCAATGCTTTCCAACATTCATGAGTAGATTTAATAACTTCAAGAGCAAAAGCCTAGTTAAAAACCAAAAACAGACACAGCAATCACATCATTATACTAACATGGAACTAGTCATAGTATGACAGTTAATTATTAAGAACACGAGCTCTTTAGTCAGGCAAACCTGAGTATAAATTCTCACATCCTTATTTACCAGCTGTGTGACTTTATGCAGATTACTTAATCTCATTGTATTAATTTTCTTCATCTATAATATGCAATGTAATGAAGATCATCTAAATCAAAGGTTGGCAAACTTGGGCCTGTGGGCCAAATCCAACTCACCATGTGTTTTTCTAAATAAAGTTTTTATTGAGCACAGTCATACCCATTCATCTGTGCATGGCCTCTGACTGCATTAGTGCTACAATGGAAGAGCTGAGTAGCTGTGACAGAGACCATATGGCCTACAAAGTCTGTAATATTTACTTTCTGGTCCTTTACACAAAAAAGTTTGCCAACCCCTGAATTAAATCATAGAGTTGTTGAAAGAATAAATAAGATGTTGAACGTAAAGTGGTTAGCCTACTATCAGTATCTTGCTTGTAAATAAGCATATACCTATTAATTTCATCATCATAAAGCTATAAGTAGTCCAATTGCATAATCGTTTTAGATTATCCACTGTCTGAAGGTAGTAAACCTCGACATTTTCTATTTTTTTTCTTAGTATGAATTCATATAGTGTCTAAAAATGCAAAATCAACAATAGATATAGATCTAGTAAGACCATCTAAGGAAAACTTGCTTTATTATTCCAAAGCAGAAAATTCTTTATATTTTTCCCCCAAAATGTTCCTAATTTTCCTTAAGTGAGAGATTACAGTCTAAAATAATAGTTTTATATTTATATTTAAAAATCCTAGACAAAGCCCTCAAGATCTTAAGGGTTCTTTTAATGTACCTTTAAAAACTACTGGGTTCAGCAATAAACTTTTGTATAACAAAATACTTATTGTAATTTTAAAGTTTTCACGACCATGGCTTACTCTACCTGCAAAACATACTTTATTTATTAGTACCACTTAAAGGTTGGTTTATAATGTGAAATTTATATAGTGGCAGTAAGTTTAAAAGACATAGTCCATGTTTTTGACTTTAACTCTTTGGTCTATTTCCTCCATATGTGTCATATTAGAGCCACTTTCTGGTAAGTTTGTGGTTTTCTAATAGAAAAATCCTCTGACAGTAAGATAATTCAAGTGTTGTCTTAATTGTTAAGCAGCTTAATTCAGCCATGGTAGGATGAACACTTAGGAGGCAAGCCCCTTTGTATCTACATTAATGGTAAGTAACTTCCTCTTCTCTGGAGTAAGTAAATGGAAGGCTTTTCTTCATATACAATTTGCAGACTTAGACTGATCATGGAAATCCTTCATTTTCTGAGACGAAGGACTTATTGATAGATAAACAGATGCATATAGGTATTTATCAGCCTTACTGATTTACTTAGAGAGATCTCCTAAAACTTTTTTAAAAATAAAAATGATAAAATAATGTCCTTAAATATGAAAGTCGGTAAAAAGCACTTTTTTTATCACACTATATACAAATGTTCACATATGAAATCCCCCAAAGTGAAAGAAATATTGTACAGATATCACAGGCACATTTTATTTTTTTTTTTGAATTTTGTCAATTGCTTTTTCTGCATCTATTGAAAGGATCATATATATTCTCCATTCTTTTAGCAATGTGTAACACCCTTATTGATTTATTTAGACTTTTGCTGAGAATTTTTGCATTTATGTTCATCAGGCATATCAGCCTATAGATTTATTTGTTTGTTTGTTTATTTAGCGGTACACGGGCCTCTCACTGCTGTGGCCTCTCCCGTTGCGGAGCACAGGCTCCGAACGCGCAGGCCCAGTGGCCATGGCTCACGGGCCCAGCCGCTCCGCAGCACGTGGGATCCTCCCGGACCGGGGCACGAACCCATGTCCCCTGCATCAGCAGGTGGACTCTCAAGCACTGCGCCACCAGGGAAGCCCATAGGCACATTTTAAAATAACGATTATCAACTTCACCTTGTTCTTGAATTCTCCATTAAAAGCAAACTGGTTTTCTGGTTTTCCCTCTGGTACCTTATAAAATCTAAACCAATTAAGCGTAGCTTCTAAGTAACCAGGTTTGTACTTCTTAACATCTTCAATATCTGTAAGTGAAGAAACAAAAATACTTTTTGTTAAAAATCAAAATCCACTCCCATTAGTGGTAGAGCACTGGCCTGAGGGAGTCAGTCTAACCCTGCTGCTCACTAGCAGCTACTCATCGGCATGTATCCTATCACCTCCGGACTTGCCTTTTTTTCCCCATGTAAAATGTTACTCCTTCATTTTACAAACATTCCTTGAGCACCTTCAGATACCACATAAGGAGTAAGGGATAAGTCGATGAAGACAACAAAGTTCTTTTCCTCAAGGAGCTCGAAGGTTTAATTAAAAAAAAAAAAAGGCAGATAGACAACAAATTGTATTAAAGTGAGAAGATTAAGTGAGATATACTTAAGGACTGATGTCATTCTGAGGACAATGGGGGGCTTCGAGTAGGGAGAGTTACAACATCAGGATCTGTGTTTTATATGTACTAAGCCAAAGGATGCTGACAGTAGAATGGAGAGGGCAGCACCCAGAAAAGAACATACTACAGGTGGATGAGAAGGGTTTCATGCACTCCTACACCAAATATTTAGTAAGTTTCTCATTATGTATTCAACACTGTTGTAAGCAGTGAAATAGAACAGGAATCAGAAACAAGTCCCTGCTCACATGCTTACATAGTAGGAAGAGACAGACAACAAATAAAGACACAAATACACAATTTAAGCGGTGAAAAGTCTGATGAAGAAAAATAAATCAGAGTAAGGAAGACAGAGAATGTGGTCAGGGCAATTTTAAACAGAGTGATACCTGGAAGATTCAGAGTTTTTCATTTCAAATTAGTAATGATTTATAAGATTTATTTTTAAGTTCTATTACCACGTAAACACCTTAACCATTACATTTTGAAGACATTCATTTAAATGTAATTGGAAATACTACTGTTAGTAATAGGCCCCTCCCCCAAAAGAGGTCCCCAAGGAATGTATCATTTCCAAAAATATCAATTCAAAAAGTATAAGAAATAACTAGATAAAACTAGAAGTCTTTACTCTCCACTAGACTGTGGCTTAAGGGAAATTTAGCATAGTCCTTTATTCACAGTATATTATGTCAAATGACAAACAGAACTTAGCAGCACTTGGAGCATTAGAAAGCTATAACTAAAACCAGGAGATGACACCAGGCATAGGGATAATTTAAAGGTCACTTGGTTTCAGACATGCTCATCCAAGCCCTGTAGGAATCCCCACTCACTAGGCATGACAGGAAAAGGTAAGAACTTTGCAGGCATGGGTTGAACAGACAGGAATTATCCTTTTCCTTTTTATCCTTGCCTTGTGCCTCTTAGGTAAAGGTTTAGCAAGAGTGACATATGTCTCCAGAGGCCAGGTGTTTCACATAAGTGAAATAAGTGTGGTAAGGCAGAGACCACAGAAATGGCAGAGACTATGCAAATAAAAGACTGAGTATGCGGCCTAAAGGCACACAAATCTAAAATTTTAAAACATGTCAATGGGCCACATATCTATCTAAAGTAATTCTGGAGCAAACTTCAGAAATGTTACAACTAACTAAGGGAAAAAAGAATCACTTGAAACTGAACACAGGTTAAGTAAGTGATGGAGGACGTTTAAAGCAGTGAATTCTAAAGATTAAAATCACATTTTTTTTTCATTCTTTTTTTTTTTTTGCGGTACGCGGGCCTCTCACTGTTGTGGTCTCTCCCGTTGCGGAGCACAGGCTCCGGACACACAGGCTCAGCGGCCATGGCTCACAAGCCTAGCTGCTCCGTGGCGTGTGGGATCTTTCCGGACCGGGGCAGGAACCCGTGTCCCCTGCATCGGCAGGTGGACTCTCAACCACTGCGCCACCAGGGAAGCCCCGCATCTTTTTAATATTATACATTGTATCCTAGGTACAGAGTTCTTTGTTATGCCCCAAATGGAACATTCAATAAAGATTTCAGCTAATTAAATTCTGATTATTTTTCTTCTTTACCTTATAAAAAGAGCTGCTTTCTAAAGTGAGCTTTCTATTGACCATTTTCCTACATCCTATCTCTATTTTTACAAAAAGAAATCTCTGAAATTAACTGAGTTCCTCCAACTCACTGTTTTCTTACTCAGAGGAAAAAAATATCTCTTAGTCCACTGAAGGTGAGCAACCAGAAATGCACTTTAATCAATGTCCAAAATAAATAATTTTCTATTACTTAAATCTGATTTATGACATCATTATACTTGCCCAGTCTACCATTTCCTGTTCCACTGTTCCACTGTTCCTGTTCCGCATAAACCTTTATTTTTTTTTTGATAAATTCTTTTTAACACACTGATTTCAAATAAGAAAGGAAAAACTAAGTTATCCAGTATCTACCTCAGCTTGCAAGGTTTTCCCTTCAGAAGTTATGAAGGGAACCTGTTAAGAAAAGACATCAATAATAAAAAACCTGAACATTTAATAATGCCAATAAGAAGTGTAACTCTCCAAATATAAGCTAAACTTTTCCATTCTCAATTAATTAAACCCTGGGGAATAAACAGCTGCATTTTCACAAAAAAATAAAACATTTTAAATATGCAATTTAAATATTTTTAAAACCTCAATAGCAAATGCTTCAAGCCAAAACTTATATGCAATACCAACAGTCAGTTCAATGAATTACTCTTCCAAAAATATGAAAAATTCCACCTGAAGGCTATAAACTGACTTACACAGTTCATAAAAGATTTTTATATAAATAACCTCATTTCTTCCTCATGAAACTCCCAAGAGTTGTGAGGAGTAAGTAAATTCACATTAAACTTAAGAAAACTACAACTAAGGAAAGGTAAAAGGGACTTCCCTGGTGGCGCAGTGGTTAAGAACCCGCCTGCCAATGCAGGGGACATGTGTCTGAGCCCTGGTCCGGGAAGATCCCACAAGCCACGGAGCAACTAAGCCTGTGAGTCACAACTACTGACCTGCACTCTAGAGCCTGTGAGCCACAACTACTGAGCCCGCGTGCCACAACTGAAGCCCACGCGCCTAGAGCTCATGCTCCACAACAAGAGAAGCCACTGCAATGAGAAGCCCGCACACCACAACAAAGAGTAGCCCCTGCTCGCCGCAACTTGAGAAAGCCCGTGCGCAGCAACGAAGACCCAACACAGCCAAAAATTAATTAATTAATTAATTAATTAAAAAGAAAAGAAAATGTAAAAGATTTGTCAAAATGTTGCCAACTCATTCATGGTAGAACTAGTATTATATAAATACAAGTCCTCTAATTCCATTAATTCTGACTTTTCTTCTATATTGCCCATTAATAATTTGCCACAGGTTTATTTATATTAGTTTTTATGTGTAGATGTATTTTTATTTTGGTTTTATTGTGGGAAAATATACATAACATAAAATTTACCATTTTTAAGTGTTTGATTCAAGGGCATTAAGTACCTCCATAATGTTGCACAACCATCATTATTATCCAACTACAGAATTTTTTCGTTAGATATATTTTTTATAATATATGCTATTTTAAGAAAAGCAGCAATTCTCTAGTAGTCATTTATTTCCACTCTTGGAATTAATTTTATATGAAAGTTTCTACTAGAGATAATTATATAATTTATTTTCAAGATGAACTAATCCAACAATAAAAGTTAGAATAATCTAGAAGAGCTCTTTTATATAATCAAGCTAAGCTTATTTCAGTTTCAGTTTTTAACTACAATTAAACTCTCTTAATCGAGATCTACTTGATCAATTCCCCAGACGATTAACAAAGACTCTCCACTTCCGTAAATATTCTGCCTGATGTCCACAGTGGTCTGTCTGCTGAGTCTGGTAGACAGCTCTAGAATGAAGCCCACACTTGGCTCCCACCAGTTAACTTTTAGCCTTAGCAAGCAGGCATGTTTATTCTCAAAACATTCATGCCAACTGTATCTGTTGTTATAATTATGAGATTTAATAAAAATTATATAAGGCAGTGACTTTATCAGTACAAAAAAATGAGATTTCGTTTCTATGAAAGTAACTTGAATGTTTTTACAAGAATTCAATAAAAGAGATTGCTAAAAATATCTGCTGTTGGGGCTTCCCTGGTGGCGCAGTGGTTAAGAGTCCGCCTGCTGATGCAGGGGACACGGGTTCATGCCCCGGTCCGGGAAGATCCCACATGCCGCGGAGTGGCTGGGCCCATGAGCCATGGCGGCTGAGCCTGCGCGTCCGGAGCCTGTGCTCCGCAACGGGAGAGGCCGCAACAGTGAGAGGCCCGGGAACCGAAAAAAAAAAAAAAAAAAAATCTGCTGTCAAAGTAGGCCTGGGTAAGTTAAAGATGAGACAAAGATGTAAAAATTTACAATTAAACATGTAGATTGATCTGCAAATGAGGTGGGGAAGAGGATTTTAGATATGAGAGATCAGGGACAGCCTCTGACAACAAGTATTTTAGTAAATTCTTAGATGAAGTGTGGGAGCAGCTCATTCACATAGGCAGAAGAGGAGTCCTGGGAGGAAGGCTGTGCCAATCAATACTCTGAGGTAGGAGTGTGCATCAAACGTTTGAGGAAGACAATTAAGAAAGCCCTGCGTTTAGATCAGGGTGAAGTAAGAGTATTAGGAGATGAGATTATAGAAGCAGTCGCATAGGAGTCTAAGGGCCAGACTAGGGACTTGGCTTTGCGATGAGAAGCCACTACAGGATTCTGGGCAGAGTACGTGTTTCATGAAGAATTCTAGCTGCCGTGTAGGGAAAAGACCGTGGAGAGGAAGAAGTGGAAGCAGGAAATCCAATATGAGGCGAAATGTGATGAGGGCTTTGATAATTGTAGTTGTATGGAGGTGGTGACAAATGGTCAGTTTTGGATATTATTAGAAAGCAGAATTGAGGCGAATTACCAGTGAAAGAAAAAATTAAAAACAACAAAACCCAGTAAAGATGAGACTTACGTAAAATTTAAAGTTATCAAAGAGCTAAAAAGGACTAGTCTGTAACATTAAGTAGCAATTTAAATTATAATACAACTAAATGCAGTCACCTAAATATATATCACCCTATTTTTTAGTTTCATAAAAGGTGTCATAACTTCTGACAAATAGTGTACAGCCATGATTTACTTTATAAAACAGCTGTTTCCAAATTTGAAAGTTTAATTAACAAAGATTATATACAGTCTCAAGGGAATTTTTATATTAAAACTAAAAATACATGATTTATAAATAACCATAGTTCTATATAAAACCATTGGAAATTTTGTAAATTTCTTTATTAAATGCTAGATAAAAAGCAAAACAGAAAATAATGATGCAATATAACAAAATTTAAAGTTTAATTTGGCTTTTCAAAATCCAGAGCTCTCCATTTTAATTTAGTTTGTCTTAACTAATTTTGATTTAGAAATTTATAAAAGCAAAGAAATTAAGCTAAAATATCTTAGTCAAAACCTACCACTTTATCTCTGTAGACGTGAGAGGATCATAACACTTTTCACTTTTTAAAAGCAATCTTTATGACTTATCTTTTTCTTTCATTAGAGATACTGTATACCTTTCAACATGTAATCAAGTTTCTTTTCAGTATAAACCAATTCACTTGTTTCTAAAACGTAGCTGAATATCACAAACTGTAATCTATTAAGAAAAAAAAGGTTTGATAATTGACTTTCTTTTTAATATTTATTATAAAAAAATACATTCTCTTATACCAGAGGTAGTTTCTAATCACAGGTATTTGTCAAGACTTCCATTTTACCCAGATTTCAGACTTAAACACACTTTAATACTCTCTTTTTGCCAAATAAGCAAACAGTAATGATGTAAATGAGGTAAAAAATTCAGTTGATAAGGCTCATTTTATACATACAGCCCATGAACAATATGAGAGAGAAAGAGAGAGAGAGAGAGACAGAGAGAGAGAGAAATATCTAACCTATAACATATTTTTACTCTGGAGACTTATCAAAGACACAATGAACTTTAAAAGTAATTATTTACCAAAAACAAAAAAAATTAAGAAATTTTAATCATGAGAAAATCGTAACACATTCTATAATAAATACCTTTAAGATATTTATTAATAATATATTATATAATATTAATAATATATAATATTAATATTCTAATTAATTAATATCAAATATTTTAAATAATTTAAATTACTCTCTTGCCTACCCAGAAAGAACCATGCCCAGTACCCCCAACTTTTGATATAATTAAATATTGGATATTAAAAACAAATAATAAAGGAAAAACACACTCTTACTTATTAATAAATAATTTCTTGGTACAAAAGAAAATCAAAAGAAATCAATCCTGAGAGGATCCCTACAAACAAGGATTTTAAAGTAGTTATTATGAATATGTTCAAGGACATTCAGGAAAATATGGTCACAATGCATGAACATGTGGAAATCTCAGTTGAGGAATAAAAACTATGAAACTATCAAAAAAAAAAAACCAAATGAGGGAGTATCTGAAATGAAAAATCATGAATTTAATAGCAGAACTTGGATATGGCAGAAATAAATCAGGTAAGTAGAAGTCAGATCAATAGAAATCATGGAGTCTAAAGAACAGTAAGGAAGAAAGACTGAAAAGACATGAGAGTTTCAGTGACCTGTGAGATAATTAAGAGTGGTCTAAATACAGCATACACAAAAATTAACTCGAAATGAATTAAATACTTGAATATAACATTTGAAATCTTAAACTTCCTAGAGGAAAACATAGGCTGTAACCTCACTGACATCATCCTTAATGATGTTTTTGTGGATTTAACTCCAATGGCAAGGGAAACAAAAGCAAAAATAAATAAATGGGACTACATCAAACTAAAAGGCTTTTTTGTGCAGCAAAGGAAACCATCATCAAAATGAAAAGGTAACCTAATGAATGGGAGAAGATATTTGCTAGTCATATATCTGATAATGGGCTAATATCCAAAATATATCAAGAACTCATAAAACTCAACAACAACAACAACAAACCCAATTCAAAACTGGACAGAGGATCTGAATAGACATTTTCCCAAAGAAGACATACAGATGGTCAACAGGCACATGAAAACATGTTCAACATCACTAATTATCAGGGAAATGCAAACCAAAGCCACAATGAGATATCACCTCACACCTGTTAGAATGGCTATTCTCAAAAAGACAAGAAATAACAAATGTTGGGGAGAATGTAGAGAAAAGGGAGCCCTTGTGCACTGTTGGTAGGACTGTAATTTGGTGTAGGCACTATGGAAAACAGTATGGAGATTTCTGAAAAAATTAAGAATAGAAAAGCCATATGATCTAGCTAATCCTCTTATAGGTATTTACCCAAAAAATATGAAAACACTAATTTGAAGAGACATATACACCCCTACGTTCACTGCAGCATTATTTACAATAGCTAAGATACGGAAACAACTCAAGTGTCCATCAACAGATGAATGGATAAAGAAGATGTGGTATATAAACATAATGGAATACTACTTGGCCATAAAAATGAATGAAATCCTGCCATTTGCAACAACATGGATGTACCTCAAAGGTATTATTCTAAGTAAATAAGTCAGAGGGAGAAAGACAAATACTGTATAATTTCACTGACATGTGGAATCTAAACAAAACAAAACAAAAACAAACTCATAGATACAGAGATTAGGTTAATGGTTACCAGAGGGGAAGGGGTTGAGGGGTGACTGAAGTGGGTGAAGAGGGTCAATGGTTTGGTGATGGATGGCAACTGGACTTGTCATGGTAATCACTTTGTAGTGAATACAGATGTCAAATTATAATGATGTACACCTGAAATTTATATAATAATAATTTTTAAAGTGGTCTAAAATATGTTATGAGTCTCAGAATGAAGGTAAAAAATATGGGGTGAAAAAAATGTGAAAATATAATGGTAAGTAATTTCCCAAATGTGGCAAAAACATGAACTTACAGATCCACAAAGTTCAGGATATCCTAAGGAGGATAAATAAATATAAAGGAAAGACCACCATAGCATATCACAGAAAAATTGCTGAAATCCAAAAATGAGGAGAAAACCTTTAAAACAGTCTAAGAAAAACAATATATTATATACTAAGTTAACAACACACTGACTGTTGACTTATCAAAAACAATGCAGGCCAAAAGAAAATGGAAAATCTTTACAAAAAAACCCTGTAACTCAAAATTCTATATCCAGTGAAAGTATACTTCCAAAACAAAGGCAAGAAAAGACAAGAAAAGACAGATCAATGAAAATGGAGAGAATTCATTGCCAAAAGAACTGCACTACAAAAAATGCTAAAGTTGAAGGGAAATAACACCAGATGGAAACTACAGATCTTCAGGAAGTAATAAAATATATGGGTAAAAAAATGGCAAAACATGGGTAAATATAATAGAATACATATGTGTGTGTGTTTTTCCTCTTAATTTTTTTAAAAGGCATTTTATTGTTTAAGACAATATGAAACCAAAGCACAAAGGATGTATGGAGGTTCTGGGACCAATTGGATCTCTCATACAACTTGCTGGTGGAAATGCAAAATGGTATATAAAGTCACTTTAGTAAAGTTTGACAGTTTCTTACAATGTTAAGCATATAATTACTCACTGACCTATAACCCTATTCTTAGGTATTTCCTCAAGAGAAATGAAAACATAGGTTCACACAAAGACCTATATATTTGAATGTTCATAGCAGCTTTATTTGTATTAGCCCCAAACTCAAAACCCAAATTTCTGTCAACAGGTGGATGGATAAACTGCGGTGTATCTACACAATGGAACACTATTCAGCGACAAAATAGAACAAACTACACTGACCACACACAATATGCATGAATCCCTACAGCATTATGCAAGAGAAAGAAAAATACCAAAAAATGCTTGTCCTTAGCAATGTACAGGTAACTCCAAAGAAACATAACTACAATTGTTAAAAATGCCAAAATTTTAAGTACAAGTGTTTTCTCACTTTAAAATAAGTGAAAATACACTATTTTGAAGGTATTTTCAAACTTTGTTCAAAACATTCAGTTTTTATCAATATATATATGCATACATTCATTTATTCATCAATTAAAAAAAATTACCAAGCACCTATAACATGCCAGACACTGAACAAAGCTTTTGTAGTGGAAAAATTAAATACCTAGAAACAAACCGAACATAAAATGTAAGGCCTTCATTAGTAAATCTACATCAATTTTCTAAAAGATCAACAAGAAAACCTGAATAATTGGAGAAATATATAAACATATCATACTCATTATTGCAAAATTTAGTATTTTAAAGATAGCAGAAATCCCTGATGATTAATTCCAAAAATTTGCCCAGAAGAATATATGCATTAGAAAAAAACCAAACAACTTGGAAAATGCAGAACAAAAGGATTTGCCTTCTATATGTTTTATTATGAGGCTGTTGTAATTAAAATAATGTGGCGCTAGCACAGAAATAGATCACTGACACCGAAGAGAATCCAGAAGCAGACTATCTGTATAAATAAGAATGCAATATACAATAAAGGAGACATTTCAAAAAACGGGGAAGAGAAAAGATTTTTCTGTTAAGAGGTGATGAAAAAATTATTTATATGGAAAAAATAAATTCCAAATGGACTAAAGATCCAAGTGTAAAAAAATTAAAACATAAAAGAATAAAAAAAATAAGGAAAAACAACTTTGTGACTATGGGGTAAGAAATCCTTACATAAGAATCAAAATGCTAAAGTCACATAAAAATGATCGATAAAATGCAATACGTCAGAATTTAAAATGTCTGTAAGACAAAAGGCAACACAGCTTCTCTGAAGATAGGGAGAAAATATTTACAACCTAAATAATAAAGAATTAATATCCAAAATATCTAAGCAACTCCCAAATATCAAAAGAATATGTCAACTCAATAGAAAAATGGAGGGCACCATGCATAGGCAATTCACAGAAGGGAAGATACAACTAGCCAATAAATATATGAAAAAGATGCTCCATCCAAGCATTAAGCAGAAAAATGTAAAATTAAAACAAAATACCATTTTCATCTATTAGACTGGCAAAAAAAAACCTTTTAAAGGCTCTGTAATAGTATGTCATTGAGGCTTCAAAACCTGTAAATTAGGCATTATTTATTTCCATTATTAAATTAGGAAACTGGGACTCCATGAGGTTAAGTAATTGGCTCAAGATCTTAAAGGGAATAGAGTAACCTCAATATAGAGTTGACCCTTGAACAACATGGGTTTGAACTGTGCAGGTCCACTTACACATGGATTCGTTTCAATGTGTGTACTGCAGTATTAGTGATCCATGGATGGCTGAATCTGAGTATGCCTGCACTGCAGATATGGAGGGCCAACTGTAAAGTTACATGTGGATTTCTGATTGTGCCAGGTTGGTGCCCCTAACCACCGCGTTGTTCAAGGGTCACCTGCGCTACCTTTAAATATGGGATGGCAAGGGTATGTGTGGGGAGAAGAACATCATCAAATTTGATTAGGTGATTACATCTCCTAACTGAACATATATCAAAATTGTTATCAATTATTCTAGTTCCAAGACTGGATTATCCAACTAGAAAAGAAGAATAGATTAACAGAATGGTCCTCAACTTGGAGGAGCCCATCAGGGTCACCCAGGGATATTTATCAAACTATTTATACAGTCACATCATTAACTTCCTATCCACATCCCCATATAGAGAACCACCTGTACTTCCATGAAAATGATCCAGAGGGGAAAAAAAAATGAAAATGATGTTTTCACTGGCATTATCTCCACCAGATCACAACAGGAAGTAAGGAAAGCATATAATCAGCTGAGGATTTTTGTTTTTATTTTTAGATAAAAAACAGTAACACAAATGTAGTGCCATATCTCCTTGCTCGTATTATTTAAAAGAAAAAAAAAGATACTAGAAAATGTGCTCATGTTTGAAATTCTGTCCAAAGAGAGTAAAAAAAAAAAGTAAAAAAGGAGTTTCCAATTCTAAGGGATGCCACCAAAGGAAGTGACATAAATGCACAAAGCTCTCGTTCCAACGCTGTAGATGCTGCTCTCACAGAGCTAAATGTGTGCAAGACCGGCCTCCAAACGAAGTCTGTGGGAAGTGAGAACATATGTTTTTAATGACATTTTATAAACATTCACAAGAAGTAACAGTTCTGTTCCATAATATTTACTGTATCATCACAAATAGAGGTTCCAGCTCAGAGAAATGTTTTAATAGCTACACTTACATGGGGTCCCTAAAAGGTTCTCATGTTTTCCACACTGTTCTGCCTATCTATGCTTAATAGCACACAGACTGATGAATAGTATCCTTCATTTTAGTTGCCTTTTCTTTCTCTATTCACCTTTTCCACAAATTCTACTCTTATCAACATCTATACTAAAAATATGTTAACATCATGAAAAATGGAAATATACTTCAAAATAAGTTAAAACCAAACAGAGATAGAAGCCTATTTGTATTGTATCAGAAAAACTTCTTGGAAAAGACTTGGTAGATTTCTTTCCCAAAATATAAATATTTATTACCATTTCACAAGAAATTTTACATGACCAATAAAATGAAGACCATCCAGGTGCCCTGTAACACAGAAATCCAAATGGTTTTCTAATCTAATTTTAACTAGAACCACATAACCAAGCAGCTAAAAGCTTAGGCTTTGGGTCAGCCAGACTTTCACTGAAAGTGAAAGCTCCACCACTTAACAGCTTCCCTAAAGTACCTAAAAATGTACCAATGTCCCCAAGAAATCTATCTAATGATCTTTAATTTAAACTGTGTTTCGTTCAGCACTAACTCTGAAGATAATTTAGGTCTTTCTATTTTAGAAGAAGACAGGCTTTAGCCTGTCTAAATAATGGATTGAAATATTCCTAAAACAACCAAGAGTTAGAGGAGAAAAGCTCTAGGGGTAATTTACTGATTAGAGGATCAACCCCACAACTTTAGAGATGAAGAAAGCTTCAAGAGGTTATGTGAGGGACTTCCCTGGTGGCGCAGTGGTTAAGAATCCGCCTGCCAACACAGGGGACACAGTTTCTATCCCTGGTCCAGGAAGATCCCACGTGCCGCGGAGCAATTAAGCCCGTGAGCCACAACTACTAAGCCTGAACTCTAGAGCCTGCGAGCCACAGCTACTCAGCCCACAAGCCACAACTACTGAAGCCCGCATGCCCTAGAGTCTGTGCTCCACAACAAGAGAAGCCACCACAATGAGAAGCCCGTGCGCAGCAACTAGAGACAGCCCCCGTGCAGTAACAAAGACCCAACTCGGCCATAAATAAATAAATAAATAAATAAATAAATTTGTAAAAAAAAGAAAAAGCTTATTTGTGTATTGGGAACATGTGCTGGAGGGAAAAAGGAAATTAAAAAAAAAAAAAAAAGAGGTTACGTGACTTTCCCAAGGTCGGATAACTAATACATACAAGAGAGGATTTTAGAATTTAGGCCTCCCCTACTCTTCACATTGTAGGAATATGACTGAAGCCTGAAAAAACACTGAAAGAAGGGCCTCCCTGGTGGCACAAGTGGTTGAGAGTCCGCCTGCCGATGCAGGGGATACGGGTTCGTGCCCCGGTCTGGGAGGATCCCATATGCCGCGGAGCGGCTGGGCCCGTGAGCCATGGCCGCTGAGCCTGCGCGTCCGGAGCCTGCGCGTCCGGAGCCTGTGCTCCGCAACGGGGGAGGCCACAACAGTGAGAGGCCCGCATACCGCAAAAAAAAAAAAAAAAAAAACACTGAAAGAGGTCAAGGTTCAAAAAAGAGGCAAATGATTCCCAGTAATTTAATTCTATTCTTAATTATAGTACATTTTACTTGATTTGTCCCCGTTCCTCAACTGCCTCCTCCCATCCCTACCCACCCACGCCTATTAAGCCATACCTATTAATGAAATCAAAGGAATGAAGATCAAAAGAGCCATCTTTTACTGGGACTTCTAATCATAATTATGCCACTGATGCCTCAACTATTAACAGAAAGTGGTCAGCACTCCCAGAACGCAAGATAGTCCAAGGCCACAAATACTTTTCTGAGAGTCGATGTGATGCAGTGGCTCCTGCAGCCTTTAGGGAAGTCACCGACCAACGCCCACCCCCAACCACCAGTGTCTCAGGTTCCCAATCTGAAACAAAAAAGGGAACACTAGCACATCTTGCTTGGCCTTAGGTAAACATTCAACAGATATTCCAAAAGAAGCACTCAGCATAGTTCCTCGACATACAGTAATTGTTCCAGAAATGTTACAGCTTTTAGGACAACAATGGTGACACGCCGGCCCCTTTCTGTGCCAAAGAATACACGCAAAGGAAAGCAAACGGAATGCCATTCTTTCCGGTTACAAAGGTTAATGTGAATATTTTCCCTTAAGATTACTATGCTGTGCCCTATTTTTTCCCTAAATGATAAGGTTAACTTGTGTTTTAGGAAGTAAGGCACTTAAATACCTTATTAATTTGGCTTATTTTTAAAATAATAATTGCAGGGGCACTAGAATTGTTTATTTAACACATGAAAATTTAAGTCAAATAGATTTGGTTTCCATGTGTTTGTTCCTGCCTTGAAAGAAAATAAAAGAAACTACATAGTTTTATTTGACTTTCAAATTTCTTTAAATGTAAGTTGAAACTCTACAAGTATGAAATACATATAAATTCTGATAATTTCTGGACAAGTGCAATGCTGGCCTTTGAAAAAGTCCCAACTGCCTCATTTAAAATAATTCCCTTATTACTCCTGTAATTTATTCATCCCAGAATGTATCTACATCAATATAATTGTTCTGATTTTCAATTTTTGAAAACTTTAACATCACTGCACAGACAATATTTATTACAGAACATCAGACAATAGTTTTCATTTATTTAATACCAATCAAAAGAAATCTTTATTGCTCTGCAAGTTGACATAGCTTCTAGGCTTAAATTACCTCCTTATGACATTACTTCTCCTGACATAAGGGCCTTAGGCATCGCTGGCGGTCCTGAAGAGGCTCAAACATCTGTTTGATGAATATCTGAAGCTCTATATTATAGAAGGTGGTTAATTTAACCAAGAGAGAAATTGCATATGCCCTAGCATTTCCATCTTCTTAAAAAGCTCTGAACTTGGTTATTTCAGAACCATGCGTTATTATCCCTAACAGCCAAGGCATTCTCTAGTAACAATTTAGGTGCCCTGGGAGTCTTATTAACTCTTTCAGGTCATTAAGGTACCGTTAAGAGCATTAGGGGCTGGAACCTAATTACAGTGCATTAAATGGTCTTAGTGCTCACCAAGTGTTAATGAGCCAGCCAAAGTGCCAATTTTCTATCAGGGGTATGAGGAATTTGTTTTCAAATGCTGTTTAGACTTTTTTTAGATTTTCAAAGTTGCTACTCCACTTTCAGAAGGCAAAACTTGAAGATTTAAATAATAATGTTAAAATTACAGAAATATAGCCAGCAACCACAGTTTCCTTCCAGCTGAAATGTATTCTCTGATGCAATGGCTAGTTTTAGTTCAGTCAAGTCAAAGTTTAAAAAACTATAAACATTAAAACAGGATATTACAGTCTACCAAAGTCTGTACATGTTCATTAGGATCTAAGAAGTTATTTCCTAACAAATAAAACAACCACAGGGCTTCCCTGGTGTCACAGTGGTTAAGAATCCAACCGCCAATGCAGGGGACATGGGTTTGAGCCCTGGTGCAGGAACATCCCACATGCCGCGGAGCAACTAAGCCCGTGCGCCACAACTACTGAGCCTGCGCTCTACAGCCCGCGAGCCACAACTACTGAGCCCGTGTACCCTACAGCCCGCGCACCACAACTACTGAGCCCACGTGCCACAACTGCTGAGCCCGTGTGCCTAGAGCCTGTGCTCTGCAAAAAGAGAAGCCACTGCAATGAGAAGCTCGCTCACAGCAAGGAAGAGTAGCCCCTGCTCACACAACTAGAGATAGCCTGCGCACAGCAACAAAGACCCAACACAGCCAAAAATAAATACATTAATTAATTTAAAAATATTGGTATCATGCTTCAAGCATGATACGTCTAGAACTACATGTATAAAAATTAAAGCGTAATAAAAATTGCTTAAAAAAACGCCACAACCCCAGAACTTCCTTACAGAAATATAAATGTGTCTGAATTAATACACCAAAAAATATATAGATAGATAAAACATACTGTCTATAAATTAAAACACACATTTTTGTTTTCAGAAAAGAAGAAATAGGTACTGACCATGTCAAAAACAGCTTCTTTTTCTTAAGGTAGTAGAAATTAATAGGAGGGACTTATTTTTTAAATGTCAAAATAACAATTATATATAGGAAATAATAAAAAAAATTTCTCTATAAATTTCTGTATTACACACATCCTCAGAAAACTACAGAATTTTAAAGAATTTTCAGATAGTTACCCTTCCCTACATGTTTTTAATTCTTCTTCCTATTGAATAAAAATGCCAAGTATAGATGACAAATGTTTAAACTGTTAAAAAAATCACTCCTTTGTGATAGAAATTTCAACTCATATACAGTAATTTATATTTAAAGTTACTGCATTAGATATTTTAAAGTTATTTAAGAAGTTGACCACCAAAACAAACCATTTCTGACACGTATGGACTCCAACATGTATGAAATGAATCTCCCATGCATTTTCTGTAAAAATTTTTGGAAAATGTACACCAGCCAACAATGAAAAAGAAAAGTAGAGTAGAGGGCATCAAAGAATCTAAGAAAGAATAGAACTAATAACCCAGAAAGGCAATGAAAAGAAACCCCATGATAATAGCTATGCAGCAGGCTCAAGGGTACAGCCTGTTTAAAACCAGTCATTCGATAAACAGTATGATAAATGAAGTGAATGATAGTCACATAAATACTGTAAATGTTATTCATTAGTTTTCAACTTTCAGATTCAAGAGACAAAACATGAAAAACAGTTATGGATAAAGAACAGAACCTACACATTACAAATGTTTACACTGTAGAACTCATAGTGTAGCTGAGGGAAGCTGGGTTGTAAGGGGCAGAGAAGGAAAGAAGTACAGAAACCTGAATGCCCTGGTTTTACACTGGGCAGCCACGAGTTACCGTTCAAAATTAATGAAGCAATAAATACAGCTCAAAGTGTAAGACCTAGAGCTATTAAGATAACAAAAGAAGAAATATGGTAACAAAATTGAGTGATGTATAAGATGTTAAATTCCTAATCTCTGAAAGCAGCAACTTAAGTTAACAGGGAAAAGAAACAGAGGTGTGAGCACACTGATTACAGAACAGAAGCAACCACTTGAGAACTAAAAACATATGGGGAAGAAGATATGAGAAGTAAGACTAGGGGGGTGGGGATGAAAAAGTAGGAAGGAGAACATTACTTTTCATTTTATATACCCTTTTTATACTTCTGAGTTTTTATTTCCAAATATATGACTATTTTTTATAATTAAAAAAATGCCATCCAAAGTCTTCCGTTTGTGATTTTAGAAGGTACACGAGGGAGGGACACAATAAAATGTTTAAAAGTTGCTTGGCTTCAGATTAAATACTGTTGATTAATTTTTAAAGATTTATAGTAGAGAATAGCACCAAACTTTTCATAGAAACTAACTCTGTAAAAATTCCTTCACAAGTTTAGGAAGCTTTCAACCCCTGTGATTAGTGAGCATCTTGCAGTTCTCATCCCCTCCAATTCCCCGCTTTACAGGTGCTAATGAACACACAGACAGATATGGAGCTGGGGGAAGATGGTGGAAGAGTAAGACACGGAGATCACCTTCCTCCCCACAGAAATTCATCTACACGTGGAACAACTCCTACAGAACACCTACTGAACGCTGACAGAAGACCTCAGACCCCGCAAAAGGCAAGAAACTCCCCACGTACCTGGGTAGGGCAAAAGAAACAAGAATAAACAGAGACAAAAGGATAGGGACGGGACCTGCACCAGTGGGAGGGAGCCGTGAAGGAGGAAAAGTTTCCACACACTAGGAAGCCCCTTCGCGGGCAGAGACTGCGGGTGGCGGAGCGGGGAAGCTTCGGAGTCGTGGAGGAGAGCGCAGCAACAGGGCTGCGGAGGGCAAAGCGGACAGATTCCCACACAGAGGATCGGTGCCAAGCGGCACTCACCAGCCCGAGAGGCTTGTCTGCTCGGCCGCCGGGGCAGGCGGGGCTGGGAGCTGAGGCTCGGGTTTCGGGTTTCAGTCGGAGCGGGGAGAGGACTGGGGCTGGCGGCGGGAAGAGAGCCTGAAGGGGTTAGTGCACCACGGCTACCCAGGAGGGAGTCCGGGAAAAAGTCTGGAGCTGCCGAAGAGGCAAGAGACTTTTTCTTCCCTCTTTGTTTCCTGGCGCGCGAGGAAAGGGGATTAAGAGCGCCGCTTAAAGGAGCTCCAGAGACGGGCGCGAGCCGCGGCTAAAAGCGCGGACCCCAGAGACAGGCGTGGGACGCTGGGGCTGCTACTGCTGCCGCCAAGAGGACTGTGTACGAGCGCAGGTCACTGTCCCCGCTGCCCTTCTGGGAAGGCTGTGCAGCCCACCACTGCCGGGGTCCCGGGATCCAGGGACGGCTTCCCCGGGAGAGCGCATAGAGCGCCTCGGGCTGGTGCAACGTCACGCTGGCCTCTGCCGCCGCAGGCTCACCCCGCACTCCGTACCCCTCCCTCCCCCTGGCTTGAGTGAGCCAGAGACCCCGAAGCAGCTGCTCCTTTAACCCCGTCCTGTCTGAGCGAAGAACAGACGCCCTCCGGCGACCTACACGCAGAGGCGGGGCCAAATCCAAAGCTGAGACCCTGGAGCTGTGAGAATAAATAAGAGAAAGGGAAATCTCTCCCAACAGCCTCAGAAGCAGTGGATTAACGCTCCACAATCAACTTGATGTACCCTGCATCTGTGGAATACATGAATAGACAACAAATCATCCCAAATTGAGGAGGTGGACTTTGAAAACAAGATTTATGATTTTTTTCCTCTTTTTACAACGAATTATCCCAAATTGAGGAGGTGGACTTTGAGAGCAAGATTTACGACTTTTTTCCTCTTGTTCTTTTTTTTTTTTTTTTTTTTTTTGCGGTATGCGGGCCTCTCACTGTTGTGGCCTCCCCCGTTGCGGAGCACAGGCTCCGGACGCGCAGGCTCCGGACGCGCAGGCTCAGCGGCCATGGCTCACGGGCCCAGCCGCTCCGCGGCATATGGGATCCTCCCAGACCGGGGCACGAACCCGTATCCCCTGCATCGGCAGGCGGACTCTCAACCACTAGCGCCACCAGGGAGGCCCTCCTCTTGTTCTTTTTTTGTGAAAGTGTATGTGTATGCTTCTGTGTGAGATTTTGTCTATATAGATTTCCTTCCACCATGTGTCCCAGGGTTCTATCCGTCTGGTTTTTTTTTTTGTTTTTGTTTTGTTTTGTTTTTAATTTTTAATTTTTTTAAATAATTATTTTTTTATATTAATAACGCTATTATATTTTTTATACTTTATTCTATTTCACTTTATCTTCCCTCTTTCTCTTTTTCCTACCTTCCCTCCTCCCTCCCTCCCCCCTCCCTCTTTTCTTTCCTTCTCTTTCTTTCTTTCCTCCCTCCATCCCCCCTTCCTTCCTTTCTTTTCTTTCTTTCTTTCTTTTTTCCTTTCTTTCTTTCTTTCTTTCTTCTAATTCTTTCTTCCTACTTTTTCTCCATTTTATTCTGAGCCGCATGGATAAAAGGCTCTTGGTGCTGCAGCCAGGAGTCAGTGCTGTGCCTCTGAAGTGGGAGAGCCAACTTCAGGACACTGGTCTGCAAGAGACATCCCAGCTCCACATAATATCAAACGGTGAAAATCTCCCAGAGATCTCCATCTCAACACCAGCACCCAGCTTCACTCAACGACCAGCAAGCTACAGTGCTGGTCACCCTATGCCAAGCAACTAGCGAGACAGGAACACACCCCACCCATTAGCAGAGAGGCTGCCTAAAAACATAATAAGGCCACACCCCAAAACACACCACCAGACATGGACCTGCCCACCAGAAAGATAAGATCGAGCCTCATCCACCAGAACACAGGCACTAGTCCCCTCCACCAGGAAGCCTACACAACCCACTGAAACAACCTTAGCCACTGGGGACAGACACCAAAAACAACAGGAACTACGAACCTGCAGCCTGCAAAAAGGAGACCCCAAACACAGTAAGATAAGCAAAATGAGGAGACAGAAAAACACACAGCAGGTGAAGGAGCAAGATAAAAACCTACCAGACCTAACAAATGAAGAGGTAATAGGCAGTCTACCTGAAAAAGAATTCAGAATAATGATAGTAAAGGTGATCCAAGATTCTATTTCCAAGATCCAAAATCTTGGAAATAGAATAGACAAAATGCAAGAAACAGTTAACAAGGACCTAGAAGAACTAAAGATGAATCAAGCATCGATTAAAAACACAATAAATGAAATGAAAAATACTCTAGAAGGGATCAATAGCAGAATAACTGAGGCAGAAGAATGCATAAGTGATGTGGAAGATAAAATAGTGGAAATAACTGCTGCAGAGCAGAATAAAGAAAAAAGAATAAAAAGAAGTGAGGACAGTCTCAGAGACCTCTGGGACAACATTAAATGCACCAACATTCGAATTATAGGGGTCCCAGAAGAAGAAGAGAAAAAGAAAGGGACTGAGAAAATATTTGAAGAGATTATAGTTGAAAACTTCCCTAATATGGGAAAGGAAATAGTTAATCAAGTCCAGGAGGCACAGAGAGTCCCATACAGAATAAATCCAAGGAGAAATACGCCAAGACACATATTAATCAAACTGTCAAAAATTAAACACAAAGAGCAGCAAGGGGACTTCCGTGGTGGCGCAGTGGTTGAGAGTCTGCCTGCTGATGCAGGGGACACGGGTACGTGCCCCGGTCCGGGAAGATCCCACGTAATGCAGAGCGGCTGGGCCCGTGAGCCATGGCCACTGAGCCTGCGCGTCCGGACCCTGTGCTAGGCAACGGGAGAGGCCACAACAGTGAGGGGCCCACATACCGCAAAAAAAAAAAAAAAAAGCAGCAAGGGAAAAACAACAAATAACACACAAGGGAATCCCCATCAAATTAACAGCTGATCTCTCAGCAGAAACTCTACAAGCCAGAAGGGAGTGGCAGGACATATTTAAAGTTAGGAAGGAGAAAAACCTGCAACCAAGATTACTCTACCCAGCAAGGATCTCATTCAGATTTGATGGAGAAATTAAAACCTCTACAGACAAGCAAAAGCTGAGAGAGTTCAGCATCACCAAACCAGCTTTACAACAAATGCTAAAGGAACTTCTCTAGGCAAGAAACACAACAGAAGGAAAATACCTACAACAAGGAACCCAAAACAATTAGGGAAATGGGAATAGGAACAAACATATGGATAATTACCTTAAATGTAAATGGACTAAATGCTCACACCAAAAGACACAGATTGGCTGAATGGATACAAACACAAGACCCATATATATGCTGTCTACAAGAGACCCACTTCAGACCTAGAGACACATACACATTGAAAGTAAGGGGATGGAAAAAGATATTCCATGCAAATGGAAATCCAAAGAAAGCTGGAGTAGCAATTCTTATATCAGACAAAATAGACTTTAAAATAAAGACTACTAGAAGAGACAAAGAAGGACACTATATAATGATCAAGGGATCAATCCAAGAAGAAGATATAACAATTGTAAATATTTGTGCACCCAACATAGGAGCACCTCAATACATAAGGCAAATACTAACAGCCATAAAAGGGGAAATCGACAGTAACACACTCATAGTAGGGGACTTCAACACCCCACTTTCACCAATGGACAGATCATCCAAAATGAAAATAAATAAGGAAACACAAGCTTTAAATGATACATTAAACAAGATGGACTTAATTGATATTTATAGGACATTCCATCCAAAAACAACAGAATACACATTTTTCTCAAGTGCTCATGGAACATTCTCCAGGATAGATCATATCTTGGGTCACAAATCAAGCCTTGGTAAATTTAAGAAAATTGAAATTGTATCAAGTATCTTTTCTGACCACAACACTATGAGAGTAGATATCAATTACAGGAAAAGATCTATAAAAAATACAAACACATTGAGGCTAAATACACTACTTAATAAAGAAGTGATCACTGAAGAAATCAAAGAGGCAATCAAAAAATACCTAGAAACAAATGACAATGGAGACACGACGACCCAAAACCTATGGGATGCAGCAAAAGCAGTTCTAAGAGGGAAGTTTATAGCAATACAATCCCACCTTAAGAAACAGGAAACATCTCGAATAAACAACCTAACCTTGCACCTAAAGCAATTAGAGAAAGAAGAACAAAAACATCCCAAAGTTAGCAGAAGGAAAGAAATCATAAAAATCAGATCAGAAATAAATGAAAAAGAAATGAAGGAAACGATAGCAAAGATCAATAAAACTAAAAGCTGGTTCTTTGAGAAGGTAAACAAAATTGATAAAACATTAGCCAAATTCATCAAGAAGAAAAGGGAGAAGACTCAAATCAATAGAATTAGAAATGAAAAAGGAGAACTAACAACTGACACTGCAGAAATACAAAAGATCTTGAGAGATTACTACAAGCAACTCTTTGCCAATAAAATGGACAACCTGGAAGAAATGGACACATTCTTAGAAATGCACAACCTGCCAAGACTGAATCAGGAAGAAATAGAAAATATGAACAGACCAATCACAAGCACTGAAATTGAAACTGTGATAAAAAATCTTCCGACAAACAAAAGCCAAGGACCAGATGGCTTCACAGGCGACTTCTATCAAACATTTAGAGAAGAGCTAACCCCTATCCTTCTCAAACTCTTCCAAAATATAGCAGAGGGAGGAACACTCCCAAACTCATTCTACGAGGCCACCATCAGCTTGATACCAAAACCAGACAAGGATGTCACAAAGAAAGAAAACTACAGGTCAATATCACTGATGAACATAGATGCAAAAATCCTCAACAAAATACTAGCAAACAGAATCCAACAGCACATTAAAAGGATCATACACCATGATCAAGTGGGGTTTATTCCAGGAATGCAAGGATTCTTCAATATACGCAAATCAAAAAACGTGATACACCATATTAACAAATTGAAGGAGAAAAACCATATAATCATCTCAATAGATGCAGAGAAAGCTTTTGACAAAATTCAACATCCATTTATGATAAAAACCCTGCAGAATGTAGGCATAGAGGGAACTTTCCTCAACATAATAAAGGCCATATATGACAAACCCACAGCCAACATCGTCCTCAATGGTGAAAAACTGAAACCATTTCCACTAACATCAGGAACAAGACAAGGTTGCCCACTCTCACCACTTTTATTCAACATAGTTTTGGAAGTTTTAGCCACAGCAATCAGAGAAGAAAAGGAAATAAAAGGAATCCAAATCGGAAAAGAAGAAGTAAAGCTGTCACTGTTTGCAAATGACATGATACTATACATAGAGAATCCTAAAGATGCTACCAGAAAACTACTAGAGCTAATCAATGAATTTGGTAAAGTAGCAAGAAACAATATTAATGCACAGAAATCTCTGGCACTCCTGTACACTGATGATGAAAAATCTGAAAGTGAAATCAAGAAAACACTTCCATTTACCATTGCAACAAAAAGAATAAAATATCTAGGAATAAACCTACCTAAAGAGACAAAAGACCTGTATGCAGAAAATTACAAGACACTAATGAAAGAAATTAAAGATGATACAAATAGATGGAGGGATATACCATGTTCCTGGATTGGAAGAATCAATATTGTGAAAATGACTCTACTACCCAAAGCAATCTACAGATTCAAGGCAATCCCTATCAAACTACCACTGGCATTTTTCACAGAACTAGAGCAAAAAATTTCAAAATTTGTTTGGAAACACAAAAGACCCCGAATAGCCAAAGCAATCTTGAGAATGAAAAACAGAGCTGGAGGAATCAGGCTCCCTGACTTCAGACTATACTACAAGGCTACAGTAATCAAGACAGTGTGGTACTGGCACAGAAACAGAAAGATAGATCAATGGAACAGGATACAAAGCCCAGAGATAAACCCACGCACATATGGTCACCTTATCTTTGATAAAGGAGGCAGCAATGTACAGTGGAGAAAGCAGAGCCTGTTCAATAAGTGGTGCTGGGAAAACTGGACAGGGACATGTAAAAGTATGAGATTAGATCACTCCCTAACACCGTACACAAAAATAAGCTCAAAATGGATTAAAGACCTAAATGTAAGGCCAGAAACTATCAAACTCTTAGAGGAAAACACAGGCAGAACACTCTATGACATAAATCACAGCAAGATCCTTTTGGACCCACCTCCTAGAGAAATGGAAATAAAAACAAAGATAAACAAATGGGACCTAATGAAACTTCAAAGCTTTTGCACAGCAAAGGAAACCATAAACAAGACCAAAAGACAACCCTCAGAATGGGAGAAAATATTTGCAAATGAAGCAACTGACAAAGGATTAATCTCCAAAATTTATAAGCAGCTCAATAGCAAAAAAACAAAAAACCCAATCCAAAAATGGGCAGAAGATCTAAACAGACATTTCTCCAAAGAAGATATACAGACTGCCAACAAACACATGAAAGAATGCTCAACATCATTAATCATTAGAGAAATGCAAATCAAAACTACAATGAGATATCATCTCACACCAGTCAGAATGGCCATCATCAAAAAATATAGAAACAATAAATGCTGGAGAGGGTGTGGAGAAAAGGGAACACTCTTGCACTGCTGGTGGGAATGTGATTGGTACAGCCTCTATGGAGAACAGTATGGAGGTTCCTTAAAAAACTACAAATAGAAGTACCGTATGACCCAGCAATCCCACTACTAGGCATATACCCTGAGAAGACCATAATTCAAAAAGAGACATGTACCAAAATGTTCATTGCAGCTCTATTCACAATGGCCCGGAGATGGAAACAACCTAAGTGTCCATCATTGGATGAATGGATAAAGAAGATGTGGCACATATATACAATGGAATATTACTCAGCCATAAAAAGAAACAAAATTGAGCTATTTGTAATGAGGTGGATAGACCTAGAGTCTGTCATACAGAGTGAAGTAAGTCAGAAAGACAAAGACAAATTCCATATGCTAACACATATATATGGAATTTAAGGAAAAAAAATGTCATGAAGAACCTAGGGGTAAAACAGGAATAAAGACACAGACCTACTTGAGAATGGACTTGAGGATATGGGGAGGGGGAAGGGAAAGCTGTGACAAAGCGAGAGAGCGGCATGGACATATATACACTACCAAACGTAAGGTAGATAGATAGTGGGAAGCAGCCGCAGAGCACAGTGAGATCAGCTCGGTGCTTTGTGACTGCCTGGAGGGGTGGGATAGGGAGGGTGGGAGGGAGGGAGACGCAAGAGGGAAGGGATATGGGAACAGATGTATATGTATGACTGATTCACTTTGTTATAAAGCAGAAACTAATAAAATAATTAAACTTAAAAAAAAAAAAGGAAAACACAGACAACACACCAGGCTAAGTAGTGAACAAAAAAAGTAAGGTTAGGAATGATTTCTGTCCATTAATATTTGCTTGAGCAGCAGGACAACAGAAACTCTGTCTTTTGTCTGAAATCGTTTCAGAGGAGAGCTGGATGATGTTAGAGAGATATGATAAATATAAACCAAACTTCAGTTTCAATTAAAAATAAAAGCTGCTACATAGGGTTACCTAGTATTCCATGATTTAGGATTAAAAAAAAATGTATACTGCAGACTCTTCAGCCTTTCATTTTGTGCCTACATCTATTTTTTTCTTCGGTCTCTATCGAATAAAAGAGGAGGCAAGAAATGTGGAATATGTGGAGTATGTACAGTAACGTGCAGGTAAAAGAAATGAGAAGTCACAAAAGAAAACACTTTTAACTCTTAAAACTACAGAACTTATCTTACAAAATCTAGATATAAGAGTACTTAAGTATTGGAACTACTCAGTGTAAATAATATGCAAATATCCTTAAAGTAAATAATCCATTTTCCCTTGTATACCTTATTCATTCTGGAAATAAACACAAAGCACAATGTCAGCTACCATTTCAGAGCAAAATATGTCAATAATCACTCATCTAGTCTTTTAAGATTTAAAAAAGTTATTATAAAGAAGCACTGCTGTATTTCTTAAGATGAAGATGATGTATGTGTTCCCTTTTAGTGTAATGGAAAAAAAGTCCTTTTTGCTTTTCAAAACAATAATTTCTTATTTTAATTATTCTAGTCTGATAATTTCATCTCAACCAAAATAAGCTTCAATATTTCTGCATGTCATGGTTTCAGTATTTCTGCATGTCTCTCTGTATAAGCATACACAGCAAAAATCTAGAAGAGGATGCCCAAAGTGCAAGCCATCTCCATTTGGGGTATAAACAGAAAAAAAGTGAAAATACAGTTATAGTTTTTCATTCTAACCCTTAGGAAACTGTAGGAGTAAGGTACTAATACTATGTAATCTGGTTTCAAAACTGCTAGTTACAAATACTGTAAATTACACAAATACAATTGTGCAGTATAGCACAGTAGATGGACAATGGACTTTCTCATCAGACTGAAATGAGTTCAAATCATGGTTCCACTATTTACTAAATGTGCAAACTTAGGCAAGTTATTTATTTATTTATTTTAAAATTTTATTCATTTTTGGCTGCGTTGGGTCTTCGTTGTTGCACAGGCTTTCTCTAGTTGCAGCGAGCAGGGGCTACTCTTCTTCGCAGTGCGCGGGCTTCTCATGGTGGTGGCTTCTCTTCTTGCGGAGCACAGGCTCTGGGCGCACGGGCTTCAGTAGTTGTGGCTCGCGGGCTCTAGAGCACAGGCTCAGTTGTTGTGGCTCACGGGCTCTAGAGTGCAGGCTCAGTAGTTGTGGCGCACGGGCTTAGCTGCTCCGCGGCACGTGGGATCTTCCCGGGCCAGGGATTGAACCCGTGTCCCCTGCATTGGCAGGTGGATTCTTAACCACTGCACCACCAGGGAAGTCCCTAGGCAATTTATTTAAATCCTTTGAGATTCTTCTAAATTAAGAATAATAATATGTACTAGGACAGGCACCAGTGTTTGACATATGTTAGGGAATTTGAGATGTTAAATCACATCTCCAACAGTACTGAGCTAAAGACTAGTTTCCTTAGACTCTCAGCCTCTCCACTTTAAAGGCACATCCCTCAGTAGAGTATCATGACTTTAGTGTGCCACATCACAAATGAATTAGTTGAACAGTTTGTTTTTGCTGGCTGTTGCATCATTATATTATCAGTTCTCATCTGAGGAGCAGCTTATGTATTAAAAAAACTTTTAAATTGGGTATTGATTTACTCTTGTTACATATGTATACATATATACATGCATACATATATATGTGAGAAATACGATAATAAAGAAATCCAGTGTAAAATAATGAAATAGGTAAGAAAAATATATGGTTTATGGGCTTGAGTCTCATATTTTAATTGTAGTTTTCATGTTTTAGTTTTGACCCTGAGGTTACATGTACTTCACCCGATCAGACCCCTCCCTTTCTCAATTACAAGCAAGAATGGCATAAAATCTCTCTTGTTGTTCCATGTGCAATGAAAGTTTTTTGTTTTTTTTAACAAAACACTTCCTTTATTAAATGCAGCTATGCTTACATTTTGGTGCATTTCAAAAAGCAATGTTGATCAGTGGTAATGCTTACGTTAAATTGAGCATGCACAATTATAATGGAAAAAAATCCCTAAGAACAGCTTTTACACATCCCTCTTGCTAGTGCAGCTCTGTGTAAAACTGGAAAGTCTGCAAAGTATGTTTTCTGCATCAGGAGTTTCCCTCTCTGTACTTCTCCTTCCTGCTCCATGGTGAAGAAAAGGTTTTAAATGCACATAAATTAAGAGAGTTTAAAATGTAAGTGTTAATGAGTTTCAGTCAATTCAGAAATGGTATATTTTCAAATTGCGATAAGAATTGAGGTCTAGAAAAGACCAGGATCCCAAATAAGGATGAAACTGAAAGGAAAAAGGTTAGAAAACTAGGGGAAAAAATTGGTCAGGAATAATAATAGTGGCCATATACTCAACACTTCATATGACAGCCAGATGCTTTAAGTAAATCATCTCTTATACTGCCAACAAGCTCACAAGTAGGTATAATTACCTACATTATTAGATGAGCAAACTGAAATTCAGAAAGGTTAAATGATCTATCCAAATTCACTCAAGTAGAAAGTAGCACAGCCAGAACGCAAACTGAAGTCTGTCCGACACCAAAGAAAGTTAACTCTTTATCATACCAAACTTCTGGAACTTAAATTTCTGGGACATCAAAATTTTGTTAGAGGGCCGTTATCTTTCCCTTCACCTGTACAAGACAGAACAAAAACTAGGTATAAAACCAGCTTATGGGGCTTCCCTGGTGGCGCAGTGGTTGAGGGTCTGCCTGCCCATGCAGGGGACACGGGTTCGTGCCCCGGTCCGGGAAGACCCCACATGCCGCGGAGCGGCTGGGCCCGTGAGCCATGGCCGCTGAGCCTGTGCGTCCGGAGCCTGTGCTCCGCAGAGGGAGAGGCCACAACAGTGAGAGGCCCGCGTACCAAAAAAAAAAAAAAAACCCAGCTTATGCCTTTGATGAACACTCCCCTTTTTGTTTTTTATTTTTCCTGTTACTCAAATGAATAAAAGAGAGACTTAAGAAAGATAAGAAGGAAGGGCAGGAGGGAAGGAGGTGAGGGGGAAGGGAACCCATAGATTGCACTTTCTTAATCTGAAGTGTCATCTGTCTGTCTGCACTCCTTTTCGTCTCTTGCTCCTCCCAGCAGTAATGACATAACTCAGACACAATCATATTGAATTGCCCTTTATAGACCATGGAGAGAGAATTAAAAAACAAAACGTATAAGTTTAACTCCCAAAATATACACTGTGTTTTACATGAGCCTCCTTTAAATTCTAAGAATTCCAATGACACACTGATTTACTTCCGTTTCTGGAAAGTTACAGACTTACCATGAAACTTTGAGGCTTCAGGATCATTCACATTGATAGCAATTAATTTCCAATCTGTTTCACCCTGATCAATAAGAGCCAAAATTCCAAGGATCTTCACATGAACAACATCTCCACGAGAAAGAACCTTTAAAGAGAAAAGAAATTCAGCATTTGCCAGACTTTGGAGAAATTTACTCATATATCATAAAAATCTATATGAAAGGTTAAAAGCACTATAGACTGAAACTTAATAATTAAAATTATTGTAAACACAGTCATAAAGCCTTTTATGATATCCTTCTTAGAAAAGATGTCTTGATCCCTTTCTGAAATTATTTATAGATCTTAAAATTTAATGTACTAGGCCTAGAAACTCATACTAATAAGCAGAAAATAAAGTCATGTATATCATGTTATAATATAAATCTGGCTTCTGCTGCTTGGGGGTAAAAAGACATGAGAATCCTTTGAAACTTGGGGGTAAAAAGACATGAGAATCCTTTGAAACTGCTTTATAGTACCTTTTTTGCAAACTATATTTATCAGTTACTAGTGAAAAGTAAATTTTTATCATATCTGAATACAGCCTTAAGATAATGAATGACAATGAAAGAATTATTAAAATGTTAAAGATAGAGACAAAGCAGGTTTCATAAAATGCTTTAAAAAGATTTTAAGTGAAACCAAGAAACAGCATGATGTTGAAGCAGATGCTCCTTGTACTAAAGAAAGTTATTTCAGTGGTTCCCTCAAGTTGCCAATGCCAAGTTTATATGCATGCATTCTTTCTATAGCCTTTTAGTTTTAAAGGTTTAGTCGGCTATAGAATTTCACTGTAAGCTGAAATCTGAACACATGCTTCAGAATAATTCCTTCATGATTCAAAATTCTACTTTACATCTGGAAATCAAGGTATGCAAAAGAAAGTCACTGTTGTATCTTGAAATTATTTGAGAGAAAAAAACAGATCTTAAACCATAAAGTCAAATAAATCCTTTCAGAACATTTGCAAAATGAATCTGAAATCTTAATATAAATCTGCATGAAGGTGAAATTAGTTTATCCAACAGATTAATGTGACTGTATAAACTAAACTGAAATACCACTTTTAGGAGAATATGCACAATTATATTAGCCAGACTCTCACATGTTTAGGCTCTATTTAGTGCCCAGCACTATATTAGACACTACGTATACAAAGAGAAAGCATCCCCTTTCTTAAAGGTTTACAATCTTGTTGGGGAGACTTACACACCTCACGCCAGGAGGTCCTTTATAAAACAAAAATGTTCAAAGTTATCACATAATCATCAATGAAAGATGGCTCCATTGGTTAACTCAGTGATGAACTGCATCCCTGCTTCTCAGCCAGAGGCAATTTTGCCCTCTAGAGGACATGTGGCAATGCCTGGGGACATTTTGGGTTGTCACAACTGGGGGGTATTATTAGCATATTAGCGGGGAAGAGGCCAGAGATGCTGCACAGGACAGTCTCCTATTACAGTATCATCCACCCAAAATGTCAATAGTGTCAAAGCTGAGGAGCCTGCAGCAGACTTTGGTGACAGGGGTGTCTATCAGAATTACTGGGAATTATATATAGTTTTTAAAGGCACCTTCTAAACTGTTTTATTTTTATTCACAAGAATTAATTTACTTTGAAATTTCATACAACGTGAGAGCAGATTTGAGACTTTTATGGTTACAAGGGCAAGCAGGAAGCATGTCTGGGAATTATCAAGTTTCATCAGAATGATAAATGCCCTCTGATCTCATAAGCAACAGAAAGGGATTAGACAAACCACTGCCTTGCAATATAACACTTTAAAAACTGGAAAGGAGGGCTTCCCTGGTGGCGCAGTGGTTGAGAGTCTGCTTGCCGATGCAGGGGACACGGGTTCGTGCCCCGGTCCGGGAGGATCCCACATGCCGCGGAGCGGCTAGGCCCGTGAGCCATGGCCACTGAGCCTGCGTGTCCGGAGCCTGTGCTCCGCAATGGGAGAGGCCACGGCAGTGAGAGGCCCAGGTAACGCAAAAAAAAAAAAAAAAAAAAAAAAAAAAAACTGGAAAGGAAATTCTCTCAATCAAACCAAAAACTCAGGATAAGATACTTAAAAACAAATGGTAAAATTCTTCTGAATACTCCACAATTCAGTTCAGTCTAAAGCAATTCAACAAATGTTGCAGAACACATAATGTTAGATACCAAATGAATAACACTTCTCAAAGAACTTAACTTAAAAATTTCTGTATCTGTGATTCTAAGTCTATTAACAACTTCCAGGACTCTGCTCCTTTTCCTTTGCCCATTTACATATGTGGTGTTAAAAGAGGCTTTCTTCTATGATGTTCCTTATAGATGATTTAAGGACTAGCCAGGCATAGCCTTGCACAAGATAAAGGAGTGTAGTCCCAACAAAGGCCTATTGTTTAGATGGCGATTAAGTACTTACTTCATGTTTACTAAATACTTTTTCGGGCCTCATTAACTAAAAGAACAAATTGCTTTGGATATAAGATAAATCCTATTGCCTCAGTTCCATTATAAAACTCTCAGTCTACCCTGTGAGGAAATTAATGTACACAGCAGATTCTGTTACTAATTCCTTGGGAATCATACAGTTGACCATGTTTCAAAAATGAGCTGACGCTCTGAAACAAGAATGTAGGTATGCCTCAAAGATTTCAGGCAGAATCAGACTAGGGTTATTACAGACTTTTCTAGCTATTATAAAAATATTTCAAAAGATAGGATTTTTGGGCTTCCCTGGTGGCGCAGTGGTTGAGAGTCCACCTGCCAATGCAGGGGACACAGGTTCGTGTCCCGGTCCAGGAAGATCCCACATGCCACGGAGCGGCTGGGCCCGTGAGCCATGGCTGCTGAGCCTGCGCATCCGGAGCCTGTGCTCCGCAACGGGAGAGGTCACAACAGTGAGAGGCCCACGTACCGCAAAAAAAAAAAAAAAAAAAAAGATAGGATTTTTAAGTCACAAATATATGGGGTCCAATTCTTCCTCCACCATAGAGGTGGAGTCACCTAGAGGTGACTGAGGCCAACTACTTCACACAATATTTTAGGACTTGGTTTCTCCACAGTAAAATGGAGATCACATGACTTACTCCTTGATGTAAAGATAAAGAGCAAAGGAAACAACAGATGCATGAACTAGAACACAAAAGGTCTTCCACAGATATTAGCATTTTTTCTCTCTGGGCTCTACCTGTACTTATCTGCTCACACTTGTCAACTGCTAACTCCTGGGAACCTGGAATGAGCAGAATGTAATAGTGGTCTACAACAAAACTTCTGTGCTGATTTAGAATTTGAAGAATGAGGGGTAAAACTTCAACTGGACCCAATCAATATAAAAAACCATGGAAAGTAAAATTGCTTAAAGCCTGTTATCCTGTGTATTAGGTTTTTACTGTAGTGTAACAAGTTATTATAAATCAAAAGGCTTAAAATAGTGTACATTATCTCACAGTTTCCATGGATCAGGAGTTTAGGCAAAACACAGCTAGATTCTCTGCCTATGGCCTGACAAGGCCAAAATCAAGGTGTTGGCCAGGCTAGGCTCTGATCTGAAGGTTCTAAGGAAGAACCCACTTAAATGCAATTCTTTGCAATTGTAGGACTGAGGTCCCCCTAAACTTGCTGGCTGTCAGCCAGGGACTGCTCTCTGCATACAAAAGTACACTTTCAAGATTAATGATGTATACCTTGTTACAAATCACTTACATTTAAAACCTTTAATTTTATTCCACATATTTAGTGACTTTGATACGTTTATTTAAAAGCCTGTATATCAAGTTTTCTTAGATTCTCTTGTTTTGTCAATAGTGACTTAGTGTTACAAAGTCAAATCAGTTTATCAGGTACCAAGATTTTCATGATTTCCAGTTACCAATCTCATTAATTATGTGCTCACTGACAAATTTTTACATCAGTGAAAATAAGATACTTTCATTTAATCTTTTCGCTTACACTTAATATCTGCATAAGGATTTAAATTAACTTAATAATCTGCACTTAATATAAACTGAGTGGCCCCAAGGATTACACCTTCAGAATAAGAGTCTTCTAAGGAACCTTCCTACATTGTTGGTGGGAATGTTCGTTGATGCAGCTACTATGGAAAACAGTACACATGTTCCTCAAAAAGCTAAAAATAGAGTTGCCATATGATCCAGCAATCCCACTCCTGGGCATATACCCAGACGAAACTGTAATTTCCAAAAGATACATGCACCCCTATGTTCATGGCAGCACTATTTACAATAGCCAAGACGTGGAAGCAACCTAAATGTCCACTGACAGACGAATGGATAAAGAAGATGTGGCACATATATAAAATGGAATATTACTCAGCCATAAAAAAGAATGAAATAATGCCATTTGCAACAACATGGATGGACTTAGAGATTATCATACTAAGTGAAGTAAGTCAGAAAAAGAAAGACAAATACGATATGATCTGTTGTATGTGGGATCTAAAATATGACACAAATTGGGCCTCCCTGGTGGCGCAGTGGTTGAGAGTCCGCCTGCCGATGCAGGGGATGCGGGTTCGTGCCCCGGTCTGGGAGGATCCCATGTGCCGTGGAGCGGCTGGGCCCGTGAGCCATGGCCGCTGGGCCTGTGCATCCGGAGCCTGTGCTCCGCAACGGGAGAGGCCACAACAGTGAGAGGCCCGCATACCGCAAAAAGAAAAAAAAAAAAGAAAAAAATAAAATAAAATAAAATAAAATATGACACAAATGAACTTACCTACAAAACAGAAACAGACTCACAGACACAGAGAACAGACTTGTGGTTGCCAAGGGGTAGGGGTGGTAGGGAGGGATGGATAGGGATTTGGGGATGAGCAGATGCAAGCTATTATATATAGAATGGATAAACAACAAGGTCCTACTGCATAGCATTGGGAACTATATTCAATATATGTGATAAACCATAATGGAAAAGAATATAAAAAAGAAATGTATACATATGTATAGCTGAATCACTTTGCTGTACAGCAGAAATTAACACAAAATATTGTAAATCAACTATACTTCAATAAAATAAAACGAATTAGGGTTTTCTACTATATAACCTTTCCATCGATGTAATGTTATTTAATTTAGTGACTCTTCTTATCATAAAATAAGACACAGGAAAGTGACCCAAAGTATATAGCATAGCATCTGGAACAAAGGAGGTACTCACTGAAATATTTATATTCTTCCTTCTAATCTATTCATTTTTTACACACTTCACTACCCCCTCTGGAGAAAAAAGGCCAAAAAATAAATTTGTAAACTATAGCTTAAATTTGAAATAAAGCAAACAATTTGGCCATATTTCTGCTGGAGAGATAAAGGAATTATAGGGTCACACAAGCATGAACTCTAGCCCCTATTTGTCCTTATCTCAGTGTAAACTAGAAATCTAAGTTGGATGGGAATCTACCCTGCAGGAAAGGAGTAAGAGACAGGGGGAAGGAAAAGAAGCCAGGGCAGGGGGGGCAGGGGGAAGGTGGGGCAGTGGAGGAGAATAAAAGTACAAGGAAGAAAAAAGAAGGAAATGGAAGAATAGAAGGAGAAAAAGCAAAAACAGAAGGAATAGAAAGTCGAAGAAGAGGATGAAGAAGAGGAGGAAAGGAGGAGGAATAAGAAAGGAGAATGAGGAAGAAGAGAAAGAAAAAAGAAGAGTAACAGAAGAACATAGTAAATAAACAAAGTGACAAAGAATCAGAGGGCACTATTCACTGAATAACATTCTGGAAGCTGAAAAGTGCTAATATGAGTTTCCAGAGAAAACCGATTTAATCTCAGCCAGAAGAATATGACTCAAGTAATGACTGCATTTGGAACGTCTTACATTAAGCACACGCCCTGTGCCAGGCACTGAGTTACACACTGTAACGGTGAGTCCCATCCTCACAGAGCTCACTGCCATCTCGGAGGAGACAATTAGACAAAAAACACAGCACTATTGGTACTGAGGAAGCACAGACCAAAGAGCAAGTATATTAGTGTATGGAGGGTAAAGGGAGACTTCTGAGAGGAAGTGATATTACAGCTGAGATCTGAAGGATGAGCAGGGGGAGGTAAAGTGAAAGGAAGGGGAAAGTAAAATAAAGTGAAGGAAGAGAATATTCCATTCTACATAAAGGGAATAGCTTGTGTGAAGGCCTGTACATGAGTGACGGCAGATACATTATAGGAATTGGAAGTTCGGTACAGCTGCAGACGAACAGTGGCAGGAGAGGAAGTCAGAACAGGAGGGGACAGGGACTCAAAAAGAGTAGAGCCAGAAAAGAATCTGGAATCGGGAGGGAAGATAAGACTTGGCAAGGAAACTGCTCAGTAGTAGGAATAATTCAAGTGCAATATAATTGAGGACTAGACAAAGCTGGCTGCAGTGATAATGGAAAGAAAGAGATTTAAAGGCCATTTAGAACATAGAATCAGTATTTCATGACTAATAGGATAAAGAGAAGCAAAGGACGATCAAGGATGACCCCTCAGTTTCTGGCTCAAGAACCTGGAGGTGAGGAGGAAAGGAGGAGAGACGTCCTTCATGTGGACAGGAGGAAACAACGAATTCAGTTTTGGACACAATGAGTTTGAGGTGCCTGGAAGACACCCAAGTGTAGGTGTAGGTAGTTGAGAACGTGGGTCTGAGCTGGACATTAATTTGAGAGCAAAACCATGAATGCTTGGGACTGGTTCGCCAAGGGAGTCTCCACACGAAGTGAAGAAGACGTGAACCAGGGCACAACCCTCAAGCGAAGCAATGCTCAAGGAGCAGGCAGAAGAAAGGAGCTTGCAAAAGAAACCCAGGAGGAATGAGAATTAGAGGATATCCAAGATATTATGATATAATCAAAGCCAAGCAAAGAGACTGTTTGAAGAAGGAAGATGAGGTTAAAGGTATAAAATACTAAGGTAAATTCAAGTTAGACAAAACCTGTGAAACAGGCCAGTTGGATTTGGCTAAAACAAAGTTACCAGTAACCTTAGTAAGAGCAGTTTCACTGAAATAACGGGGGGACGGAAACAATTTTGAAATAGGTTGAAGATTAAGTGGGAAGGAGGAGATAGAGGTCAGTGTTTACTCTTTTTACAAGGCTTCCTATGAAAAGGAAAAAGAGAGGAGGCATAAGGGAGGAAGCCAATAAAGAAAGAGAAGTTGTAAATACAGGACAGAGAAGAGCTAGGAAAATAGTCACTCAAGAGGCAAGAAGGAACATGATCTAGAGCACAGGGGGAAGCCCTGGTCTCAGAGTAACAGAAGGAAGGGAAGAAGTGTTTGCAGGCACAAGTGTCTGGTACTCTAACGGGGAAAGTTAGGGGGTTCCTACATGCTGGTTTCTACGAGCTCTACAAAATTAAAGACGACATGTTCTGCTGGGAGTGAGAACAAAGTACAAGGAGTTTAATGTCTGCAGAGAACAATAAATATTGGCAACAAATGCAGTAAAAATAGGAGAAAGGAAGAATGTGAGCAAAGACACACAGTATTCTATGGGTAGCAGTAACCTATGAAAGCTCAGGTTTTGTTTGTCCCCAGTGGGACCCGGCAGCCTGGAAACAGGCACAAAAAAAGAGTACCAGCTGGCTTTCATCAGTGTTGAACTTCTGTCTGGATAATGGGCAAGGACGATGAAGACAGGACTCAGCAAACTTATTCTGTAAAAGGTCAGAGAGCAAATATTTAGACGTCGCAGACTGTACGGTCTCTGCTACACTCCTCAACTGCTGCTGTGGCGCAAAAGCAGCCATAGACCATACGTAAATGAACGGCTGGAGCTGTGTCATTTATAAAAACAGGTGGCGAGCTGGATTTGACCGGCCACCAGCTATAGTTTACCAACCCCTAGTTTAAGAGAAGGAAGTAAAGATACAAAAAAGAACTGATATCAGAGGGATGAATAGGCTAGAACTTTGAAGAGTTGAAGAATCGGTGCCTTCCAAAGAGAACTGAGATTTTATGGCATGAATAAAGTTGAACACATGTTAGAATAACAGTCTATGAAACAAACCTTTGAGCCTATTTCACAAACATCAATAGGATCATTATCTCCACAGCAGTCTGTGCTCTTATCTTTTCGATGGGGATCTTCCCAAGTCTAAAAAACAGAAGGGCGGGGGTGAAATATGGGTTAATACTCTCTAGAATGTATCTTAATCTTTCCACATGTCCATGAAGTTTTACAGATAGCCATAATCCGAGGGGAAAATTCTCAGAAATTAAATAGGCTCAATGCCAACATGCCAGTACATCCCTAAGCATCATAATAATTAAAACAGATTCATACTATTTCCTCCCTTCTGTCTTTCATTTGTCTGTATGATCACACCTGAAAGTGGGTGGTATTTACAAACACACTCTTCTTCCAAGTTTAGTCAGTGTCTAAATTCATGCTCACTTTTATTTAGAGCTTCAGTTCAGATGTTCCCATTGTCTGTGCCCTTGTTTCCACTAACTGTCTGGACTGCTGCTTCCACTACTCACTGCTTCCTTTGACATGGAACAGCATTGGGTCTGGCTTTCCAGGTTTGAAAATAAACTTCCTATACTCTAAGTAACTTCTACTAGAAGAAACCCAGTTTTCCCTTCATAAACCAAAGAACAAGTATCTACGAAAGAAAACCCCATTTTTGTCCCATTTCATTCCATTTTAAAAATCCTCTACCTTTGTCATCAAATCTCAAAAATTTGACAAAACCATGAAAAGATGTCAACTCTTTAGTTTACTGAAAAGATTATACCCTGTTGGCTATAAACTATATACACTGAGTATTTTTATAAATGAACAGCATAACAGAAATTCGTTATCAAGCTTAAATATCCCTTAGGCACTATCCTTCCCCAAAAGCTCCATAATTAGCTGATTCTAAATGGAACTGTAGAAGTTCCCTGAAATTATTTCTCTCAGATTTATAAGATGTGCAGAGACTGTGTCATCTCAAGAATGTTACCTAGAATTTCAGATTATCCAAGATTGGCTCCTCTAATTTTATATAGATAATTTAAAATGAACCCTATTTACAGCTAAACCCTAGATAAACTCTAGTATTTCCCTTCTGATCATAATTATAGCATATTCAGGAATAAACTGACCCATCCTTACCAGAAAGCAAAATCAGTAAACCACTACTAACAACATTTCATTACTCCCAATACTAGCATTACTAATAAAATATAAGGATAATAAAAATAACTGTTAACCTTACATATTGGTTATAGGTGAGAGATACCTTCCCAGTGATATACACACACATATACATACATGTATCCCATGAAGAATGTACCATTATTAACCCCATTGTACAGATAAGTAAACTGCAGCACAGAGTTTAACCTTGCCAAGCTCAGATTCTAAATGGTGGCAATGGGATTAGACCACATGCTATTAAAAATTATGTTATGATGCCCAGATTTTGATAACAAATATTTGGTAATTGAATGGCAATTACTTTCAGATATAACCTTATTCATGATTCTCTTCTTTTAAATTCTCTTACTCTCAGAAGCTCCTAAGTATATTTTCCTACGGTTGCCCTTACTGCTTCTTGTTTTCTATTACCAGGCATCCATTCATTGAGTTAATATTTATTGATTACCTACTCTTGACCAGGAGTTAGGAACAGAAACCAACAGGACACAGTCAATACCCTGAAGAACACCATTCTGATAAATGGTGTAGCATTTGTCACAAATGCTACAAAATTAATCTTAATGTGCTGGAGAAGCCAAGATGGAAGTGAAGTATAAGTGGAATTAGAAAACCCAGAGGCAGAATCAGAAACTGTCTAAGAGGTTCTTCCTTCCTAATGCAGGAATCCTTTCTTGAACCTTCCTTAACCTTACTCCCACTCTCAGAAGGGAACAAATGTGATAAGCTAGAAGTCACTCCAGCCTGAAGGAAGATACCTAGATTTTAGTCCTACTTTAGCCACAAACTACCTTGGCCAAAACATCCAGACCTCAGTTTCCTCACCTATAAAAAGAATGGCTTAAATAAGACAATTGCCAGATACATCCTAGCCCTGAATTCTATGGTTGTTAGTGGTCATTCATAACCTACATAAATACTACCAGTGAACAGGAAGCTCACAAATTCATGAGATAACTTAGCCCATTTTGGTCGGATTTAATATTTACAAAAGTCCTTTCTGGTACTGACACAAAAACTGTCTTCATATAAGTTGTATTCCATTTGGTTTTTGTAAGTGTTTCTGTTTTTTGATTGGTTCATTGGTCTACATTCCCTTCAGAAATGCCACTTTCAACATTACCTATCAATTTAGTTACTTCTCTTGAGGAAATAAGTACATACAGGCAAAATTCTTAAGCTATAACAATGCTGTAAATTTTAGGGCCAGTGGTTCATGATTTCTCTCACCAGAAAAAAAGACCATACAAGTTCTTTCTATCTCTAGTCCTGCCTTTAACATTCTATATCTTCAGGGCTCAGTTTTTTACTACAAAAAGAGAGTCATACTAAATGACTTCTAACTTAACTTGAAAATACAGTATAATTTCAAACAATCACTAGGAGCGGAAATCCTGACAAATTTAAAACGTTATGCCCTCAAGTGAAGCTTTAAGTATCTAACTAGGCAGAGAAACTACTAGAAAAAGCACAGTCAGGCTAGAAAAGAAATATCCAGAAGAGGAAATTCCAAATCTTAATATTTGTTTCACAAAAGTGACAAAAGATTAGATCCAGAATTTAGAAATACCTTCTACAGTTAAATAAGAAAAAAAGCAGTGCAATACAAAATGGGTCAAAGACAGGAACAGGTAATTCAAAGAGGAAACGTGAATGACTTACAAATATATGAAAAGATACCCAGTCTGATCAGAGAAATACAAATTAAAACCAAAATGAGATGCTATTTCAAAAACTTAAAAATCTGATAATGCTAAATACTGGTAATGATGTAAGAAACCTGGAGCCCTACTACTACTGGCAGGAGTATATATTATTACAACTTCTTTTGCAAACAATTTGGGAATACCTAGTCAAGTAAATAGGTATGTAACTCAGAACTTAGCAATCTGACTCAGGCATATACTTAGTAGTATATACGTATATATGTTAAGTATATAGAAAAATTTTAGCAGGGACCCACGAAAAGTTTTAAAAAGAGTTTAAAAACCTATCAAGAGGAATACAAATAACGCTAAACTCATACAAAGGATGGCTATAAAGCTGTGAAAAAAAATCAGAATACATAGATTATTGATCTAGCCTAAAACAAACCTTACTCATCCTCATGAAGGCTTTGAGATCACTACCTTACAATCTTATAAATATTAACCAATACATCTGTAATCACCATGATCTGGTGCTTCAGTCTCTCCAAAAAAATCACTGAATGGTACAGAGCTGGGTATACAGATGCTTCTTGAGAACTACTTCCTGATCAGTCAGAATTCCTATCATCAAGTCAAAGGAAGTAAGATCTACTCAACCACTACCTGAAGTTCACCAGCTTCAATTTGGAGCAAAAGCTATTTACTATTAGCAGCTAATATCAATCAGTGGCGACAGTGTCATCATCGAGATAATACTATTGAACACTCACTACGGGACTAACCTTGCTTTGATCATCTCATTCAATATCCACAATAACCTTGTGGGGTAGGTGGCAGGATGATACAGATGAACAAATAGGCCTAGAGACATTTAGTCACTGGTCCCAGGTTATAAAGCTAAGAAGCAGTACTAAATGAAACTTGGGGTCATTGAACCAAATTTATAATGAAGTTCAAAGTAATAAATACGATGCTATTACATTAAGACTGAAGAAATCTTGAAGTTAGTGATTCTAGTCCTTTAACATTATTCAGACAGGTCTTCTAAATATTTACACAGAAAGTTATTACACTTGAATAATATGTGGGAAATATGAACAATCGGGGGGAAGACAAAGATGATTCTTGCCCAGTCCAAACTCAAACTCTAAGGAAGGCATTATTGCTGGTGCAAGGGAAGTCATTAAGGTTAAACAGTCTAGGCAGATGAAGGTCTGAAATGAGGGCACCCAGATGGACTACAAGCTAAAGGGAGAGGCTGCTACTTAAACAGTATTCTGCTGCTTAAATGTTCTTCCAAGCGTGGTTGGCTTGGTAACTGCTCTGAACAAACTTCCTGCTGTTACAAGACAAATCGTAAGAGAACAGCAAAATCCAATTACCCACACATGCCTACGAAGCAAATGCAACATACACCGTGCATTCATGAATTCATTCATCCCCAAATATTTACTGATCACCTACTTGGTGCCAGACACTAAGCTGGGCAGTTGGAAGACATAAGTGAACAAAACAGACAGAATCCCTGCCCTCATGGAGACTGCACTCTAGCTAAAAGATTTTGAAAATAAACATAGGGCTTCCTTGGTGGCGCAGTGGTTGAGAGTCCGCCTGCCGATGCAGGGGACACAGGTTCATGCCCCGGTCCGGGAAGATCCCACATGCCGCGGAGCGGCTGGGCCCGTGAGCCATGGTCGCTGAGCCTGCGCGTCCGGAGCCTGTGCTCCACAACGGGAGAGGTCACAACAGTGAGAGGCCCACATACCACAAAAATAAATAAATAAATAAATATAATAAATAACTAAATTATGTAGTATGTCAGAAGTTGGTAGGTGTAATGGAAAAGGGGAAAAAAAAAGTATGGAAGGAGGAATGGGAGTACGTGGGTTAAAGCTGTAAAGGATGTTCTGGGCAGACACCGTGAAGGAGGTAACTGACCAGCAAACATTTAAGGAGGCAGGACATATGACCACTGGGAAAGAGTGTCCCGGGCTGGAGGACACAGTAAATGTGATGGCCTGAGGCAGGAGTGTGCCTGGAGCGTCGAGCAGTCGTGAGAAGGCCAGTGTGGAGGTGGGAGAGCAGGAAGAGAAGTTAGACACGAGACCAAAAACATAAATGGAACCGGGGGCTGGCTTGCATTTTAACAGGCTCACTCTGTCTTAACATCGACCAGAAGCAAAGAGATATTGGGTACAGTACCTTGCCCATCAACAACTGGCCTAATTTCAACTTTTTATAAACATGAATCTATGTAGCTATCTTTGTTTGGTGTTTCACCTCTACGCAGTCTATAGTATAGTACATTCTTTTTTTTCTTTTTTTTTTAAAGACACCAATTGTACTTGACCATTTGTTACTTTTTTTTTTAATTAATTAATTAATTTATTTATTTATTTTTGGCTGTGTTGGGTCTTCGTTTCTGTGCGAGGGCTTTCTCTAGTTGTGGCAAGTGGGGGACACTCTTCATTGCGGTGCACAGGCCTCTCACTATCGCGGCCTCTCTTGTTGCAGAGCACAGGCTCCAGACGTGCAGGCTCAGTAGTTGTGGCTCATGGGCCAAGTTGCTCCGCGGCATGTGGGATCTTCCCAGGCCAGGACTCGAACCCATGTCCCCTGCATTAGCAGGCAGATTCTCAACCACTGCGCCACCAGGGAAGCCCTATAGTACATTCTTCTGCTGAAGACACACACACATACACACACAGCCTACAACGTCAGTTTGGGTGTAAAAATATAGTAAAGATCTCTGGTTGAAAACAGCAGAGAGAATACAGGTCGATTTCCTCTTCCTCACTTCCATTCTAGCCACACTGGCCTCCTTTCTGTTACTCAGGCACTCGAGGCCTCCTTCTACCTCAGGACCTTTATACTTGTTTCTTGATGAATTCCCCTAGATGGCCCTGGATGGCGCTCACTTCCTCAGGTCTTTACGAAGATAACCACCTTCCCACTTTCTTCAGGTCTCCCCCCAGATAATACCACCTCACTGAGGCCTTCTCCCTGTGTAAACTGCAACAATCCCAACACACCCCAGCCCCATTCTCTGCTTTATTTTTCTCTAACACGTTTACCACTATCTGATGTACTGTACATTTTTACTTTTTTTTTTTCATTTGTCTCTCTGCCCAGAATACAAGTCCCAAAAGAATTTTTGTCCCTTTTATCACTGCTTTACCTCCAGTACTTAGAACATGGCCTGGCAAACGTTAGATACTCAAAAAATGTGTATAGAATGAATAAACAGCTCTGTGAAGGAAGGGCTGGTGTGGAAACGCCAAGGGACACTCGAAACATTGAAGAAGCTGCTGTGGTGGGATGTAAGTGAGGAAGGACAAAGGCTGCAAAACGAGGCTGGAGAAGCAGGGCCACATCATGAAGGGTTGGGGAGCCATGTTAAGGAACTTTTTATTTTATCCTTTTAGCAACAGGAGACCATTAAAAGGTTCTCTTATGGGCAAAATGGTATTTTGGATACTAGGTGGAGTATGAAATTTCGGGAGGCAGTGGTGAAGGCAGGGGGCAAAGAGCCAGCTGCAGTTGAACTCTGCTCTAATATAAGAACCACTACACCTAACAGACCAATATAATAGCAGTAAGAGCATCTTGCACATTCAAACACATCCAGAGGAGCACAAAAATTTGTCAGGACTTTAAATAGATAAACTACAAAAGATGAGTTAATGGCATTTATTATGCTCCACTGTAACCGCTGGTTTAGTTGATGATCACCCCACCCCCAAGAGACTATATAAAGACCATATAATAATAAAAGTACCAACAGTAATAATACTGTGATCACTATCTATTAGGCGCTATTCTAACATAAACGTGCAATAACTCATTTAAGCTCAACAGGACCATGTGCAATAGGTACTTTATCATCTCTATTTTACATATAAAGAGGGTGAGGTACCCAAAGACAAAGGAACTTGCCCAAGGTCACATTACTAGGAAGTGGCAAGCTGGCTCCAAAATCAACATTCTTAGTCACTTATTATGCTGCCTTGACCTTATACGTATCTCTCATTTTTCTTTGTTTACTCAATACCTAATACACAGCCTAGCACATAAATCCTTAACAAATGTTTAATGAAATAAATAAATACATACTTTTTATGGCTCTGTTTTTGTCTTTCTCTAATTCAACGGCTTCTTTGGCCTTCCCCTCATCTATGTCTTCTCGTACAGACCTATCCCCCAAGCTTAACAAAAATATTCTTGCTCTTTCACTGCTAGGCCAAACAGGATCTCTACTTAGGCACCTAGGGAGTCAGAAAACCTGCCTTCTTGGTTTCAACAGACATCCTCATTCTTAGCACACCATGTTAGAAATGCCTGTTTTAACCAAGAATGTATCTACTTGGGTGGTCTAACTGCATCAAAGACAGCCTGACTCTTTAGAAAACATTTTTCTTTTTTCTTTTCCTGTGAATGTTTATTCTACATGGGCAGCTGTTTTCTGAGTTGGATAAAGCAAGACCTCCTTTTCTCAGATATTTTCCAAAAAGCATCTTGGAATTTCATGCAAAATATTAAAATTAATAAATAAAATTTAAATAATCAAAATTAAATATTCAGATAGACAGATGCTCTAACGGCTTTTATAAACATAAAGGCAGATGCTTCTCTATGTCCCCAAACCTAGACTTCTGAATCTGCATATTCTGAGTTTTACTCACTAAATTATCTGGAAGGAGTTACCACTTCCCAGGAGTGAGGAAACATGAGAAGAAAACAAAAAGGGAGAAGAAAGGAAGAAAAGCAAATAGTGTTACTCTCTAATAGGAATGCTGCTTTACCATTACTTAGTCATTGTTTCTATTGCTTCCCACTTAAAAATTATAAATTCATAACAGTATATAATTAAGTTGCTTTATTCAATTCACAATGAGTTCTGAAAGAGGTAACAATTTAAAAGGTTCATCTGTTAAAATTTAAAAAACAAAATTCATGCTGTCATATATGAACGTATATAAAAGCATAACTTGTCATATCCAAAGAAATGACTGCAGATAAAGGAGATAAAACATTTTTCACTGACTCTTAATAGCCAAGCCCAGAAAAAGAAATAACATTCAAAATGCCAAATGTGATTGTTCTATATACCTAACTCTAAGAACTTGAGTACAGACATATATATACTTTGAAAAAAATTTACTGATACAATAAAACTCCACATTAAAAAAATTTATAGAGCTTCCCTGCTGGCGCAGTGGTTGAGAGTCCACCTGCCGATGCAGGGGACACGGGTTTGTGCCCCGGTCCGGGAAGATCCCACATGCTGCAGAGCGGCTGGGCCCGTGAGCCATGGCCACTGAGCCTGCACGTCTGGAGCCTGTGCTCCACAATGGGAGAGGCCACAACAGTGAGAGGCCCGCGTACCGCAAAAAAAAAAAAAAAAAAAAAAAAATTATATTCACAAATCTCTCACACTGACATGTCCTCAGAACCAATTTAAATTCAAGTAGTTCACAGGATTTACAAGGCAATTTTTTCAGAAGACAGAGAAGTTTTACCATTATAACAAAAATGTTACCTGAGGGAGGGCACCATAATTCCATATATAACCCTTGTGAGGAAAGATATTTGCCACGTAGCGAAGCTTGCCATCCTTTACATCTTGTTTAATGGGATTCAATGGCTCCTCCGTGGCAATCTAAGCAGGTCATGGAAAAAAGGGGGGTGGGGAATAAGAAACAATTAATCCTATAATCAAATAGTATTTTTTAAATTTGCCATTATCAGACTAAGTATTCATAATCCAACTTACTGATCAAAGGCACTTTTAAAATAAATTAAGCCAGTTCTTGTTTCTAATTTACTGTTCTGTATTAAAAAAACTGTCTGGAAAGGAAACATCAGACTATGTTTTTAGGCACTCTATTACTTATGAACTCATTATTTCTAACACAAATAAGAAAGCTTACTGAAACAGCAAGAGGATAAGGATTAATCAACTTCCTGTTTGTTACTAATCTCGGACTTTCTACCATCAATCTTATAATAAAGTTAACTTAAAGATTTTCACCAAGTGATTTCATTTCAGAGTTACCTTTCAATCAAACATATCCAAATTGCCATGCAAAAAGAAAGAAAAATAACTATCCTATAAAGTAAATAAAAAATAACTGAAGCCATCTTTCTGCACTGCTTAAATTAGGCAGAATCTCACAGAATCTTGATCCTATACCCAAGTGAGGTAGAGAGTCGCCAGAATGATAAAACATTGTATTTAAAGCAAGAACAAAAGAAGAATCTAATATCTTTACTTTTTCCTATTAAAATATTAACAACAACAAAAAGATACTACCAGGACTTGGTGAAGTTACTGACAATCCTCCAAATATAAAATCTGAGAATTATATACTGACATAACAATCCTTAAACATTTGAAATAATACTTGCCATCACATCCAAAGTTGTAGGAGAAGGCTTAAATAACTAAACAAACTAAGTACCATAAATTAAATTTCATTCGGAACTATAAGGGATCTTACCTAACTGAAGATGAAATCATAAAATTCTGAAAAGCAAAAGGGAAGTTCTTGATAGGTTCATGTCTCATGGAAAAACTAAAAAAAAAAAAAAAAAAAAAGCTAACCAGGGGAGCAGCAGATGCTCTTAGAAAGTGCTCAGAAACCAAATTGGCCAGCAAAATGCTTTTATTCCTAGTAGACTAAAATAAAATCTAAAGGAAAATTAAGTCCTTAGAAACCAAAATTATCATCAGCCCCAAATAATATGTTTCAGTTGTGTCTATGAACAAAATACATCTTAGAATCTATTTAAGAAAATCTTGAAAATATTTGTCATTTTCAAAGACAGAGGAGTCAAGGAAAATTAAATAAATACGTGTATAATAAACTAGGGAGGCAAAAATGGAAAACATTTTCTTTAAAGTGTAAATTCAGCTTTGAATAATATTTTCCTTTTTGAAATTAGATTCAAAATAAGTTCACAAGAATGTTTTCCATTGCTTTAAATTATAAAGAAGTTTGTCAACCATCCCAATTTCAAAATATTATGGCAAACAACTTGAAACCAAGTTTTTATATCATTATTATCATTTCCATTTGATATTAATAGGATATATCCATACCTCCATTTTAGCATTTGTCCACCGAGGTACTTCTACAACCATATTAAACAAATTCTGCAATGTAAAAAAAACAACAAAGAGAAAAAATTTAGAATTTTGCCTTCATCTTTTCACTTATCTCCTGCATGAGAATGTTTTAGTTTTTTTCCCACAAAAAATGTTAAGCGTCTGCATCATGTGTCTGCCTATGCCTTAAATTCCTTCTAAAAAATTAGAGAAGTTGTTTAAAACACAACAGAATTTAAACCTGATCGTGTCACTTGCCCACTACTGTACAGTGTTAGGAGTTGCTACATTTCTGGAAATACCTTTGCAGGGTAGTGAAAGAACCAGAATGGAGCCAGGAAACTTGTTTCAATTTTTATTTTCCAGCTAAAATAGGAGTGAGAGCTGAATGTGTCACTTTTCCAGACTACATAGTAAGTATGATAATCTCCTTCCTCACCCGACACAAGGTTGTTGTGAAGATGAATTACATATTTTAAATGAAAATACAGACAATTATGAAGTATTTTTAAAATAATAAAACAATATTTAAATCCAAGTTATTATGATCATAATATAAAATTAAGGCTATTGGTATAGGTAGTTATAAAGCTTACAAAGAGTTTTAAAGCTTAGCTTGCTTATCTAGTGATCTCTGGTTCCCTAAAGTTATAAAAGGACCACTGCTTCTTTTTGGCATTTCTGAATTTTGCAGAGTACTTAAAACAAAGGAGACTCTACATCAGTGATGAGTAAAAATAATTTCCTACAGTAACAGCCTCACAAAGAGAAAGCCTTACAGGTAAAGTTGACTTGCATGCCATTCTGATATCAGTAACCAACAACTTATCACAGCAATGGTTTAAAACAGTCTTACTCCAAGTGTGGTCATGGACCAGGACTAATCTGTAATCTGACTGTTACTGGTTCATTGAGAAACATTTATAACAATCTGACAGAGTACTTTTTATGACTGTTGAACCTAATAATAAAAATTTGGCACTTGAATTACACTTTTCTAATAATTCATTTTGATTGTATTTTTTTAAAGTATCAGTTCACAACAGATTAGAAATAAACAAACAAAAAAACTGTCCTTCACCACAGATCATTTGAGAAGCAGTGATTAAATATACTTATTCTCAACTGTGTCACACAGCAAAATCACCTGGAGAGCTGTAACCGAGTTAAAAAAAAGAAAAAGATTTTTAGAGCCCCATCTCCTACATATTTGAATTCAATGGTTCTCAGGTGTAGCCAGGGTATTGCTTATTTTTAAAAGCATTCCAAGCAATCTTCATATGCAGCCAGAGTTGAGAACCTCTGGTTTAAAGCACTGCTAAACAATATCTGGGGCTTTCTTAGTGAAACATGAATGCTATTAATTCAAAGAATGCCATTTATACAATTAAATATAAATCAAGCCACAAAAATAATGATGGTTTTTAAGTTCTTCTAGATAAGACTAAGTTTACCAGTGACAAAACTGCATACTCATAACGAGATAAGGAACAAAGCTGAGAATGAATTCTCAACAACTGCTCCTTAGAAGTATGTCTCATACCTATCTTAGCAACCTTATACACAGGCCTGCTGTTATGTTTCATTTTCTATGCTCTTTCATGAGGTACCCCAGCACCTGTTTAAATATGTCTGAAGTAGCTGTTAAAAAGAAAAACCTAAGGAAATGACAGATGTTCACATAATTTATTCATCCCTGAAAGTCTGGCTATAAGAGAACAAATGCATGCAGATGAATACTCAGAGGTGACAGAGAAGACAAAGCTAGTGACAATCCTTTTACACAACGACACCTACCAAAAGCACTCAGAGAGACTTGAATTAGGCCAAAAGAACAATGGATCAGGTTTGAATTTTAAGCCTGCAAACTACACTCTCCCTCATCATTTGTTCCTGATCACTAGGAGTGTATTTCCAGCCTGTTTTTCTTCTCTCTGGCTAAAATGCATACGACCTGTAATTTTTTAAAGCCAATGTGAGTCTGGTTATCCTAGGATTAGTGTTAATTACAAACCAAAAATGGCCTGCTGAAATTTATTAGAAAATCACAAAGATACAAGGGGACACATTTCAAATTCAGAAAGTTGAGTATGGGTCAGGGGCATTTACTTCCTCCTTCAGTTCTTTTCTTTCTATTTTTCCCTTCTATTTTTATTGCGGGGGAAAAAAAAAGATGAAAAAGCAGTCAGTAGATTTTATATACTTGGGGAAAAGAATGAGAGGAAATCACCCTTCTATCCTCTTTCTCTTAAAATATCAAATAAACTTTGGATTTGACACTAAAAGCAAAGGCAACAGAAGCAAAAATAAATAAATGGGAATACATTAAACTAAAAAGCTCTGCACAGCAAAGAAAACCATCAACAAAATGAAAAGGCAACCAATGGAATGGAAGAAAACAAGTCATAAATCTGTTAAGGGGTTAATATACAAAATATATAAAGAAATTATGTAACTCAACAGCAAAAAAACCAATCCGATTAAAAAATGGGCACAGGTCTTGAATAGACACTTTTCCAAAGAAGACATACAGATGGCCAGCATCACTAACCATCAGGGAAATGCAAATCAAAACCACTATGAGATAGACGCTCATTGCCTGTTAGAATGACTATCATCAAAAAGACAAGAAATAACAAGTATTGGCAAGGATATGGAGAAAAGGGAACCCTTGTGCACTGTTGGTGGGAATGTAAATTGGTGCAGCCTCAATGGAAAACAGTAAGGAGGTTCCTCAAAAAATTGAAAATAGAACTACCATAAAACCCCGAAATCCCACTTTGGGATATATATCCAAAAAAAAAAATGAAAACAGGATACTGAGCAGCTATTTACACTCCTGTGCCCATTACAGCATTATTCACAATAGTCAAGACATGGAAACAACCTAAGTGCCTGTCAACAAATGAATGAATAAAGATGTTGTATACATACAAGGGAATATTATTCAACCATAAGACGGAAATCTCACCCTTTGTGACAGGATGGATGAACCTGGAAGGTATTATGCTCACTGAAATAAGCCAGAAGGAGAAAGACAAATACTGCATGGCATCACTTATATGTGGGACCTTAAAAAATTTTTAAAGCTGAATTCACATAAAGAGAGTAGAAAAGTGGTTGCCAGGGCCTAGGGGGTGGGGGAAGTAGGAGAGAATTTAAAAAAACAAAATAAAACAAAACAAAAAACCCCTCAAATCAGGTAGTCTCTGACACACAAACTATGTAACTAAGAATTAAATGTTAAGTTGGTTGTGTGTACTCAGAGTACATTTCTCCCACTGAAACAACTGTTTCCAGTTTAACATTCAAAGTCTCTGGGAACCTATAAAGACTTGAGCCCCTGAATGTCTATTCACCCAACATCTAGAGCAATGGTTCTCAAACTTCAGGTGTATAGGATGCCCTGGAACACCTGTTAAACATGTAGACTAGCCAGTCCCCAGCAAGCAGAGATTCTCATTTAATAGATATGGAATGCACCAGGAATCAGAAATTTTAACAAGGGCCCTAAGCAGTTCCAATGCAGATGGCTTAGGGCCATTTTGACAAACGCCGGTTTAGGAATATACAAGATGGAGGGCAGGCAAAGGTGTCAGGAATTAAAGAGCCCCACAGCTATGTTTGGAAGTGGATTCAAAGGCTGGGGACATAAGTTTCAGCCAGATGAGAGACTAGATAGCAGTAAGGTTGGAAAGGGAAAAGAAGGCTAAGAAAGTGGCAGGAAAAGCTTCCTGGAAACAGCAAGATAAAAAGGTATCAACAGGGCCTCCCTGGTGGCGCAGTGGTTGGGAGTCCGCCTGCCGATGCAGGGGATACGGGTTCGTGCCCCGGTCCGGAGGGATCCCATATGCCGCGGAGCGGCTGGGCCCGTGAGCCATGGCCGCTGGGCCTGCGCGTCCGGAGCCTGTGCTCCGCAACGGGAGAGGCCACAGCAGTGAGAGGCCCGCGTACCACAAAAAAAAAAAAAAAAAAAAAAAAAAAAGGTATCAACAGCAAGAAATGGGATGATCCTAAGTCAAGAAATATGTCAAATGTTCTGATCCTAAGCCAAGAAATATTAAAAGTTTGACAGTCACATACTTGAAAGATTGATTTAGAATGTATTTATTTTAGCATATAGTTGGTATAACTTTTTTTTTCTTCTCTACCCCCAAAAGAGTTGTTCCTGGATCCTAGAATAGTCAGATTCATAAACAGAAAGTAGAATAGTGGTTAGGGGCTGCATGGAAGCGGGAATGGAGAGCTTTTGCATAATGGGTACAGAGTTTCGTCTGGGAAGATGAAGAAGTTCTGGAGATGGATGGTGGTGATGGTTGCACAACATGCTAAAGTACTTATGTCACTTAAAGTATACTTAAAAAGTGTACAATAAATAAAATGCTAAATGTTATGTTATGTATATTTTACCACAAGGGAAAAAAAGTAAAATGGTAATATTGTCCCTAGCTGCCTTAAAGAGTTACTAGAAGAAGAAAAACAACAGAATGCACACAAAAGTCTTGCAAGGGAGAATAATTCAGAATCATTTTATCATCAAGGTCTTTAAAAGACAATGTAAGTGAGACACACAAATAAAAACCTTTAGATATACCTCATATTCATCATTTCGTGCTCTCTTTGTAGGAATGCCATTTTCCTATAAAAGAAAAGATGGTTATCAGAGAAATTCAATTCAAAAATACAATGAGGTACCACCTCACACTGGTCCAAATGGCTATCATCATAAAGCCTACAAATAATAAATGCTAGAGAGAGTGTGGAAAAATGGGAACCCTCCTACACTATTGGTGGGAATGTAAATTGATACAGCCAATATGGAGGACAGTATGGAGGTGCCTTAAAAAACTAAAAATAGAGCTACCATATGATCCAGCAATCCTATTCCTGGGCCTATATACGGAAAAGACAAAAACTCTAATTCGAAGAGATACATGCACCCCAATGTTCATAGCGGCACTATTTACAATAGCCAAGACATGGAAGCAACCTAGATGTTCATCAACAGATGAACGAATAAAGAAGATGTGGTATATACATATAATGGAATGTTACTCAGCCATAAAAAAGAATGAAACAATACCATTTGCAGCAACATGGATGGAACTAGAGATCATCATACTAAGTGAAGTAAGACAGACAGAGAAAGACAAATATCATATGGTATCATTTACATGTGGCATCTAAAAAAATGATACAAAAGAATTTATTTACAAAACAGAAGTAGACTCACAGACATAGAAAACAAACCTATGGTTACCAAAAGGGAAAGAGGGGGAGGGATAAATTGGGAATTTGGGATTAACAGATACACACTACTATACATAAAATAGATAAACAACAAGGACCTTCTCTATAGCACAGGGAACTATGTTCAATATCTTGTAATAACCTATAATGGGAAAGAATCTGAAAAAGAATATATATATTGTGTGTGTGTGTGTATATATATATATATATATATATATAAAACTGAATCACTTTGCTGTATACCTGAATCACTGTAAATCAACTATACTTCAATTTAAAAAAGAACGTATTTATGATTGTGATATTTCATGAAAGAATACAGCTGCATTGACTGCAGAGCAATGAAAATATGCCTGTTGAATAAACATTCCACTACAGAGGCTTCCAGGAACCTGATTCAACAGAGAATCCACCAAATGCCCACTTCATTTTTCTCTCAGCATTTGCATCCTCAGTGCATGAGCATCAAAGTGTTTCATAAAACAAATCATCAGAAAATCTAAATCTCTTTCAAGTTATATTTTCCTAGTTTTTATAAAACAAGCAAAGGCTCTGTTCAGTCTTTAAGGAAAGACTGGCAGTTTCCAGTGACTATGCTTAAAACAGTCATTTCATTATTGAAATGAAACTCCAGGGAGTGTGACTAACAAGCCATGAAAGTACTCGGCTGCACCTCCTGCCTGTGATTTCCACCAAGGTGTGATTACTATGCCTCCATCAAGCACTTTTAAATTAAGAGTGTGTGGTGGGTTGAGAAGAAAAATTATGCCATTCAGAAATGCTCACACATTATATGTAACTTTTACACACCAAAACAACTAGTGGAGGAAACAAAAACTAACAGAAAAACAATTATTCCAAGTCGGCCCGGAAACATTATTCCTGTTCCTAAAATACCACCACTCAAAGTATAAGGTGCAACCATTCTAACCATTAGGACTGGGAACCAGGGAAACCTATTTACATAACCACTGTGTGTATCAGTCTCCAAAAGGCCCAGAATTCACCAGTATAGCCTGTTATACTTTGTCCTGCCTTATCCTCAATTTTTCATAACCCCAAATCTCATGTTCCCCAAAACCCATCCTCCTTGGGCAGAATATTATGCCCACTGGGATATTTAAAGCCCACTCTTTGTTCCACCTCCACCCCTACCTACTACATGACTCCTCCGAATATTATTATTATCATTGTTACTGTGATTAGGTATAAAGATTTTGTCACAGTACACCTGAAGCAGCACCCAGCAGTCACTCCTACCCTCCTTACCCTATTCTAGTTTTCGAGCACATAACATTATTGGACTGACTTGTTTATTTTCAGGTTGTTTGTCTCCTCTGGCTGAGTGGGAACTATATTCACTTTATTTACCACTGCAACTCTAGTGCTTGGAATACTGTCAGGCTCCTAATAAGCATGCAATAACTGCTTACTAAATGAATAAGTCTATGGATAAATAAATAGATGAATGCACACACTTTTGGCCAAAATCAAAGAGAATTTTTGGGAGACGTGAGATATCTAGGTTGGATAGCTCACTGGCCAAAACAAAACAAAACATGTGGACACACACACATACACATACACACATTCACACACACACAGTACTGTGGAGTTCTTTCTGCCCTCTCATTGGTTTCTTTCTCTCTCCAGATTACATGACTCCTTGTCCTGTAGCTGAATACTCCTCAGAAGTAATGAGCTAGAAGAATTACACAAGAGCAGTTAAGATACAGGCTTTGTAGAAAAGGGTACCCCTGCTGTCGAGCATCCTTTTCCTCGCTCTTTCTGGGAAAATTACTTATAGAAAATTCTACAGACATAATAGGAAATGACTATAGTTTTAAATGTGTTTGTAAATAATAGTTTAGAATAAAATACCTTTCCTTTTGCTTTTTTTTTTTTTTTTTTTTACGATATCAGGTCACCATCACCTACTGTCTTCTTGACCTCAAACCTGCTATCATTTAAAATAAAGCCTGAAGAAATGTTTAAAAAAAAAAAAAGATACAGTCTGTGGAGCAAGGTACTTAACCTCATTAACAAAATAAGGATGATAATAGTAGCCCGGGACATCTTGAAATAATGCAAGTCAAGCTCTGGGCACAGTGCTTAGCTAAGCACTAGAAGCACTCAATAAATCTTTGCTATTATTCTCCCCACTGCCACCGTTATGGACAGTCCAGCCCTGTGAAGGGCTGCAAGGCAGCATAAATCCTACTGCAGAGTTCCAGAACCTCTGGATGATGCCTGACATTCAGCCCCTGAGGTAACACCAAAAAGGTCAAACCAGCCTTGCATCTGAAGCAGCTTCCCACTTCTTCACTGGCCTCTGCCCTCACACTGATCTCCCCACAGTTCTAGAAAACCCCACCCCACTAACTAGCCCCATAGAATCTCAACCAGGAACATAGTCCTGGTTACTTAACAGATGAAATCAGCCAATTATTGTAACTACTCAGATTTCAAGAAAAGAACTTCCAACGTCATGGTGACTACTAACATCCACTGCCGATTATGCCATCTCGCCAGCTAGTCAGGAGAGTCCTTGGAGGGCTCCAGTATTCCGAGCCCCTCTTAGTTCCACCTTCAGCAGCAGATCTCCCTCTGACCTGACTTACATCCCTTCCACCCTCACACCTGTCAAGTAATTTTAGGTTCTAAAAGAATAACTATTCAGGGGTTTCTCTGGTGGCACAGTGGTTAGGAGTCCGCCTGCCGATGAAGGGGACACGGGTTCGTGACCCGGTCCGGGAAGATCCCACATGCCGCGGAGCGGCTGGGCCCGTGAGCCATGGCCACTGAGCCTGCGCGTCCAGAGCCTGTGCTCCGCAATGGAAGAGGCCACAACAGTGAGAGGCCTGCGTACCACAAAAAAAAAAAAAAAAAGAAAAGAAAAAGTTGGGAAGATCGTAGTCTTTGAATAGTTATTCTTTTTTTTTTTTTTTGCGGTACGCAGGCCTCTCACTGTTGTGGCCTCTTCCATTGCGGAGCACAGGCTCTGGACGCGCAGGCTCAGTGGCCATGGCTCACGGGCCCAGCCGCTCCGCGGCATGTGGGATCTTCCCGGACCGGGTCACGAACCCGTGTCCCCTTCATCGGCAGGCGGACTCACAACCTCTGCGCCACCAGGGAAGCCCCCAACTTTATCTTTCTAGCATCTGTCTCGTAGAGTAGTTAAAGAGCATGACCTCTGTGGTCAGAAATGCTAGTTCAAAACCTGGTTCTGGCACTTACCAGCTGTGTGACCTTAGACAAGTCAATAACATACCTTTGGCTCCGGTGTCCTTAGAGATGATAATAGCAACTCATAAGGATTAAATAAACTGGCATATGTTCACATGGTGGCTAGCAAACAAAATAATTCACAAATGTTATTATTTCTACTACTACTGTTACTACTACTTAAATAAGCCTCTTATTAACCTCTTAAATTCTATACCTTAATCTTTATTTCTGACCAAATTCTAAGCTCTATCGATTACTAACATCTCTTTCTCCCCAAGTCCTCCTGGAAGAATCCTATTCTTATCCAAATTCTAATTCACAAAGGAGGCTTATAATCCTGTTATGATAACTCCATTGCCCTTCTCAGCTTCCAACCACATTCTTTCCTTTCAAGATGCTTCCAAAAAGCATTTTATGGTGATAGGAGAAGTACATATTTTCATGCCCCAAACAAGTTAAAACAATACCTCTTCAGAGTCCGCTTTCAGAGGAATATCATGAAAGGGGGAAATGTAGTGACCAGCTACATTCTCTGCAAAAGAAAATAAACAAAAACACAGAATTAAAGCAATGGACTATCCTGTTCTTTAGAGCAATTATACTCTTACCCACTTTTAAATTTTAAACAAGTTTTTAATGTTATTTTTCAAAATTAACTTTAACTCCCAATTTAAAGTTTAATTCAACTTTTAAAACTTGCTCCAATCTGATGACCAAAGAGAAAAACAGTAGTCCCCCCTTATCTTCGGGGGATACATTCCAAGACCCTAATGGATACCTGAAGCTGTGGATAGTAACCCTACATATGTTTTTTTTTCCTATACACACATACCTATGATAAAGTTTAATTTATAAATTAGGCACAGTAAGAGAATATCCGAATTGCCAGCATCACTACTCTTGAGCTTTGGAGCCATTATTAAGGAAAATAAGGGTTACCTGAACACAAGCTCTGTGATGCCTGGGCAGTGGGTCTGACAACCGGGATATCTACTAAGGCTGGACAAAGGTATGACTCATGCCCAGGACAGGGACAAGGCAGGACAAAACAGGACAGCACCAGATTTCATCACACTACTCAGAACAGTGCGGCACACAATTTAAAACTTATGAAATATTTACTTCTGGAATTTTCCATTTAATATTTTCAGACCACATATGACCAAGGGTAACAAACTGTGAAAAGCAAAACCACAGACAAGTGGGACTGCTGTACACACCAAATCAACCATATTTGGGTTGCTGAAACCATTTACTTATTCCTGCGGCTTAAACATCCAAAGCAAAATATGTCTCAATTAGACTAAAACCCCAAATATGAAAAATCTTACTTTCGAAAAGAGACTGATTAATAAGTGAAATGGATTAAAACTGAGGTCAATTTTCCCAAGAGAAACCTAGCGACAGAATTCCTAATTTCCACCGACAATTCACACGAACAAAGGATTAAAGGTCCTACCAAGTTAAAAGAAACGAATCATTTGTTCCACTCAAAGTGGTAAGGATGCTAATATTAAGGTAAGCTTAAAACAAAAATTTCAATAACAGAAACTATTTTATCCTCATTGCATACTGAAATGTATATATAAAATACCTTTAAAAGTATATATTATTTAAATAAAATACAATAACCCCATGCATACTTTTGTTGGAATGCATGTTTCCAAAAGCTGGGTTTAATACAGCCATAGAAAATTTTCACTTTGCAATTTCCTAAGTCAGGGTATGTTCTACTTCTGGCCTGCTACTTCTTTGGTATAATTTTCAAATTTAGACTTTAAAAATATCTTAATAAATAAAATGAGGACTGGCTGACACTCCAGTAGCAATGAGTATACCTAGCACCCAAATCTTGGCTTCTAAATACCATTCTCCAATGAAAAGAACTAGGGCTTCTTGAAGAATGGGCTGATTCTAAGGCTGGGGCAAAGAATATACAAGATGAGCCTGGAATATCCTGTAGTACCAGAAACCAACCAAGTGCTCAAAACAAAAGGCTGGAGGTATGTCAAAGGGAAATGGAGCCAACCTGAAAGAGTTCCCAAAGGCCAGAGCTGGAACAAGTTGAGCAACAAAATAAATAATGGGTATGGGCAAACCTTGGAGATACTGTGGGCTCGGTTCCAGACCACTGTAATAAAGGGAATATCACAATGAGGCAAGTCACACAAATTTTTGGTTTCACAGTGCATATAAAAGTTATGTTTACATTACACTGTAGTCTTTTAAGTGTGCAATAACATTATATCTTAAAAAACAATATATATACCTTAATTAAAAAATACTTTATTGCTAAAAAAACACCAACCATCATCTGAGCCTTCAGTGAGTCGTACTGGTAAAACCAAAGATCATTGATCACATGTCACCATATCAAATATTGCAAGAACTATGAAAATGTGACACAGAGACACCGAATGAGCAAATGCCGTTGGGAATTGGCATCAACACATTTGTACAACACAGTGTTGTCACAAAACTATTTGTAAATAACACAATATCTTCGAAGTACAACAAAGTGCAATAAAATAAGGTATGCCTGTATTGAATCATAACCCAAAGTATACAGTAAATATACATGAGTCCACAGTAATACAAATAAATGATTGTATAAATAAATAAATGAGGGGTAAGAGACAAATCTTCCTTTCAGGAAAATTCTAAACAATATATGTAGATGTCCTCCCCTCCAATAAGTAAAGCTTACCCTGTCCCCCCGATTGTGGACTGGACTTAGTGGCTCACTTCCAAAGAATAGAGTATGGAAGGGGAAAAGCATTTCAGTGGAGAACCCTTGACAAGCAGTACCCTTAACCAAGTGATCAAGGTTAGTATCACCAGTCATGTTCATAGCATGTACCTCCTGATATGCCATGATGAGAAGGGTGCTTCACTTCTGTCGTATTCTTCCCCAAAACCCAGAACTCCAGTCTCATCGTGAGAAAGACATCAGACACACCCAAACTGAGGGACATTCTACAAAATACCTAACCAATACTGTTCATAAATTTCAAGGTCATTAGAAAACAAAAAACAAGGAACGACTGAGAAGTTGCCAGATTACAGGAGACTAAGGAAATATAATGACTAAATGCAACGTGGTACCCTGAATTGGATCATGGGACAGAAAAATGACATTAGTGGAAAAACCAGTGACACCCAAATAAAACGTGGAGTTGAGTTAATAGTATGTACCAATGTTGGTTCCTTAGCTTTGCCAAATGTACAGTGGTAATGAAAGATGTTAACGTTAGGGAAAACGTGGTAAGAGATATACTGGAATTCTGTACTACTGCTGCAACCTTGCCAGATCTAAAACTATTCCAAAATAAAGTTTATTTAAACAAACAAACGAAAAACAAGCCATGGCTTCGGCCCAATAAAATTAGAAGTATATAACTTAATAATGGCCTCCACTCCACCAAAATTTTATTTCCTCTTCTCATGCTGTGTGAGTTTTCCTTAGCACTTATCAATAGACTAAAGTTCTTGAAGCAAGGAGATTTTTTTGTTGTGTTTGTTGTTGTTTGCTCTGTTATGCTCTCTACTGGATCCCCAGCATCCAGAAAAGTTTCCAGCACTTAGTAGGCATTCAGTAAATATTTGCTGAGCAAATACCTCTATTACTATTTCATTTTCCTGTACAAGCTGTTAATGTAATTTTTCTTTTCCCACCCTAGCAACAAGGTAACTCATGAAGGACCCCGGTGCACAAAGTAGGATAAAGATGAGAAAAAGCACACAAGTGGCAAAGGGTATAAAACTCACTATGATCTATAAAGCTCTTTTCCATCAGTTAAAAAGGATGCATCTTGAAAAACAGAATCTTCTCTTTTGCATACCACATCAAATTTCAAATTCTGTGCCTGATTTTAAAGTCTTCTATGAGCAACACAAGAACAGAAAGAACAAAATTATCAGTTTGTTGCTTGATTATTTACTTTTCTATAAATAACAAGGGTACTTAAGTGGGTCACATTTACATATTTTTTATTAAAATAAAATGTAGTGGTAGGAAATGAAAATGGTACAGCAACTTTGGAAAACAGCTTGGCAGTTTCTTATAAAGTTAAACATATGACCCAGAAATCCTACTATTAAGTACTTAACCAGGAAAAAATGAAAACTTATGTTTGCACAAAAACTTCTAAGTGTATGTTTATAGTGGCTTCTCAATAACCACAAAACTGGAAGTAACCCCAATGTCCAACTGGTAAATGGATAAACAAACTCTGTTACACCCACACAATGGCACTTTACAGAATAGTATATTTGTCCATAATAAAAAGGAGTGAACTATTGATACACACAAGAAAATGAAAAAATCTAAAATGCAATGTGCTAAGTGAAAGAAGCTAGACTCAAACAATTCCATTTAGATGACATCTGGAAAAGGCAAAACTATAGGGATAAAGACCAGACCAGTGGTTGCCAGAGGTTGAGGGTAGAGGGTGGAGGTGACTTGAAAGAGGGGCCACAAGGAAATTCTGGGGAGTGATAGACTGTTCTATATCATGATTGTGATGATGTTTAAATGAATCTATATTTCTACTAAAACTCAGAACTGTTCACCAAAAAAAAGAGTGAATTTTATCCTATGTAATTTTTAAAATAAGTATATATGGAGCAAAAAAAAAAGACGGCAGTTAAGAAAAATATAGTATATTAACATATAAATAGAAGCACTTATTCCAAATAACAATCAACCATCTGTGATCCTTTTCTCCACTTTAAGTCACAAAGATAAGGCAGAATTTTGAAGAGAAGAAAGATGTAATCCTTTAGCATATTACTTCAGTTGTTACATTTGGAACCTGTCATTGTGATGGAAATTAACAATAATCTCAGCTCTAAGAATTCAGGAAGTTGTACAAACCAGGAAAGTTTGTTATTAAAATTAATGAAGTACAGGAAACTTGACAGAATAGCTAGGCTGCCTTTGTAGTTAAGAGTAAATGATACCTTTGGCACACTGATTTTGTGTTAAGTTTCCCTAAAGCTCTGGTTAACTGGGGACAAGCCCCAACAACTTATTAAGATGTTAAGAGGAGCACATGCTACTCAAGTATGAGGAAAAACAGGACTAGACTAGGCTGTGATCACTAAAATCTAAAGATCTATGAGAAGTGTGCTTAGATATCTCTTTCTTTAAATTGGGATCTAAATATATTCAAACACTAAGGTAATGCCAATATATACGTCAAAATTGTTTTCTAATTGCCATTTTGGAAGGTAACAAGAATATAAATGTAAGTGAATGGTCTGACTCAGATAACCAAACCTACTAGAAGCCATTTGGATCATGAAATAGTTTAAATAAAAACATAGCAATAAAGAAAAAAAGAATAATTTCTGGGAAAATAAAATAGGGCCTTAGATATCTGATAATCATAATGCTTTGAGCAACATACCAATAAATTTGCACGAGAGCAATGAATACAGAGGCCAAGAATCTGCCATGTTATTTGCTGAGCTTGATTAAGTCACTCGATTTCTCTGAAACTTAATTTTCTCAATTTTCTTCAATTAAGCAAGATACAATTTAGTACTATGTAAAAGGCAACATACTAGATGCCAGAATACAAAAGTGCTAAAATGTGAGCAATGCCCACAGATAAGATAGGGCGAGTACTATATGTTATCAGGATCAGCAGCATCCTGTAAATTTAAAAACAAAGGAGTCCTCCTGGCACAATTAGAGAGCTAACCATTGACCTAACACACAAAGGAAGGATGAGAATCCATTAAAAGTTTTCTAGAGTCAGTGCTATAAGTATGCTGTTAGGTTCCACTTAAAGGGTATTAAGATTCTCTAAAGGTGGATTTAAAGATAGGTACAGGTATCCCCTGCTTTTTGAAAAGTTTGCTCTACGCCACTTCACTTTTACAAAAGACCTACACTAGTACCTGTTTTTGCTAAAGAAAGAAATCCGAAGAGGATTTTCACTTTTACAAAAAAAGGCAAATATCGAAAACAGCATTCGGTGTGTTCTTCAGCAGCTGTTATAGGGGCAGCGAGCACCCCTGAGCAGTGAGAGTGGCCCAGTCAAGCTCCTTCCCTGGGAACTATATACTCATCATCTCAGCAGCAAGCTGCCATAGCTTTGAACTGTGTCTGTGAGCACCTGTGCTTTCTCTCCATTTATTCTGTGCATTCATTAGCAAGATGTATCCTAAGGTATTGCTTCTTTGCTTTATGCCATTTCGGCTTACGAATGGTTTCATAGGACTGCTCCCTTTCTGGATAGTGGAGAAACCCGTACTACCTATCCTGATCAACTATAAAACGAACGGGGTAATCCATATTATACCTATGAGGCATAGAGAGAGAGACATGGTACATGCAGCAAGCACTGTGGTAATCACCTTGTAAAGATACAACTGAAGCACAGATTAGAAATAGCCCTTTCTTAGAGCCTCAGAGTAAACTAGCAATAAATCTTAAGTTTGAACTTCATTATCTGTAGCTCAGACTGGTTGCTTCTTTACAACTGAAACCAAGTTGTTGCCAATTTACTTTTATAAATATCCATTTTGTTGTTGTTTAAACAAAGCAATGCATGTGCATGGTTAAAAAAAGTCACCACCTCTCTCCAATCCAGCTCCACTCTAGAGCAACCCACTTAGGCCTCCTTAACGTACTTTAGATCTGGATGTTATCTTCATCTCCCTAAATAATATATTTATATGGTTAGTTTTTAATTTACAATCTTAGAATATTGTCTACTGATTTCAGCTCTGAGAGGTAAGTTTAGTTGATTTGACCCCAACCTTTCCCTTTAAATTCTCTATTGGCCAATCTTAATACTTCACAGCTTTATTCCTTGCTCCACCAAACATATACAGTATTTCTTGACTCAGCTAACTGGCTTTTTACCTCTCTTTCTTCATCCTTCTCTCTTCTAATTTTATCTTCTGCACTTTTATTTTTTCAAGGCTCATAAAATGTTCTATAATCACACAGAGTTTTCTATGCTTTTCCTGTTAGTATATTTCCTAAGATTAAGAAAAACCTGAATTACTTGTTAAACAGATCGCTGGACCCCCATATCTAATCAGAATCTTAAGGAGAGAAATCTGGATATCTGTATTATCAGCAAGCACCCCCAAATAATTCATATAGTCAGGGAAGTTTAAGAAACACTGTCTGTGTGTTGATTTTTGGCCAGGTAGAATGGCATAAATAAATTTCCTTTCTTGTTCAGCTTCTATGACTTGTGCTTCTAATTTTCTTCCTTCCATTGGCAGTCATAATCATATCTATCAATTATTCAAATGTCTCACAGCTTCCATAAAAACTATGGAATTCTCTCTCTACCCAAGTAGCTCCCTTTGGAAATCTCATTCTTCCTGTTGCAATCTGGATTGGAAGTTTTCTTGGCACCCTTAGACTCTGCTTTGTTGGTTTCCAGCTTAGATCTGTTTTCTGGATCCCATGCATTCACCTTTTTTGGTTTACTTACATCTTTTGCAGAAGCATATCCCTAATTTGTGTTGTGTAAGAAAGGATGCATGGGAGGTACATTTCTCAAGTCCTTAAACGTCTGAAACGTCTTGATTCAGTCTTCACCCTAGATTAATGGTTGCCTGGGTAAATTCTAGGAGGAAAATCATTTTCTCAGAATTTCAGAGGCATTACTCCAGTTGCCGAGCTTTCAGCGCTGCTGGGTAAGTCATATACCAGTTTGATTCTCAGTCCTTTGCAGGTGACCTGTTCTCCCTCCCCACCCCCAACCCCAACCCCAGGGACTTTTAGGGTCTTCTTTATAAAAGCTTCAGTTTTCAGAGATTTCACAAGAAAGTGTCTGGGACTCAGAACACTTGGGTACTTAAATTCTTAGATCTCTTCCACTATTCCTTTGAAAATTCTTCTTCGTTTTGTCTGTTCTTTTTTTTCTGGAACTCATATTAGCCAAATGTTAGACTTCCTAGATTAAATCTCTATGTCTCTTCTTTCTTCCTCAATTTTTTGCTGTCTCAGACATTTTGTTCTACTTTCTGGTAGATTTCTTTACCTTATGTTCTAACTTCTCTGTATCAGCCTTCTAGGACTGCTATACCAAATTAGCACACACTTGGTGGCTTAAAACAACAGAACACCATTCAACCCACTACCCCATCCACTGATTTGTCTTAACAATCACATTTTTAATTTCCAAGAGTTCTTGTTCTTTGATTGCCTTTTCTTCACAGCCTCCTCTTCCTTCTTAATGGGTGCCATCGCTTCTGAAATCTCAGAGGACACCCATGCGACTTTGAAAAATTCAAAATCCCTTTCTGCTTTCTTTTTTTCCCATTTAGCTTATAAGGTTTTCTTAAAATCATTCATTCAGTAATTATTTACTGAGCACATACAGTATACCAAGCACTCTTTTAGGTACTAGGTATACAAATTCCTTGCTTTTACGGAACTTATATTCTGGTGGGGGAGGCGATGTATAGGAGCAATGAAGATGTTTTTAACTCTAGCAGGTACAGGGCAAGAAAAGAGGGAAAAAGAGAAATATGGAAATGCCAGGGAAGATCTCTCTGATAGATAACACTTCAGCACAGAGCTGAATGAAGTGAGGACGTAAGTCAAGCAGACATCTAGACAGGAACACTGCATGCAGAGCAAGCTCAGAGACAAGAATATGCACGGCATGTCTGAGAAACAGCCAGGAGGCCAGGATGGCTGGAGCACAGTGATCAAAAGGAAGAGTGCTAAGCAATGAATTCAGAGGGGAAGCCCAGTATCAGGTCACACAAGAACTTGTATACAAGGAGCAGAACCTGGCATGATCAGACTTACATCTTGAGAATCAAGATGACTTCTGGTGGAAAGCAGACTTCAGGGGACAATGGTGGAGGCAAGGTGAAGAATCAGGAGGCTACTGCAATTGGTCAAGTGAAAGACAATGGTGACATGGATATAGTGGCAAGGGTGGGAGTGGAGAATTGTCTTCTGCATACATTTCAAAAGCTGGACTGAAGGGAGAAACTAATGAACTAGATATGGGCTAAGAGTAGTGGTGGCCACAACAGTGATTCCTAAGTTACAGCTTATAGGTGAGAAAACAGAAAGAAATAGTTGGGTGGGGGTAGGGGACCAGGAGCTCTGTTTTGTATACGTTAACCTTGAGATGCTTCTTAGACGTTTCAGTGGAAATACAGAGTACATTTACTGCATCTGTAAATCTTGAGCTCAAGAAGAGACTAGGGCTAATGTTACACATCTGGGAGGCATAGATGGTATCTCAAGCTACAGGACTGGATGGGATCATCTACAGCAAAAGCAACAACAGAAACTCCAGACCATGGGCCAAAGCCAGCACATGGCCTGTTGTTATTTTTATAAATAACCTTTTGTTGGAACAAAAGCCATACCCATACTTTTACTCTCTGGTTGCTTTTGCCCTGCAACGCAGAGTTAAGTAGTTGTAAGAAACCACAGGTTTTGCAAAGCCTAAACTATTTACTATCTGGCCCTTTTCAGAAAGGGCTTGCCAACCCCTGCTCTAGAGAGAGAACAGATAGATAAGTGGGCTAAGAACTGAGTCCTGGGCCGTTTCAAAGGTTAGAGTTCAGATCAGAGGATCCAGCAAGGGAGAATGCTGAAGGAGAAGCCATCAAAAGAAGATAAAAGTACCGTCCCAGAAGGAAAAAGAAAACATTTCAAGGAAGAAAGAGGGCTTCATTGTGAAAATACTGTTGAGAATTCACGAGATGAGAATTTTAAATTGATCATTAAATTTGCCACATGGAGGTCACCTTTTTTTTTCTTTTCCTGTCCTACAGAGCTTTATTTGAGGGATCCACGCAAAGGATATGTGCCTCACTTCCATACTTTCTCGATGGACAAGCTTTTCTCACTCTCCTTTTGCATGACCTTGGCTACTGCCATCTCAAAGTCCTCCTGGGTGACGTGGACTCACCGCTCCCATAGTGAATACAAGCTGGCTTCAGTGCACACACCCTTCACTTCAGCCCCTGACGCTCCTGGCATGAGCTCAGCAATTTTTCTCAGGTTGATCCCCCGGGTCAGGTTCATTTTCCAAAAATGGATCTTCAAAATATCCAGCCGGGCCTCCTCGTTGGGGGTGGGAATTCAATTTTTCTGTCGATGCACCCTGGGTGTTGCAGTGCCGAGCCCAGGATATCAATCCTATTAGTCGCCATGATGACCTTGATATTCTTGGTGGCCTCGAAGCCATCCAGCTGGTTGAGCAGCTCCAGCTTCGTGCGCTGGACTTCACTGTCCCCTCTGGAGCCTCCCTCCAGCCGTGAGGAGCCGAAGGAGTCAATTTCATCCATGAAAGTGATAGATGGAGCGTGTTCTCGGGCCATAGCAAACAGCTCCCTCACCATTCTTTCTCCTTCCGCAATGAATTTTCGTACCAATTCAGAGCCAGAGACACAAATGAAAGTATAGTCTGTATGACGAGACACAGCCCGGGCCAACAGTGTCTTCCCAGTGCCTGCGGGTCCCTACAGCAGCACTCCCTTGGGCTGCGCGATGCCCAGCATTTCAAAGAGTTCAGGATGCTTAACGGGCAGCTCGATCACTTCTTTGATCTCCTTGATCTGCTTGTCCAGTCCACCAATCATCTCTTAAGTTGAATCTGGCACCTTCTCCACCATCATCAGTGACACCAGTGGGTCTACCTTGTTGGGTAGGATCTTGTGCAGAGTGTAGCTGTCATTTCTGAGAGCCACCCGGCAATCGGGTGTCACATCACTGATGTCGATGTTCTTGTCCACGTCTATGACAAACTTGCCCCCAGAATGTACCTTAACCAACACTTTCTACTTATCCATGGTCCAGACTACTTCCCCCACATAGGAGCCCTTTTCCTGCAGCAGCTGTAGCTCTGCCCGCAACAGGCGAACTTTTGCATTAGTCTCATTCCTCTGTGCCTGCAGCCTCCAGATATTTTGGCTCTTATCATTTACAATCAGCTGGAGTTCTTCAATCTTGGACAGATAATATTGGCAGAGTCCACTGCCTGCCTTCCCCTCTTCCAGCTCCATCTGTTCTGGTCCATCAAGCGCCATCTTCCCTCTTCCGCGGAGACCGCAGGCATCAGAGCCGCCTTGGCACCAGGCCGAGGACACCTTTTGGCAAAGCAGTTTGGCAGAAAGAGGATGAAAACCTGGCTGAAAGTGATCCCTGACAATTTGGTTTATATTTAATAAGAGGCTAGAAAAGACTGATGTGCACGCAGACAGGCTTGTTGAATGGCCAGCTTCCCTTGGAGATGTGTGGGTAAGAAGCTGGCTGTGACGCTGGGGCGTTCCCTAAACGTCACAGAGCCCAGAGCTCTGCTGAGCAGCAACACCATCAGGTTGAGCTACTGACCTCCAAATACCTTCTTCAGTTTCTGCAGAAGGAACCAGCACATCACCTAAGCCCCAGGCCTGCATGGTAAACATCTGTGTGCTATTCCATAATAAAACTTAAACTGCTCCCCCTGTGTCAGGCTCCACGTCTCTCACTCTCTCTCCAATCTGACATCAACAAGTCCACAAACTCTCTAAGGTTCTGCAAAGCAGTTCAGCTTCTTCTGAAACTACAGCCCCCTCAGCACATAGACTTCAGCTGGGACTGCCTCCGTGCTGCTTCATCAATAACCACATCTCCATCTGCTTTTCTTCCTTTATAAATATCTTGAAATCACCGGCTCTGATGGCTCCTTCTTATTTGTTGTTTCAGGGTTATACTTTTTTATCCACCTACTATCACTTTAATAGGATATTTATGAGGAGGGAGATAAGACAAACAATTGTAGTCACCCTACCATCTTGTTTTGGTATTTCACTTTGTCAAAAATCAGACTACATACCTACTGGGCATAAGCTAATGAATTCTATCAGGCCCATCAATATACATTAGACATTGCCAAATAGTGTCAAAACTTTCCCTTCGACTGGACTGAAATGAGATCTTATTCTATCATTTTGTAAGTAATCTATGTTTTTCTCTTATAACAGCAAGTTGTATCAGGATGAAAGTTTATTATTTGTATTAGCAAGTGAGGAAACTGAATGGATTGCAAAACTTATACCTGATTATATGTTATACACATCAAATAGTTACATGTATGCTAAGTACCAACATACTACTACGTATCATTACTAAAAGCATTTATAGAGATTCTTATTGGAAGCTGCAGCAATGACAAAAACCAAATAAATATAACTAACATTTCTATATCCACACAATAACCATTATCATCTACTGTGTCAATTCAAGTTTTATGATATGGGCCAAATTAAAAAAAAAAAGTTACAGGAACTCATATTTAAGACTCAAACACATGTTTCATGTAATTCAGTAAATTTTATTAAGTCCAAGTGTGTGAACATTCAATGGCAGATTCCTCCTACTATTCAAATGGCATGCTTGAAAAACAAAACATAGTAATTTCAACATAAGCATAGTCTTACTACAACTGATAAAATAAATTCATTGTTAAAGAACTGCATGATTCGTTCTCACACTAAATAAAAGCAACCTGAATTATCTACAGCACTATTTCTCTAAGTGAATCAGTCACCTACCCCATAGTAAAAAAAAAAATCCAAACTATGAAAAGTGTAGCTTCTCCTCATCCTTTCGTTAAAGTTAAAAAATCTAAAATAATGAATTTTCAAGTTATTAACAAAACAAAAACATGTAGACTACGAAAGAATATTGGCATGCAGTGCTATTTGGTCCCATATGAACAAGTCTTACTTCGTTATGATTTCACAACTAATTCAAAAGACTGCAAGTCGGTATCCATGAAAACTATAAGACTTGGAATTAATAAATCAGGACTTACTCAAAGTATGCAATTCTATCCACATCCCATTGTTCTCATCCTTCACAAAATGTAACAAGAATTTTGGTCTTAAAGTCAAAAGGGAAAAAGAAATAATTCATATTAAACATTAACCATATGCCATGTGTGAGACAGTGATAGTCTTTACAAACATGGTCTCATTGATCTGCCACAGCAATTCTATAAAATCATCAGTGCTATCCCCATTTTACAGATGGAGAAACAGAACTAAGGGATGTCAAGTGATGCCTAAAATAGTCAAGCCAGGGCTACAACCTAAGTGTTTTGACTATTAGTCTAGAACCCAATGCTTCTCAAATAGAATTCCATCAAACTCTAGAGTTACTAAGATGTCAACAAATGTTCTGAGAAACAGGGGCTCTTGGATTCAAAAGTTTGGGACAAGTTACTTTACATAAGAATTTCCAACAACTTTAATATGCACATTGTGACTCCCCAAGGTGATAAAATAAGTGTTTTGCTAATTTATTAAACCATGAAGCTCTTCCTTTAAAGAAAGCCTAGTAACATACCATGGGATGCTTGTGCTCAACTAAGCAGTTTGGAAATGATCAAGTCCAATCTCCTCTTTCCATGGTTTAATAAAATGAGGTACAGAGAGGTTCAATTACTCATGCAACGCCACACAAAAAGTTAATTACAGGGCCAGGAGGCCTCATGATTCCCACCAGGATGTTTTTTCCCCTCTGTCACCCTGTCTCACTTCAATACTGTTCCCACAAAGTTCAACACCAACTAAAAGGAAAAGAAAAGTATTGCATCTATCATTTATTCTAATTCTTCTGAATGATGGTAAAGAGAACCATTTACAGAAATGAAATGCCAAAAAGTCTACCTCTCAACTGCACTCGTATTTCAGAGGCTTGGGATATATTTGGAAATGTGGGAAATGATTCCACTGTAATAATGCTAAATAATACTTTCCAGCCAAGTAGTTGCTATATTCATGTTCTTCTTTGAAGGGAGTGAACTGCACCATACTACTGCACAGAGACGCTGCCAGAGTATAAAGTATACAATTTGTGACCATCTTTATAAAGAGCAAATTGTTCATTGTTCCCCCTTACCCCTTAATCCTAAAGGGGCTTCCTTTCATTTTGTCCTACCCCTTCCAGCAGGCAGTAAACAGACCTGGGCCAAGGATGCCATCTGGCGTTTAGTTCAGGAATTGTTCAACCCAACAATACCTTCCAATGACTATCTCACCATGTGGCCCCTCCCGCAAACCGCATTCTCCTTTCTTCCAATTTTTGCCCATTTACCTCAGTAAAACCTTTTTTCTTCTTTTCTGTCATTTGCTCCAACTGAGTGAAAAAAATATATATGCATTTTATTTGTGGCATTCCAGTTTAAGAAAATCGTGAGTCTGAAATACACTTGCAGCTAAAGAAACAAACCACAGCGAGAGGCCAATATAAGCCTCAAAAATGCATAATAGAGGCCCGGCCCCAAAAGATAATGTTAAGAGTGTCTATTATTCATCCAATGTCTCCAAGGACTATCAGCACTAAGAAGGACCTTTAAGATCACTGGTAGGTCAACTGCTTCATTTTACAGCTAAAGAAACTGAACATGTAAGAAATGAAGCCATCACCTGGCCAATCAGCACACAGTGAGTTACAGCAGAGCGAGAACCAAGGCCTAGGACTCCCCATGCCAAAGTCAGTGCTCGGTGGGTTACACCATATGCTCCAGGATCCTCAAGACTATTTTTTCTCAGCCTACATTCAAATAATTTTATTTGAATTTTTTAGTGTTTTTATACTTTCCTTAATTAATTATATTGATATTACCAATCTCTTGAGGTCAGGGCCCATAACTAAAATTTCCTCAGCGCCACACCTAACAGTGTCCATCACATTTTATAAATATTTATTGACTTTTTGGTCAATCATTTATTACTGTATTACTTTCACCATTTTATGAGTTAGACAGCATTTATCTACTTAAAAACCTAACTGCCATTTTGTAACACTGTTTCTATGGAAAGCTGTTCCTCAAACCATTGCTTTGTAACCTTTTGGAACAATCCGTTCAGAAATTTGGGTCTTCTTGTTAATGGTTCCTTTCTACCTGATCAGTCTTGACCAAATTAGGATGGAAAAGAATATGGAGTCAATTCTGAAGAAAATGGGAATTTTAGTATCAACTGCATTATAACCACAAAACTATGCAAATTCAGCTTTCTCTCCCATAAAATACTCCCCAGCCCTAAGCTCAGATAGGATACGTATAAACATTTTATAAATTACAGGTATCAATAATGATCACAAGTATTATTAACAATAGAATTTATATTCTAGCCCCGGTGACTAATCATTTGCATACACTATGCCATGTAAGTCTTACAGCCCTATTTTACAGACGAGAAGAACTAAGGCTCAGCAAGTTAGGAAACTCGTCCAGGGTCCCAGAGCTAAGAGCTAAAGAATCCAGGATTCAAGCTGAGATCTGAAATTCTCTAGAGCTGGTGTTCCTAATAGGTGGGCGATAAGGCAAGGTCGACTTTACAGAAAAAAGGGTACTACTCCCCTCGGGGCTCTGAAATCAGTGAGGCATGAAAGCAACTCAACCAACCTCGCTATTTCACATCATAGCTAACCTACACAGTGAAATATCGGGGTGCAAAGAAAAATGAGAATAATGGAGACCTAGGTGTTTTCCCATCTTAGTCGGCCAGGTCAGTGACCCAAGTCGCTTCGCCCTCTGGGTTTGCTAAATTTGCGGAGGAGAATGAGCTACTTTGCAACCAGCGAGGCTCTTGATCGTGGATCGCATTCAAGGTGCAAACTCTTGAGTATAAATTCACGTTGCTGGGAGATCCTTCATCAGAGTCCCCGCCCTGAAGAAGAACCGCTGGATCTGGCATCTCCGAAGTCCCGCCTGCCTCTCCAATCACGGGCGGCCCTCGCCAGGAGTTTTGTTACATCCACTGGGAGGGGAAGGGGGAGGGAGGGGAAGGGAGAGGAGGGAGGGGGGGAGGGAGGGGAAGGGAGAGGAGGGAGGGGGGAGGGAGGGGAAGGGAGAGGAGGGAGGGGGGGAGGGAGGGGAAGGGAGAGGAGGGAGGGGGGAGGGAGGGGAAGGGAGAGGAGGGAGGGGGGAGGGAGGGGAAGGGAGAGGAGGGAGGGGGGAAGGGAGAGGAGGGAGGGGGGAAGGGAGAGGAGGGAGGGGGGAAGGGAGGGCGGCTAACCTGTGGACTCTGCTCTTCGCGTTCGGAGTTAACGCAAACCCAGAATAGTGACGCGGGTTGGGCTAACGGCTGCCGGCCGGGCCAGGTAACCGGGCGTGCTCCCACGCGCGCTCCGCCCGCGGCTCGGGGAGGGCGGTTGGCCGCGCCCAGGGTGACCCGGACGCGGCCCAGCCGGCCGCCCTGCGTCTCCGCGCTCCGCGTTTAGGGACTTAGTCCGCCGCCCCCATCTCTGGCAGCTCCCATGGCTTGGCGCTGGCCCCCGCGTGCGGGAAAGTGACCTGAACCGCGCGGCGGGCCCGAAAGAGGGAGGGATGGAGGCCGCGCTCCCATCCCGAGCCTCCGGCGCGGCGCGCGGTGGGACCCCCACGAGCTACTTACTGAAAAAGAGGCGGTAACCAGGAGAGTGGGGCTGGCCGCGCTCCTCTGTGCGGTAAAAAGCCATGGCGCGGCGCGGCTCGGGCCCTGCGCTCGCTCCCCGCGGCAGGCGGGCGGCGGCGGCGGCGGCGGCGGCAGCCGGGACGCCCAAGCGCCAGGCCCAGCTGGTGCGCAGCAGTGGCAGCAACACGCGCATGGCGTAGACCCGGGTCCGGCTTCGCGCGGGTGGTGCCGGGGAACCGGCCCGGCCGCACGCCGGCGCCCCCTACCGCCCGGAGTCGTCGCTCCCGGCCCGGGGCTTGGAATCCCGCCCCAGCCAGGCTGGCCCTGGAGACTCCTATTTGAAATTAGAGCGCCTTGTGAATTGCCAGTAATACACACGTTACACGCAGCGAGACAGGGGTTCAGAGATAATCAAAACAAGGTCCACCGCCCCTGAGCAGCTCACTGCCACTTATTAATGCATACATGCATTCACTCCGTTACTCATCCAGACAGTATTTACTATCATAATATTGTTTTTATTATACTGATTTAATATTGAATGATTACTCTGACCCAAGCACTGCTCTAGATACGGTCCAATGTAGGAGAAAAGCATGCACGCACGTAAAAACATCACTTTGAGACATAATGATCAGGCCTCCGTGTGAGGACTTGACCTTGACGTGACTTATAGAGCCAAAAAACGATAACTTCCTCAAATGCCTTCTCCTCCATGAAGCCTTTTTCTATTTAACCCAAGTAGAGGTGATTTATCCTTCCTTTTTCTTACATTTTCGTTCCTACAATGGCACTGGGTACTGTACCTATATGTTTGTGAGCTTATTTTATTCCCCATTTCACCCTGACCGGCCCACTGGATTGTCTACGTGCCAAACACTTAAGACGTGAGATTTAGTATTTTTGAAGAATGGAAAATCCATCATGTCTTGCATAGATAATGGCTCCTTTGTGTTGAGTTAAATTGTTCCTGGAACTCCTTCTCTACCAGATCTTTCTCATGAGCATATGAAATTCTGGTTATCAGCTTTTCGGAAAAACTTATGAAAACATCTTCTACAGGCACTATCTCCACTTTTTCATATTCTTCCCTCATCTCAGTCCAAACGGCTTCCTCCACCTGCACAGGGTTATCAATGACCTCCTTGTCAAATATGAAGGTCAATTCTCGTAATAAATCAGAACGAGAGAATCCAGAAGAGAACATTAAATAAGACACTTTTTAATTAGAAATTAAAACTTTTAAAGAAAATCAAATATTTCTGTTGTTTCATCTGTAAAAGTGCAAGCAAGAAGAGTAGTAATTTTATGTTGTACACCTGAAACAATACCTCAATAAATTTTTAAATTAAAAATAGATTGAAAAATAAAACGAGAAGAGTAGCAATTTTACAAGAAGGGGCAAAAAAAGTTCACTTATGATCTTTGCAAAAATTAAGTGAGTTTTAATTAAAAAGAGAAGCCATTTTGAAAATAATAATCAAACTACTGTAATAAAAATTAGCTAATAAATGAAATGTTAATAAGCACAATGAATACACAAATTCATGAAAAATATAATTCTAACTTAAAATTCTGGCTCTTGCAAGAGAAGACAAACATCTTTATGTAAGTTATGTCAATTAATTTATAGTAATTAAGTCACAATTACAAGATCTGATCCAATTCAAACTAGTTAACCTCTCTCTGTTCCATGGTTACAAACAACATCCTCTGGTTATTAATGTTAACAAGATAGACAAGATTTTTAAAAATTGGTGGAAACAAGCTTTTACTCACAAAAATCTGAAAGCAGAAATCTTACCAAGAGGACTCTATAGTCATCATGTAACTTTATATAGAGAGGATAGTACTTACATCTACCTAGGCAGTGGTCAGGATTTTGATCAACACCAATGTCTGGAGGTAAGTGATACAGGGCTTTCCTATATGAGGGAGCCACATTATTTCTATCCTGTTGCTCTGATGTATTCGATCTCCATTGCTGAGGTAACCTTCATAGTTCAAAATGACTGCTACAGCTCCAAGCATGGCATCTTCAATCTACCTAGCAAGAAAGAAGAAATAAAAGAAGGATGTATCCTTCTCTTAACAACCCATCCCAGAAATTGCATACACCACATATACTTGCATCCCACTGAGCAGCACTTAGTTGACTGTCCATAACTAACTATGAACTAGCAGTCTTTTTTCAGGGTGGTCATAAGCCCAGATGAAAATTAGGAGCCATACTACTACAGAAAAAATGGAAACTGAATATTGGAGAATAATCAGCAGTCTGCCATAAATGTCATTTTCTTTTCCTATATCCAACTTCCCTGGAAATGTCGGTGAAAGGTTTACATATTTCTACTCCAGTTGTGAACAAGGTTCACATTCTTGGGCACCTGAGTTCTTTCAGCATCTCCAATTATTTCATGACAGTTAAAATTAGGAGACTGGTTTACCCAAGTTCCCAAAAAGATCTCTAGGAGATATCATCACTAGTTAGTTACACTCCCTACTTAGATAGTAGATCCTAAAATGTTTTTGTCAACAGTAGTGGCTTTGCAATGTGTCAACCTGATTAAGCTAAAAACTATAAGGCAGACTCTCCCATAAAAAAGAGGGAAATTTCTTTTGTGCATATACCATGATGGTTGTATCATTTTATTGTTTCCTGACATAGAAAAAAAGCTTCATTGTTCTTTTAACCTTCGAAATTCAGATGTTTCAACAAGACAAAATCCTATTGAGATAAAGTTGTGGGCTAATTTCTAACGATCTATATATTCTTAGAATGAGACCAAACATTCCAGGTGTCTGATTCTTAGACATATTATTGCTCCATAGCATTAAACACAATGACTTTCTTTTAAAAAAAAATTGAGGTATAGTTGATGTACAATATTATATAATTTTCAGTTGTACAACATAGTGATTCACAATCTTTAAAGGATATAGTTCATTTGTAGTTATTATGAACTATTGGTTATATTCCCTGTGTTGTACAATACATCCTTGTAGCTTATTTATTTTATGCATAGTAGTTTGCATCGCCTAATCCCCTACCCCTATCATGCCCTTCCCGCCTTCCCCCTTCCCGCTGGTAACCACAAATTTGTTTTCTAGATCTGTGAGTTTCTTTTTTGCTATATTCACTAATTTGTTGTATTTTTTAGACTCCACGTATAAGTGATATCACACAGTATTTGTCTTTCTCTGTCTGAATTATTTCACTTAGCATAATGCCCTCCAAGTCCATCCGTGTTTTTGCAAATGGCAAAATGTCATTCTTTTTTATGGCTGAGTAGTGTTAAACAATGGCTTTCTTTAGAAAATGATGAAGAGAAGAATTTTCCCTGGAGAATTCTTCCTCAAATTAACACCATAAAGTTTCCTAGTACTTGTAGTTACCCATTGGGAGAATCCAGCATATAGTTCTAAGGGCCCTCTTGCCAATGGCTTTCCTTGACTCTGGCAACATATTTATTCGTACCTGCCAACAAGTTATGTGCATCCTGATTTGAGGAAACTGACAAAAATATTAAGCACTTTTAGAATATGAAATGTTTACTCAAAATGAAATATTGACACTTGTTATTTTGTAAATTACATTTTAGAGTGTTACCTAGTTTACCTTGCATTCAGAAAAGTAAGTAAGGAATTTTATTAAATAAGTTTTCACTTATTGTTAATCATTTAAATCCTCATCTTTCATTCCCTACAATTTACTGAATTATTTAAGAATCAGAATTAAGAGTGTGTTATAGCAATAAGAAGAAATAATAGGTAAACCAGGTTAAAGTTCTTTAAAGATTTTAAATATGCATTTCTGAAGGTAATATTTATTACATAATATTTAATTATTTCAAATTTAGCCCAATGATGGGCTTGCATCATTGACATCCCCTGCTATTGTCAGGCAGCAAGTCTCAATTCTAGGACTTTACAAGTTGGAGAGTAAAGACAAATACACACGAAACCATTAAACAACATTTCCAGAGTTTATATTGATAAAACACACCAGAGGTTCTTGAATAGAGAATTGATTCTATAAACTGATAGTTTAGGAAAACATTTAGAATAGCATGCAGGAGGAACCAGAATAGGAAGTAAAAGACAAGGTGTGTCTAGATATTGACAATGACTCAAATATCAGGTGATAAGGACCCAGACGTTAGTCCTGGCAGTGGATATAGAAAGGAATGTTGGATTCGAAAAAATTTACAAAATTTGATGCCTGATTGGAAGTAATGGAATAATGAGAGAAGAGTCAAAAAGAATCACTCAACTTTCTCTACAGAAGAAGAACAACAACAACAGCAACAAAAGAAAAAACATGTGATGATATTCTCAGATAAAAGGAAATAAAAGTGGGAGAGTAACTTGGAGATAAAATGATAAATTTGCCTTGGGACATGTTGAGTTTGAAACAGTGCAGACAGCTCTTATTGAAGATGGATTGGTTGGATTCTCTGAAGAGCAGACTTTGAGATCAAGTGTGGTATGTACAGTGTTTACTAGGTTGCACCCTTGGGACTGGTACGTGGAAGTGCAGGCAAGAATAGTTTTCCTTCTGAATACATGTCAAAGTTCTGTATCATTTCTCACTTAAATACTATTATTCTATTGAGAAATCTTAAGCAGACTGGCAGAAAATCTTTGCAAAACACACATCTAATAAAGGACTGGTATCCTATTCAACCCTCCCCCATCCCCAAACCAAGGCAATCACTGATCTTTTTACTCTCTCCATAGTTTTATCTTTTCCAGAATTCATATAGTTGGAATATACAGTATGTAGCCTTTCATATTGACTTCTTTCACTTAGTAACATGCAGTTAAGTTTCCTCCATGTCTTTTCATGCCTTGGTGGCTCTTTTCCATTTGAGCACTGAGTAATAGTCTATTTATTCGTTCATTCATCTACTGAAGGACATCTTGGTTGCTTCTCAGTCTTGAAAATTTTGAGTAAAGTTGCTATAAACATCCATGTGCAGGTTTTTGGGTGGACATAAGTTTTTCATTCATTTGGTAAGTACCAAGAAGCATGATTGCTGAATCGTATGGTAAGAGTAGTTTAGTCTTATAAGAAACCACCAAACTGTCTTCCAAAGTGGTTTTAGCATTTTTCCACTCCCATCAGCAATTCATGAGAGTTCCTGTTGCTTTCCATTCTTGAAGAATTTGGTGTTGTCAGTGCTTTGAATTTTAGCCATTCTAATAGGTGTGCAGTGATATCTCATTGTTGTTTTAATTTGCAATACCCTAATAACATATGAAGTTGAACGTCTTTTCATATGTTTATTTGCCATCTGTATATCTTTGGTCAGGCATCTGTTCAGATCTTCCCACATTTTTTAATGGGGTTGCTTATTTTCTTATTGTTGAGTTTTTAGAGTTATTTGCATATTTCAGATACCAGTCATATATTAGATGTGTGTTTTGCAATGATTTTCTGTCAGTCTGCTTAAGATTTCAACTTTACTTCCCTTTTAGTATTATCTTAGTCGGTTTTTAGAGTTGAACATATTACATTTTTTTTCTTTCAAGTACAAATAACTTCTTACTTTAAATACATCATAATGACAGATCATGTAATATTTTTACAGCATTTTTGAATAAAATTGTATAGGTAGTAAAGAGGGGGCCTTACGTTAGTCAAAACTTACCCTAAAATATTTTCTTATACAAGAAGAAAAAAATTAAGATTAGAAGTAAGTTCAGCTGGGAGAACCAGAAACAGAAACCAAAACAAGAATATTAGTGGCTTAAATAAAATAGATGCTTATTTCTCTCTCACGTAAAAGTCCAAAGGTATGTATACCTGATAAGTATGGCAGCTCTGCTCCACAAAGTTTTTGTATTGTCATGGTGATAACTTTATTTCTCAATAGAATAATAGTATTTAAGTGAGAAATGATACAGATCTTTGACACGTATTTAGAAGGAAAAAGTGTGGCTGACAAATAGTGGATGAACATGAACTCTAGATAATATTTAGAAATATTTGTGAACATTTATTTGATACTATGACAAAAATTTAAACGTTTGGTAACATAAAAATATTTTTAAACTTACCCCTTTAAAGTATTCAAAAACCAGTGAACTATCACAGTCCATGTGTCCCTAAACAGATAAGTTAGAAAATGTTCAGAATTGTTTTGAAATTATCATTCCTTTTATTGACTACTGCTGTATTTCATGGTCCAGCCCCCGAAGCTAGCTATTGGCTAGCAAGCATGAGCAATGGTAATTAGCAGTTTTTTAATTTGCTTATTTATTATGTTGTAGGTAAGGATAATCATTCATTTTAGAGACATATGTGCTTTTATAAAAGTCAACACATGAATGACTACTCCACAATTCTAAAATTCTTTTATTTCCTGCTAGGATAATCCAGCATTTCAGAAAATGACAACTACAAGCATGGTAGATTTTGTGTTATGTTTACCAATGTTAGAAGCAGAAACAGAACTGGATTCACTAATTAACAAACTTTGCTTTAGCTCCAACTCTCATCTCCACCACAGTTTCATAATTGTGAGAGTTACTGGGATGTGCCCCCTTTAATGAAGGGTTATTTGCTCTGGCTGTCAGCCTCTCCAGGAACAGCCTTAGCTGCTTTGTCCAAGTCATGCCCCTCTCCAGGGAAGCCCATCCAATCATTGGGGTTATAAAGGCTGATGATTTTGACCCTACACTGGGCGAATCTAACTGGCCTTTTAAGCTCTAGGATGTCCTGCAGGGTCAGCTGAACTTGTTGCTGGGCCTGCATCACAGCTCAACTTCTCCCTCTACCCAATATCACTTTCTTGCCTGCACTTCCACGTACCAGTCCCAAGGGTGCAACCTAGTAAACACTGTACATACCACACTTGATCTCAAAGTCTGCTCTTCAGAGAATCCAACCAATCCATCTTCAATAAGAGCTGTCTGCACTGTTTCAAACTCAACATGTCCCAAGGCAAATTTATCATTTTATCTCCAAGTTACTCTCCCACTTTTATTTCCTTTTATCTGAGAATATCATCACATGTTTTTTCTTTTGTTGCTGTTGTTGTTGTTCTTCTTCTGTAGAGAAAGTTGAGTGATTCTTTTTGACTCTTCTCTCATTATTCCATTACTTCCAATCAGGCATCAAATTTTGTAAATTTTTTCGAATCCAACATTCCTTTCTATATCCACTGCCAGGACTAACGTCTGGGTCCTTATCACCTGATATTTGAGTCATTGTCAATATCTAGACACACCTTGTCTTTTACTTCCTATTCTGGTTCCTCCTGCATGCTATTCTAAATGTTTTCCTAAACTATCAGTTTATAGAATCAATTCTCTATTCAAGAACCTCTGGTGTGTTTTATCAATATAAACTCTGGAAATGTTGTTTAATGGTTTCGTGTGTATTTGTCTTTACTCTCCAACTTGTAAAGTCCTAGAATTGAGACTTGCTGCCTGACAATAGCAGGGGATGTCAATGATGCAAGCCCATCATTGGGCTAAATTTGAAATAATTAAATATTATGTAATAAATATTACCTTCAGAAATGCATATTTAAAATCTTTAAAGAACTTTAACCTGGTTTACCTATTATTTCTTCTTATTGCTATAACACACTCTTAATTCTGATTCTTAAATAATTCAGTAAATTGTAGGGAATGAAAGATGAGGATTTAAATGATTAACAATAAGTGAAAACTTATTTAATAAAATTCCTTACTTACTTTTCTGAATGCAAGGTAAACTAGGTAACACTCTAAAATGTAATTTACAAAATAACAAGTGTCAATATTTCATTTTGAGTAAACATTTCATATTCTAAAAGTGCTTAATATTTTTGTCAGTTTCCTCAAATCAGGATGCACATAACTTGTTGGCAGGTACGAATAAATATGTTGCCAGAGTCAAGGAAAGCCATTGGCAAGAGGGCCCTTAGAACTATATGCTGGATTCTCCCAATGGGTAACTACAAGTACTAGGAAACTTTATGGTGTTAATTTGAGGAAGAATTCTCCAGGGAAAATTCTTCTCTTCATCATTTTCTAAAGAAAGCCATTGTTTAACACTACTCAGCCATAAAAAAGAATGACATTTTGCCATTTGCAAAAACACGGATGGACTTGGAGGGCATTATGCTAAGTGAAATAATTCAGACAGAGAAAGACAAATACTGTGTGATATCACTTATACGTGGAGTCTAAAAAATACAACAAATTAGTGAATATAGCAAAAAAGAAACTCACAGATCTAGAAAACAAATTTGTGGTTACCAGCGGGAAGGGGGAAGGCGGGAAGGGCATGATAGGGGTAGGGGATTAGGCGATGCAAACTACTATGCATAAAATAAATAAGCTACAAGGATGTATTGTACAACACAGGGAATATAACCAATAGTTCATAATAACTACAAATGAACTATATCCTTTAAAGATTGTGAATCACTATGTTGTACAACTGAAAATTATATAATATTGTACATCAACTATACCTCAATTTTTTTTTAAAAGAAAGTCATTGTGTTTAATGCTATGGAGCAATAATATGTCTAAGAATCAGACACCTGGAATGTTTGGTCTCATTCTAAGAATATATAGATCGTTAGAAATTAGCCCACAACTTTATCTCAATAGGATTTTGTCTTGTTGAAACATCTGAATTTCGAAGGTTAAAAGAACAATGAAGCTTTTTTTCTATGTCAGGAAACAATAAAATGATACAACCATCATGGTATATGCACAAAAGAAATTTCCCTCTTTTTTATGGGAGAGTCTGCCTTATAGTTTTTAGCTTAATCAGGTTGACACATTGCAAAGCCACTACTGTTGACAAAAACATTTTAGGATCTACTATCTAAGTAGGGAGTGTAACTAACTAGTGATGATATCTCCTAGAGATCTTTTTGGGAACTTGGGTAAACCAGTCTCCTAATTTTAACTGTCATGAAATAATTGGAGATGCTGAAAGAACTCAGGTGCCCAAGAATGTGAACCTTGTTCACAACTGGAGTAGAAATATGTAAACCTTTCACCGACATTTCCAGGGAAGTTGGATATAGGAAAAGAAAATGACATTTATGGCAGACTGCTGATTATTCTCCAATATTCAGTTTCCATTTTTTCTGTAGTAGTATGGCTCCTAATTTTCATCTGGGCTTATGACCACCCTGAAAAAAGACTGCTAGTTCATAGTTAGTTATGGACAGTCAACTAAGTGCTGCTCAGTGGGATGCAAGTATATGTGGTGTATGCAATTTCTGGGATGGGTTGTTAAGAGAAGGATACATCCTTCTTTTATTTCTTCTTTCTTGCTAGGTAGATTGAAGATGCCATGCTTGGAGCTGTAGCAGTCATTTTGAACTATGAAGGTTACCTCAGCAATGGAGATCGAATACATCAGAGCAACAGGATAGAAATAATGTGGCTCCCTCATATAGGAAAGCCCTGTATCACTTACCTCCAGACATTGGTGTTGATCAAAATCCTGACCACTGCCTAGGTAGATGTAAGTACTATCCTCTCTATATAAAGTTACATGATGACTATAGAGTCCTCTTGGTAAGATTTCTGCTTTCAGATTTTTGTGAGTAAAAGCTTGTTTCCACCAATTTTTAAAAATCTTGTCTATCTTGTTAACATTAATAACCAGAGGATGTTGTTTGTAACCATGGAACAGAGAGAGGTTAACTAGTTTGAATTGGATCAGATCTTGTAATTGTGACTTAATTACTATAAATTAATTGACATAACTTACATAAAGATGTTTGTCTTCTCTTGCAAGAGCCAGAATTTTAAGTTAGAATTATATTTTTCATGAATTTGTGTATTCATTGTGCTTATTAACATTTCATTTATTAGCTAATTTTTATTACAGTAGTTTGATTATTATTTTCAAAATGGCTTCTCTTTTTAATTAAAACTCACTTAATTTTTGCAAAGATCATAAGTGAACTTTTTTTGCCCCTTCTTGTAAAATTGCTACTCTTCTCGTTTTATTTTTCAATCTATTTTTAATTTAAAAATTTATTGAGGTATTGTTTCAGGTGTACAACATAAAATTACTACTCTTCTTGCTTGCACTTTTACAGATGAAACAACAGAAATATTTGATTTTCTTTAAAAGTTTTAATTTCTAATTAAAAAGTGTCTTATTTAATGTTCTCTTCTGGATTCTCTCGTTCTGATTTATTACGAGAATTGACCTTCATATTTGACAAGGAGGTCATTGATAACCCTGTGCAGGTGGAGGAAGCCGTTTGGACTGAGATGAGGGAAGAATATGAAAAAGTGGAGATAATGCCTGCTGATGTCTAAATATTAGGATATAGCTCTGAGTATCTTGAATAAAGAAAGTATCCTATATATTTGGTTTAAGTGAAAAAGAGATTTCCATTGTGTGTGACACATCTAACCACCTAACCAAGAGCAAAGCGTGGGTCTCTGAACCTCAGTTTTGGTGGTTCAGACCTCAGGATGCCTAACCACAAATTGTACGTTTTATTTTCTGAAATGACACTGTTTCAAAGTTCTTCTCCTAGCTCTACACTCTCAGAAGAGTCCCTGAGAACAAATCAATTTGTTATAAAGCAATTGTTAAGCAGCTACTTGGAGGAAGGCACTGGGGCTGTCAACACCACAACTGTTTGCACAATCAGAAACTGGGCCACTTTAGGAGGAAGCCGGGGCCAGGGTTGCAGAGAGCAGATCCGAGGGCCCATGTGTTCCTGTAGGCCCCTTCCTAAAGCCCAGAAGCCTTTAAAACAAAATCTCAAATGCCAGAACTCCTTGTTCTACTGTAAAGCGACAAAAGGACAAATATGATCGTAATTTCCTTGCAGAGTCTGTGCCCATTTGGAGGGAGGAACCAGGAAACTTGGTCACTGGCTTTTATTGTCTAATATTTGTTCTGTTTGGTGGAGCATGTTAAGGTGAAATATTTAGAGAGAATTGTGAAAAGATCTGAAGCCAATCTGGCTGGAAAAGCTGAAGGATAGACATCTGGGGAGACAGAGGGACTTTGTGAAAAAAGGAGAGAGTCTTAAAACGGATTTTAAAGAAGTTTTGCCATAAGTGGTGAAGTGTAACTCTTTCCTGAGACGTCCTTTGAAGGTTACAGGGACGACTATATTACTCATTAACACTTTCAGAGTTAAGTTAGTGTCTTAAGGAAGATGAAATATACTGAGACTGGCTTCCATGCAGTTCAGATACATGAGAGTTACATATATTTTTAAACAGGCACACTTATACTGTATCATAGAATGCAGATATGCGTTCAATTTTAAGGATAAAACATGAATCTTCAGAGAAACTTCAAGATCCAAGGAGTAAACTTTGGGTCACATGTTCTCAAAGGGGTAGTACTGCCCCCAAGGAGGCATTTTTGAAATTGTCAGGGTGTTTTCTGACATCACAGTGATTGAGGAGCATTACTGCCATTTAGTGTATGGGGCCCAGGGGTGCTGACCATCCTACAACACTTAGATAGGCCTACCCAAGAAAGTATTGTCCTATGCCCTTCATTGCTCTCAAATCTCCCATCAGACATTCAGGTAGGTGCAAAATCTGCAAATCTGGTCTTTTTTTTCTCCAAAATTATCTCCGTCTAAAAACTAAGGTCATTTTGTATATAACACAAAGTGTTTTTTGCATTGTTTTAATATGTTTGTGATATTTGAATCTCTAATACTGTATCGGTCTGCACTTATAACTCCTAATTCACAGTGAGTCTATATGTGGATGCAAACATAGGACTACTTCGCAAGTCTCAAGTACTGGTATCTGAGTATTTGCATATTGGAATATGCATAATTTTATTGCAAACTACTTTTATGTCTTTTATATGATAAGCATTACATTGATTTTTTGAAAATTATCAGTGTAATAAGTTTTATTATCTATCAATTTAATTTCAAGAAAGACGCTGTTACAAAAGATTTCTTATTAAAAGGGAAGTTTAGTTTATCCATTCACCCATTGATAGACATTTAGATTATTTCCATCTTTTGGCTATTAAAGATAACACTGCTGCAAACATTCCTATGTAAGTTTCTGTGTAGGCATGTTTTCATTTCTCCTGGGTCATATGGCAATTCTATATTGAGCTTTTTGAGGAACCACCAAGCTGTTTTCCATAACAATTACACTGTTTTACATTCCTACCAGCAATGTACAGGGATTCCTATTTTTCTACATCCTTGTCATAATTATTTCCTGTTTTTTTAAAAAATTATTAGAGCCATCCTAGTGGGTGTGTAGTGGTATCTCATTGAGGGTTTTTTTTTTTTTTTTGATTTAGGCAGAATATGCTCCTTTTCTTTTTTTTTCTGCTTTATAACAAATTTAATCAGTTATACATATACATATGTTCCCATATCCCCTCCCTTTTGCGTCTCCCTCCCACCCTCCCTATCCCACCCCTCCAGGCGGTCACAAAGCACCGAGCTGATCTTCCTGTGCTATGCGGCTGCTTCCCACTAGCTATCTATTTTACATTTGGTAGTGTATATATGTCCATGCCACTCTTTTGCTTTGTCACAGCTTACCCTTCCCCTCCCCATATCCTCAAGTCCATTCTCTAGTAGGTCTGTGTCTTTATTCCTGTCTTACCCCTAGGTTCTTCATGACATATTTTTTCTTAAATTCCATTTTATGTGTCAGCATTCAGTATTTGTCTTTCTCTTTCTGACTTACTTCACTCTGTATGACAGACTCTAGGTCCATCCACCTCATTACAAATAGCTTAATTTCGTTTCTTTTTATCGCTGAGTAATATTCCATTGTATATATGTGCCACATCTTCTTTATCCATTCATCCGATGATGGACACTTAGGTTGTTTCCATCTCTGGGCTATTGTAAATAGGGCTGCTATGAACATTTTGGTACATGACTCTTTTTGAATTATGGTTTTCTCAGGGTATATGCCCAGTAGTGGGATTGCTGGGTCATAAGGTAGTTCTATTTGTAGTTTTTTAAGGAACCTCCATACCGTTCTCCATAGTGGCTGTACCAATACACATTCCCACCAGCAGTGCAAGAGTGTTCCCTTTTTTCCACACCCTCTCCAGCATTTATTGTTTCTAGATTTCTTGATGATGGCCATTCTGACTGGTGTGAGATGATATCTCATTGTAGTTTTGATTTGCATTTCTCTAATGAGTAAAGATGTTGAGCATCCTTTCATGTGTTTGTTGGCAGTCTGTATATCTTCTGTGGAGAAATGTCTATTTAGGTCTTCTGCCCATTTTTGGATTGGGTTGTTTGTTTTTTTGTTATTGAGCTGCATGAGCTGCTTATAAATTTTGGAGATTAATCCTTTGTCAGTTGCTTCATTTGCAAATATTTTCTCCCATTCTGAGGGTTGTCTTTTGGTCTTGTTTATGGTTTCCTTTGCTGTGCAAAAGCTTTGAAGTTTCATTAGGTCCCATGTGTTTATTTTTGTCTTTATTTCCATTTCTCTAGGAGGTGGGTCAAAAAGGATCTTGCTGTGATTTATGTCATAGAGTGTTCTGCCTATGTTTTCCTCTAAGAGTTTGATAGTGTCTGGCCTTACATTTAGGTCTTTAATACATTTTGAGCTTACTTTTGTGTATGGTGTTAGGGAGTGATCTAATATCATACTTTTACATGTCCCTGTCCAGTTTTCACAGCACCAATTATTGAAGAGACTTTCCTTTCTCCACTGTACATTCCTGCCTCCTTTATCAAAGATAAGGTGACCATATGAGCATGGGTTTATCCCTGGGCTTTCTATCCTGCTCCATTGATCTATCTTTCTGTTTTTGTGCCAGTACCATACTGTCTTGATTACTGTAGCTTTGTAGTATAGTCTGATGTCAGGGAGCCTGATTCCTCCAGCTCCATTTTTCGTTCTCAAGATTGCTTTGGTTATTCGGGATCTTTTGTGTTTCCATACAAATTGTGAAATTTTTTGTTCTAGTTCTGTGAAAAATGCCAGTGGTAGTTTGATAGGGATTGCCTTGAATCTGTAGATTGCTTTGGGTAGTAGAGTCATTTTCACAATGTTGATTCTTCCAATCCAAGAACATGGTACATCTCTCCATCTATTTGTATCATCTTTAATTTCTTTCATCAGTGTCTTATAATTTTCTGCATACAGGTCTTTTGTCTCCTTAGGTAGGTTTATTCCTAGATATTTTATTCTTTTTGTTGCAATGGTAACTGGGAGTGTTTCCTTGATTTCACTTTCAGATTTTTCACCATTAGTATATAGGAATGCCAGAGATTTCTGTGAATTAATTTTGTATCCTGCTACTTTACCAAATTCATTGATTAGCTCTAGTAGTTTTCTGGTAGCATCTTTAGGATTCTCTATGTCATCTGCAAACAGTGACAGCTTTACTTCTTCTTTTCCCATTTGGATTCCTTTTATTTCCTTTTCTTCTCTGATTGCTGTGGCTAAAACTTCCAAAACTATATTGAATAAGAGTGGTGAGAGTGGGCAACCTTGTCTTGTTCCTGATCTTAGTGGAAATGGTTTCAGTTTTTCACCATTGAGGACGATGCTGGCTGTGGGTTTGTCATATATGGCCTTTATTATGTTGAGGAAAGTTCCCTCTATGCCTACTTTCTGCAGGGTTTTTATCATAAATGGGTGTTGAATTTTGTCAAAAGCTTTCTCTGCATCTATTGAGATGATCATATGGTTTTTCTCCTTCAATTTGTTAATATGGTGTATCACATTGATTGATTTGCATATATTGAAGAATCCTTGCATTCCTGGAATAAACCCCACGTGATCATGGTGTATGATCCTTTTAATGTGCTCTTGGATTCTGTTTGCTAGTATTTTGTTGAGGATTTTTGCATCTATGTTCGTCAGTGATATTGGCCTGTAGTTTTCTTTCTTTGTGACATCCTTGCCTGGTTTTGGTATCAAGGTGATGGTGGCCTCATAGAATGAGTTTGGGAGTGCTCGTCCCTCTGCTATATTTTGTAAGAGTTTGAGAAGGATAGGTGTTAGCTCTTCTCTAAACGTTTGATAGAATTCGCCTGTGAAGCCGTCTGGTCCTGGGCTTTTGTTTGGTGGAAGATTTTTTATCACAGTTTCAATTTCAGTGCTTGTGATTGGTCTGTTCATATTTTCTGTTTCTTCCTGATTCAGTCTTGGCAGGTTGTGCATTTCTAAGAATGTGTCCATTTCTTCCAGGTTGTCCATTTTATTGGCAAAGAGTTGCTTGTAGTAATCTCTCAAGATCTTTTGTATTTCTGCAGTGTCAGTTGTTACTTCTCCTTTTTCATTTCTAATTCTATTGATTGGAGTCTTCTCCCTTTTTTTCTTGATGAGTCTGGCTAATGGTTTATCAATTTTGTTTATCTTCTCAAAGAACCAGCTTTTAGTTTTATTGATCTTTGCTATCGTTTCCTTCATTTCTTTTTCATTTATTTCTGATCTGATCTTTATGATTTCTTTCCTTCTGCTAACTTTGGGGGTTTTTTGTTCTTCTTTCTCTAATTGCTTTAGGAGCAAGGTTATGTTGTTTATTCGAGATTTTTCCTGTTTCTTAAGGTAGGATTGTATTGCTATAAACTTCCCTCTTAGAAGTGCTTTTGCTGCATCCCATAGGTTTTGGGTCTTCGTGTCTCCATTTTCATTTGTTTCTAGGTATTTTTTAATTTCCTTTTTGATTTCTTCAGTGATCACTTCGTTATTAAGTAGTGTATTGTTTAGCCTCCATGTGTTTGTATTTTTTACAGCTCTTTTCCTGTAATTGATGTCTAGTCTCATAGCATTGTGGTCAGAAAAGATACTTGATACACTTTCAATTTTCTTAAATTTATCAAGGCTTGATTTGTGACCCAAGATATGATCTATCCTGGAGAATGTTCCATGAGCACTTGAGAAAAATGTGTATTCTGTTGTTTTTGGATGGAATGTCCTATAAATATCAATTAAGTCCATCTTTTTTAATGTATCATTTAAAGCTTGTGTTTCCTTATTTATTTTCATTTTGGATGAGCTGTCCATTGGTGAAAGTGGGGTGTTAAAGTCCCCTACTATGATTGTGTTACTGTCGATTTCTCCTTTTATGGCTGTTAGTATTTGCCTTATGTATTGAGGTGCTCCTATGTTGGGTGCATAAATATTTACAATTGTTATATCTTCTTCTTGGATCGATCCCTTGATCATTATGTGGTGTCCTTCTTTGTCTCTTCTAGTAGTGTTTATTTTAAAGTCTATTTTGTCTGATATGAGAATTGCTACTCCAGCTTTCTTTTGGTTTCCATTTGCATGGAATATCTTTTTCCATCCCCTTACTTTCAGTCTGTACGTGTCTCTAGGTCTGAAGTGGGTCTCTTGTAGACAGCATATATATGGGTCTTGTTTTTGTATCCATTCAGCCACTCTGTGTCTTTTGGTGGGAGCATTTAGTCCATTTACATTTAAGGTAATTATCCATATGTATGTTCCTATTCCCATTTTCTTAATTGTTTTGGGTTCGTTATTGTAGGTCTTTTACTTCTGTTGTGTTTCTTGCCTAGAGAAGTTCCTTTAGCATTTGTTGTAAAGCTGGTTTGGTGGTGCTGAACTCTCTCAGCTTTTGCTTGTCTGTAAAGGTTTTAATTTCTCCATCAAATTTGAATGAGATCCTTGCTGGGTAGAATAATCTTGGTTGCAGGTGTTTCTCCTTCCTCACTTTAATTATGTCCTGCCACTCCCTTCCGGCTTTTAGAGTTTCTGCTGAGAGATCAGCTGTTAACCTGATGGGGATTCCCTTGTGTGTTATTTGTTGTTTTTCCCTTGCTGCTTTTTTTTTTTTTTTTTTTTTTTGCGGTATGTGGGCCCCTCACTGTTGTGGCCTCTCCCATTGCGGAGCACAGGGTCCGGATGCGCAGGCTCAGTGGCCATGGTTCACGGGCCCAGCCGCTCTGCGTTACGTGGGATCTTCCCAGACCGGGGCACGTACCCGTGTCCCCTGCATCAGCAGGCAGACTCTCAACCACTGCGCCACCACGGAAGTCCCCTTGCTGCTCTTTGTGTTTAATTTTTGACAGTTTGATTAATATGTGTCTTGGCGTGTTTCTCCTTGGATTTATTCTGTATAGGACTCTCTGTGCCTCCTGGACTTGATTAATTATTTTCTTTCCTATATTAGGGAAGTTTTCAACTATAATCTCTTCAAATATTTTCTCAGTCCCTTTCTTTTTCTCTTCTTCTTCTGGAACCCCTATAATTCGAATGTTGTTGTGTTTAATGTTGTCCCAGAGGTCTCTGAGACTGTCCTCTGTTCTTTTCATTCTTTTTTCTTTATTTTGCTCTGCAGCAGTTATTTCCACTATTTTATCTTTCATGTCACTTATCCGTTCTTCTGCCTCAGTTATTCTGCTATTGATCCCTTCTAGAGTATTTTTCATTTCATTTATTGTGTTTTTAATCAATGCTTGATTCATCTTTAGTTCTTCTAGGTCCTTGTTAACTGTTTCTTGCATTTTGTCTATTCTATTTCCAAGATTTTGGATCTTGGAAATAGAATCTTGGATCATGTTTACTATCATTATTCTGAATTCTTTTTCAGATAGACTGCCTATTACCTCTTCATTTGTTAGGTCTGGTGGGTTTTTATCTTGCTCCTTCATCTGCTGTGTGTTTTTCTGTCTTCTCATTTTGCTTATGTTACTGTGTTTGGGGTCTCCTTTTTGCAGCCTGCAGGTTCGTAGTTCCCGTTGTTTTTGGTGTCTGTCCCCAGTGGCTAAGGTTGGTTTAGTGGGTTGTGTAGGCTTCCTGGTGGAGGGGACTAGTGCCTGTGTTCTGGTGGATGAGGCTGGATTTTGTCTTTCTGGTGGGCAGGTCCACGTCTGGTGGTGTGTTTTGGGGTGTCTGCAGACTTTTTATGATTTTAGGCAGCCTCTCTGCTAATGGGTGGCATTGTGTTCCTGTCTTGCTAGTTGTTTGGCATAGGGTGTCCAGCACTGTAGCTTGCTGGTCGTTGAGTGAAGCTGGGTGTTGGTGTTGAGATGGAGATCTCTGGAAGATTTTCTCCATTTGATATTATGTGGAGCTGGGAGGTCTCTTGTGGACCAGTGTCCTGAAGTTGGCTCTCCCACCTCAGAGGCACAGCACTGACTCCTGGCTCATCAATTTGGGATGATTTGTTGTCTATTCATGTATTCCACAGACGCAGGGTACATCAAGTTGATTGTGGAGCTTTAATCCGCTGCTTCTGAGGCTGCTGGGAGAGATTTCTCTTTTTCTTCTTTGTTCTCACAGCTCCTGAGTCTCAGCTTTGGATTTGGCCCCGCCTCTACGTGTAGGTCGCCGGAGGGCGTCTGTTCTTCGCTCAGACAGGACAGGGTTAAAGGAGCAGCCTCTTCGGGGACTCTGGATCACTCAGGCCGGGCGGGAGGGAGGGGCACGGAGTTCGGGGCGAGCCTGCAGCAGCAGTGGCCAGCGTGACGTTGCACCAGCCCGAGGCGTGCCGTGCGTTCTCCCAGGGAAGCCGTCTCTGGATCCCGGGACCCCGGCAGAGACGGGCTGCACAGGCTCCCGGAAGGGCGGCGTGGACAGTGACCTGCACTCACACACAGGCCTCTTGGCGGCAGCAGCAGCAGCCCCAGTGTCCCACGCCCGTCACTGGGCTCCGCACTTTCAGCCGCGGCTCGCGCCCATTTTTGGATCTCCTTCAAGCAGCGCTCTTAATCCCCTCTCCTCGCGCACCAGGAAACCAAGAGGGAAGAAAAAGTCTCTTGCCTCTTCGGCAGCTCCAGAGTTTTCCCGGATTCCCTCCCGGCTAGCTGTCGCGCATCAGCCTCCTTCAGGCTGAGTTCTTGCCGCCAGCCTGACCGAAGCCCGAGCCTCAGCTTCCAGCGCCGCCCACCCCAGTGGGTGAGCAGACAAGCCTCTCGGGCTGGTGAGTGCCAGTCGGCACCGATCCTCTGTGCGGAAATCTCTCCGCTTTGCCCTACCCAGGTACGTGGGGAGTTTCTTGCCTTTTGAGAGGTCTGAGGTCTTCTGCCAGCATTCAGTAGGTGTTCTGTAGGAGTTGTTCCACGTGTAGCTGTATTTCTGGTGTATCTGTGGGGAGGAAGTTGATCTCCGCATCTTACTCTTCTGTCATCTTCCCCGGAAGTCTGTTCATTGTGGGTTTTATTTGTATTTCTTTAATGACCATGAAGTTGAACATTTTTTCCTGTGGGGTTTTTTTTTTTTTTTGCCATTTGTAGATCTCTGGAAAAATGTCTATTCAAGTCCATTACCCATTGTTTGAATAGGTTATTTGTCTTTTTGTTGCTGAGTTGGATAAACAAGTTGTGGTATATACATAAAAATGGATATTATTCAGCCATAAAAAGGAATGAAGTTCTGAAATATTCTACGAGTTGGACATCAAAAGCATTGATGCTAAGTGAAAAACATCAGACACAAAAGGTCTTGTGTTGTATGATTCCTTTTATATGTTATATCCAGAATAGGCAAATCCTTAGAGATAGAAAAAAAGATTAGTGGTTGTCAGGAGATTGGGGGAGGGAGGAATGGGGAGTGATTACTCAAAGGGTAAGTGGTGTTCTTCTGTAATGATGAAAATATTTCAAAACTAAAGAGGTGATGGTTGCACAATATTTTGTCTGCATGAGATGCCACTGAACTGTACACTTTAAAATGGTTAAATGTATATTATGTCAATTTTACCTCAATTTTTAAAAAAGGGAGAAGTTAGGTCTAATAAGTTTGAAAATAAATGCTTTAGAGGTGCCTGACCATTTTTGTTCAATGGACCCCGCTAGCCACCTACAAGGCCTATGAAACTCTTCTCAAAATGATGTTTGTAAATGCATAAAATAAAATACATAGCTAAAAAGGAAACCAATTACACTGAAATGCATTTACAAAAATATTTTAGAAAAAACATCGTGATCTAATAAGATACATGCTTCTTCACAGAAGCATTAAGTGAAATAGATCTAATAACTACCCTAATTTTGAAGTAGTGATGGATATAAATGATATTTAGAGACATCTGCAATATCCAAAAAATAATATAACAATTATATACCATTTCTATTGGAAGCAAAAATCATATACTATACTAACACTACTATAGGGTTTGTTGCCTACATTCATAAATACTAAATTTTAATTGAAGTAAGTGAAAATAAAGACATAATCTTTTTTAAAAAATCCAAGTTCATTGACCGCCTAAATTCTACCTCAGAATTGCTGGTGGTAAACATCTAGTAAAGGGAAGGGGCATATATTCTCTCCCCTTTGCCCTTAGGAGTAATTTGGTAGAAGTGGTTAAGAAGAGCTGGATAGAAGAATAGAGGACAAAGAAAAAAATATGTTGTTATATTGGATTCCTCTTTAAAACTGTCATGACTGAAGAGCAGATGAGACATCTGTCTGTCCTCTTTTTTTTTTAACGTTTTTCTTTCCTATTTTACAAAAGATATTGATCCAAGTTTTGATGAAACAAATGGCCCAAGAAGCAGACTCACCCAGCAAGTAGAAACATAATTGGTTGAAAGATGAGAAATTAGTTTTATTCCCCTTTGTCTGAAAAAAAACAAAAAAAGTTACTGTTGTTAACATGTAGAAATTCTTTTCTGAATGATCATATATATGTGAAAATAAGTCCATGTCCTGAGGCCCATACACCTCTTAAAAATAGAGTAGAAAACAATCAAGTTGTTTTTAACCAAGTCCCAGTGATGTGCAGAATACATCGATATTAAACTTTCAGTCTTTCTGGCTATTTACTAAATTGGATGTAATAAAATTTATCCATCATACAAGAATCACATGTGATTTAACTACGCATTGTTAAATGGCATGAAGAAATAGAAAGTCTTGCTTGATTAAGTATTATTACTGCTTCTAGGCTAAAATAATCATGAGAAATTTCAGTTCCAAATGACACATTATAAATCCCTTGTAATATTATAAATCTAGTAATCATAGTAATATTCTAATCCAATTCAAGGGTGAGCTACTAAATTGGTAATAATAGGTCCTGAACAAAATCTAATCAGACAACCCATTTTCTCTGTCCTCTTTCTAGATTTTCCCTTTAGGCCTTGAGCAGCGGGAATTAATTTTGTTTTTAAATGGCTTAACCATAGAACTTCTTTATTTTTTTCCTCTTTTATGTTATTCTAATTATATGGAATAACAGTTTTCCGATTGGATTCAAAAGAACCCTGGGTTCCAAAGGCAATTCCTTGAAATAAATTTAAAGTCACCCATTGCAAGAAAATATGGACAGGATTAATTTACATCAAACCTCATGCTCACACCACAAAAGAATCTCAGGGCCTAATAAAAGAATGCAGAATAGTTTCATGATTTCAGTTGATGATTCTTATATTAGAAACTCAGTAGCTGTGGAGTTTTCCTTGTTTGAAAATAATGTTTTTAGAAAGAGAACTCATCCTTTCTCTCCCTCCTTCATTCATTAACTAATATTTACTAAAGATGTACCATGTGTCAGGAACTATGATAGTAACTGGATGAAGAATGATGAAAAACTAGGAAAATCATTGCCCTTATGGTGTTTAGAGTCTGGTGAAGAATTCGGGCATAAACAAATAATCACATAAACCTATTACTAGGATTAAAAGCTGAGATAAGTGCTATGAAGGAAAATATAGGAAGCTATGATAGAAAATAATAGGGAGACTTGATTTAGGTTGAAAATCAGGGAAGGCCTTGGTAAGGATGTGACATTTTAGTTGGTACCTAAAGGGTAAGTAGGAGAGAGCCAAGGGTAAAGTGACATAGGGAAGAGAATGTGCAAAGGTCCTGAGGCAACATTTGTCTGAAAAATATTTTCTGAGAAAACATTTGCCATAATATATGAAATATATATTTTTGGCAGGATAGATTCTCCAGGAAGTAGAACCTGAGACATAATATTTATTAGGAAGTGCCCTTAGGATCAATCCCTGTGAAGGCAGGGGAAGGATTCAGGATTGGGCCAAGGGAAAAGTTCAGTTGCAACACAGACCCAAACAGCTCTGGTTGACCACACAGGGAGATCTAGAGGTAAACTGGGCTGTCAGGATTGTCTCCTAGTGGGCCAGAATGGCTGGACCTTTATAACCTTCCGTCCTTCACGTCAGTCTTTGGGTGTAAGCTACTATGGTGAGAGTGTGACTTTGAGCTGGGTGGCTTTGCAGCTGACGCCATCCCTGAAGGACCTGACAGCTGAAGGCTCTCTGCCAATAGTACTTTCTGCAGCTGAGGCAACAAACCCCTCCTTGAAGGGGGAGTCTGGGGTGGGGGACATCTCCACATCCATCACAATATTCAATATTATAACAAGCTTTTACAAATCAATAAAAGACAACCCAATAACCAACAGAGTAGAAGACAAAAATAAGCAATTCACAGAAAAATCAAAAGTTATCAACAAATGTATAAAAACATGCTCAGCCATTGTTAGCAACAAGGAAAATGCAAACTAGAATGAGAAGCCCTTTTGTTTTGTTGTGCATTGCATTGTCAAGAGTTTAATGATGATAATACCCATAGCAGATGAAGGTGTGGTTAGTTACACTGCTGCTTACCCCGGGATTCCTGAACAATGGTCCCTCTCAACGTGATACACCTTCCTCAGTGAAGGAGCATCCCTGTTAGATAGTGTATCAGAGTTTGCAGTAACCAAGGTGAATTTCCACACTAGGTTGGGGCAGGGGGAAGAGGAAAATTAAACTGTTAAATGGACTGATTCACTTAACTGTCTCTACAGTCCACAGGAAAAGCAAGCAGAAAATTTTATAGGGGTTCGTCATAAAAATATCTCAATTTCTAGCCTTCTATCCTGAGGTTCAGCTATTTTGGGGTGAGAAGTTATAATTTTTGTTTGTTTGTCCAAGAAAGAACTTACCTGTGTTTATGTATATGTTAATAAATGTAGAGAAAGATGTGGAAAGACATCTCTGAAGCTTATTTCTGAGTAGCAGTAGTAGTAGTCATTGTTGTTACAATAGCATGTATTATTTTAGTATTTTTAAAAGGCTTTAGATGATCTTGCAGCAAAAGTAATGCCTCCCACTATAGTAACGCATTTTCTGAGCCCTCCAATAGCTAACAATTTTCAGAGATTCATCCAACCCCTATGTGGACAGTATCTCTCTCTCTTTCTCTCTCTCTCTTTTTTTTTAATAAGCCTAAGACATTAAGAATCACCATCACTCTGACTCCCTCCCCTTCCAAAAAAAAAAAAAATTAGGCAGAAAGAAAGCAAAGGAAGAAGATAGGAAAAAAAACAGTCCACATTGGATGGATCACAGTGAGTAACAGAGGAGAGTAGTAAACAGATCATGAAGAGCCTTGTGGGTCATTTTAAAGATTTTGTAATTTATCTTAAATACAGTGGGAACCCAATGAGATGTTTTAAGCAGGGGATGCCATGATTCAATTTGTTTTATAGCTATCACCTTGGTTGAAGTGTGGCCAATCAACTAGAGGGGTGCAAGTATAGCACCTAGGGGTCTGATTAGGAGGCCAATGGAAGAATCCAAGCAAGAAACAATGGGAACAGTGGGAGTGGCAGCAAAAATGGTGGAAAACACAAGGCTCTCCTGTGGTCCTTTTCTCTAGGAAAGGTAGAGAAGCTGAAATAGGAAAAGATTTCCAGAGTGGAGGAGACAAATCCAGCACACAGCAAGATGGGAGAGTCTGAGAGAAAGAAGGACAAAGATGACTGGACATGGAGGGGAAGAAAGGGACTAAGAACTGTGCATCTGAGGAAGAATAAGGCAAAACATAACATGGGAAAAAAAGTTAGGAAAATGAGTGGGGCTATAATTTGGAGGCCATAAAACAGTAGTGATCTATATCTCTGAGCACCAATTAATAAAAAATTAAAATGATTGTGCACTTTTCTAAAAAGCTAAATATTATATCTCTTTAACTTTTTAATTAGGAAAACCAATATCTGCCACTATGTTTAAGCAGGTTTCAGTTATTTTCCTGTTATTGAAAAAGTATCTCTTTTGTTACAAAATATCAAAGTTATGTAACATCTGCTCAGTG